>NC_073702.1:84922526-85225557 GCF_023634085.1 Falco cherrug | reverse complement strand
TCATCTGTGCCAACTATCTGCTTCAGCCTGAGATCAAACCCCACAGGCAAATGAAAAATACTCTTTAGACTCCCTGAAAACAGGAGTTTACAAAAATTAGAGGGGTTTTCAGTCATAGTGAAATATTTTGATCTTTTCTTCAAACAGATCTAGAATTTGTGTCAGAGGTGCATTTTTTTTTTCTTTTGTTATCAATATACGGCAAATATTGCCCAGTTGCCTAACCCCTTGAAAATTCTGGGTTATGAACAACCAAAGATTTTATTGATTTCTTAGACAGGTATCACTTTCTTAGATACAGTAAGCTGTGTAAGATTTTATAGTGAAATATTTCTACCAATCAAGTTTCTTTCTGGTACATTTTTATGAACAGATAAAATGGTGCAAACCCTGTATAAACGAGTGTTACAGGTTTACCAGCTTGATGGAAGGCACCTGCAGACACGGTCTCTTGTTCTTTGTGGTGCCATTCTGCCTTCAAAATGTGATTTTGGGGGAGTGCTAGAAGAGGTGAATGATGAAGATAAAATTTTAAATCACGTTTTGGACTTTTTATTTCATAGAGGAGATCTATGTGATCAGCTGTACAACTTCCATCTTCCACTTCATTAACATGCATCTAGTAAATGAAGTATTTTCCCAGAGTTCCGACTCTCTCTAGTAGCTCTCACCTTCTAAGATGGTCTTGTAATCATCGAACGAGCCAAGCAACATCTTTGGGACGTAGCTGTGCAACCTACTTAAGTATATATTTAAGATAACAACATGTAGGAGGCTATTTTTATGCAGCAGAATATGTGCATCTATGTTAAAATGTTTGGCTGAAAAGGATTCAGTCAAACATGCCTCAAATTAGGTACACATACTGGTTAATCTTTGCCTGCGGTTTGAACTAATAACTGGCCATGGTGCTATATTCTAGCTTCTAGTTCTTTGACCAAGTCACTTATTAATGTACTTTAAAAACCAAGAAATCTGTTATATAAAAAATGTTATAATTCCTCATATTAATGTAGAGCAAGAGCTAACAAAAAGTGTCATCTATTTCTTTTGTTCCATGACTCCCTCCAGTAGTTCCAGCAAAGCTTGAAAATGCATTTAGTTCCTTAATTCTGTTAAGAACTGTGAGGTTTGTAATACACAAAAACCTTTAATCAGCTGAAGAAACGCTTCTGGAGCTCTTCATGCTAACAACATTTTTGTAAAAGTTTTATTCACACATGAATAATTGAATCCTGTGGGCAAACAACTGTAATGGATTAGTTGAACCACTTCAAAAAAAAATACATTTATGTGCAACAAATAATCAGCCCTTGGAAAATTCTATTATTGAAAATTATTGAAACAAGTAAAATTAATCCGATTGTCTTCACTGGAAGTGGGATTGGGCTAGTATTAAATACTTCTGTAGGCAAAAAATAACTTAAATTATGAATACCAGCAGGTAGCAAGTAGTTGGGTGTATGTGGGGGCGTTGGTGTCCGAAATTGAACGTTCAGGGTCTCAAGCAGAAGCCTGCTTCTTGCTCCTGGTAATTGGTGGATCTGACTGTAACACCTGGACTAAATGGAAGTGGCATGTTTGGAATGTTCCAGTTACCGAAGAGAAATGGGGCAGAACCAGCAGTTAGGGGCTGCGCACGCCTGGTGCTTATTCTAGGAAACTGTTTAGACTGGGGGGAAAGTGAGTCTTGATGTGCCAGAAAATAAGGGGTGCTGGAAAGAAGTGGTCTTGGAACAAAGAAGGGGACCCAAACGGAAGAAGGGGAAGTTCCTGGCTGGAGGAAAGATCCTGATGATCAGGGAGCTGTGGGGAGATGGAAGCCAGGGGATGCACCAGGGACACTGGCTGGTGATGCCTGAGACAGGTAGTGGCGGGCAGCCACGCGGCAGGGACGGGCCCGACTTTCTGCCTGAGCATCCTGGGTCAGCAGCCACCTCCCTGCAGGGACGGAAGGTGTCAAGGGTAATCGAGTAGTTGCAAAAGCTCTTGTCTTGTTGGGTTTTTAAAAAAGCCCTAATATCCAGATCCACTGTGGATAGTAATTTATACTGCCTGTGACATCTTAAAAGCATTATCTCAAATAGTCCTACTTAAATTTTGGCTCAGCTGGTGTTGAGGAAAAGTTCCTCATGATTTTCTGTCTTAGCTGTGTAAAAACTGCTAGCAGAGGATTTTTCTTTTTAAGATGCCTCTCAAGTCCATGTATTTTCTGGATTGTTCATTCTTCTGATTGCTTTAAATTCAGACCAGTTTAAGTTGAATGGTTGTAAGATGTAATTTTTTTATAGAGAGAAGAAAAAACTCACCAGACTGTAAAACATGCTTTTTTGGAGGACAAAAAAAAACAACCATGTGAACTTGCTCTCATTTTCCCATTTATTTTATGTCTCTGTTGGATTCTTTGTGTGATTTGTTTCACTGATGCAAAGCAAGACTTCAGAAAGGCATTTCATTTCTCTTCATCTTAAAAATCCATCAGGAGGACTTGAAACATAATACCTGATGTCTTCATCTATGTATTTATTTATGAAGACATGTTAATTCTTGGTAAATTAGGCTTGGTCTTATGAGTAGAATTTTTTGACCTTGCTTCTTTCATGAAATGAGTCCGGGCCGTGTTTTGAATCGCAGTTTATCTCATCATCTGTGTTGCAAAGGATCAATGATTTGTTCTGGCTGACTCTCAGCAGTGCTGTGGGGCACTTGCTAAAGTGTCCTGTGTGACAGCTGGGTATCTGACAGGACTACTAAACAACAGGATTTTCTTTCCAGGCAGTTTTCTCTCCATCCCCTTGTAGTCTCTGGTTGTTAAAAGCTAGAAACTGCTGATTGTATCTACATAATTTAAGGTAATTAGGAAATTAGATAAACGGTCACGTTGTTTATCAAGTTGGAAACAGTGCCCTGTTTTATCTGAGGAGTTAGGTTTTCACTTGATGTGCCTAAGATGTTAAATAAATACACAAGAGGAACAGAATACGGTAGAAGTTGCGACGTGTGACAGCGCGTGAATGAGAAACTCTCTATGGGCTACCCTTTCATTATGATTATTATTATGTAAAGTGTACTTGTCTCTTTAGGGTTGACTCCTACAGGACATGAAAGTTGTAGCAATTATAAATTATCAATTACATTTGAAGAATAAGAAATAAATTGCCCAATTCATTTATTCTGTTATTAATTCTGTTGAATCAACAGACAAAGCAGCTGAGATGCTGAGAGCTAGGAGTATTAATTATTCAAAAAAGGTTTATTAAGCATCTGTAGATACAGTAGATAAACAAAGTGACACTTTTTATGATAAATATGAATAATGTAATGCATAGTTACTGTGAAAGTATATTGGATTCTGAATTTTCTGAAATTAAGAACCCTATAGTTATTAGGGAAAAAAACACCGACAACAAAAAACATGAAAAGAAACAGCCAGTCAAAAGATACACTTTTTGTATGTGTCAACTTTAAGTAAAAACTGATGACCCAATATTTTATTTGTTTTAGTATGATTTAGTTTTTTGGACTTCGCTATAGGAAGGCTTGCAGCGGGATGGTGCCAGGGGGTCTTGGAATGTTGCTGCGTGTCTTGCCTGCTATCACCAGACAGGACAGAGCTGGACTGAGAGGTACCGGGGGTTAAATATAGTTGTTCAGGCTCTCCTCTTTATAATACAGAAAAAAGGAGACAAAAGTAGCGGTTAGAATCCTTCCCTACCACCTTCTCCTCCTCTTGTCTTCTGTGGAAAAAAAAAACCCACACCCAACCTGATAAAATCTAACCTCTTTTTTTCCTACTCTGAGATGACAAAAGCTGGGCGATGAATATGGTATCTCAGGTATGGTGCATGCATCTAAAAGAGTGGGTTTGGGGGAATTTGGGATTGTGGGAACACTGGAAGAGAAACCTTTTGATTGCCTGTGGGAGCTAAAATCAATTGGAAGCAATCAATGTGGTTCTTTACTAGGAAGTCTCATCCCAATTACATTGTGGAGACTTGTGAGGAGGAGTCACAGCTCAAAGGCTGCACTTCAGAGTGACAAAATTTATCGTGGGATTTATTCCTTCATCTTTCTGTCTCCATTTCTGTGGATATAGATCCAAATCAAAATTTCCCCCAAATTCCGCACGGGAGCAAATGCAACCCGTGCTTCTTTTTATGTATCTCTCTCGGGGAAAGGGGAATTTTCATTTCCTCAAAGTATATCCTGGAATGGTGTAGTTTCTATTTATTTGTGTGATCAAAATTGTCCTCCCATAAAAACATATGTAATAACTACTGGACTTTGTCATGATGTTGTTTTAGGAATATAAATCTCATTTGTTTCCATTTTCCCCAATGTCTTGCCATAGTGGATCCACCTCTCCAAACTGATCACTGGGATGGGATCTGCGCATTTGCATTTTCTGTTAATGACAGTTGCCGCGATCTTTACGGAACTGCATAGAGCAAAAAAGCCTGCTATAATCAGTCAGTCATTTTTTTGAACTTTTATCTAAATGAGTCTCTTGAAGTTATGTAAGAGTGCATCTGGTCCTTTTGAGATAAGATACTTTGACAGTGGAATTACATCTTTCCACTCAAGGAAAAGTTATATTGAGAGTTTCTATTTGATATAATGTCTTCTAGTATGAACTACAGTGATGTCCCTAATGTGCACTTTAGACCATTGCCAGTCCTTGCCATCTTCTTCTAATAATTTGCTTAATTTTCTTACTGTCCCAGTGGTGTACGGTATCATATCACTATTATTAAATTGAGCACAGTCTCAAGTGTCCTATAACATGAAGCAAGGCTCTTTCAGCTTCGTCATCCACCAAGGTTCAGTCCAGCTCAGATGAGTAAGTGTTGGGCTGAGAGTGCGTGCAACATAATACCAGTATATTCTATCAAAATCCATATTTTTGTATGATATAATAATATCTCTTACATATAACAGTGAGTATCTGCTTCTAAAAAGCTTTGCTATATTGTTAGCCATGTGAGGCAATCCTTAAGAAAAGTCATGCTGCTAATCTGATTTATTTAAATGGGATTATTTCCAGAACGAGCTAATATTATAAAGTTAACATAAAAGTGCAACCCAGGTCTTCAAGCATAGGTGAATGAGTCAAGATGTGAAGAAAACAGGTCTAAGTAGATACTAGAGAGCTGTATTGAAAATGAAATACCTTTTTTGTGTTTTTATTTCTTGCTGCGTAGAAATCACAGAAACTCTGCTGTGATGCTATTATAACTTGTTTTTCAAACAGGCTGAAAATCTATTTATTATTTTCGGTAAGATCTTTTGGCTAGGGTTGTCATCTTTGACCAAACCCAGAGCAGTCTGATGACTGTTACCTATCTCCAAAATAGCAGCTTCTCTTTTTTCTTTCCCCTTTTTTTGGTGGTGGTGGGGAGGAGGGTGGGGGGTAGGGAGGATATGTTGCTCTTGGAAATGTGCTGAACTTGCAGTATGTGTTATCATGGTGTAAAGTTTGTATTTTTGGAAGCCTGATGTTTTGTTTTATCCTTTAACTGAGACACGTGACTTTTTCTCTGTTACATTCTGTAAATCAGGACAGTCAGTATTGCCCATTAGGCTTATTCTGCTTGAAATTTATTATCTGACCATCCAGTATTTACAAATGAATCTCAGTGAAGCAGATGGGCTGTTTGTCTCTTGCCAGCGCTGCTGTCACTGCTGACAGAGGGCTGCTTAAAGCTGGGCAGGAACGTGGGTAACGTGGCTGTTCTGCTCGTGTTCTTCGTGTACTTGATACTGCCTGGTAGTTGGTTCTTCCTGACTTCTGTGGGCTTCTTTGTGATCTAGTGATTGAAAACAGCGTAGGGCTGTATATTCACCTTGCACTTGGAGCCAAAAGGACTTATCATGCCCAGTTTCTCTAGCTGCAGAGCCCATTCTCAGCTCTGTGGTGCCTAGGAAGCTATCCCTGTTTACCTTCATTGTCCCACTGTTGTGCTCTATTCCCACAGGCATCATCCGCATTGTGTGTATAATTTGTATTTAGTGTGAGGGCAAAATACAGCCTGCTGCATATTTTTTTTATTTCTTTATTTCTGTTGACTGTATGTCCGACCTCTGAAATTACATATCTATTTTTGGCTCATCATTATTTTTTTTTCAGTTGCTCTGAAAGTTCTGTAGAACAGATTTGCCTACCATTGGAGGAATCAATATTAAATTTTGAATCAATAAATAAACCTGCAGAGCAAAAGGATGGAATATCCAGTTTGAACAAACTCACTTCTTTCCAGAGTAGCAAGGGATATTCAGCTAGTTGGATCTGCATGATCCAAAGGAAAAGAGAAAGTTCTTTCTCCAGTAAAACTAACCTTGTAATCATTTGGTTGCTTTTTAAGACTTGCCTTGCATCACTAAATCTTAAAATAATTCACAGTCATAGAAGGTGTTGCAAAGAGAGTGTGTGTGGTTCTGGTTTATGAGTGGTCCCTCAGATACCTGACAAATAATATCAGTGCATTAGGATTATCGGACTCGAGAGTTTTGGATGGGTTCTGGAAGTGTTTAGGGAACTGGAGACATGCAGGAATTTGGTGGCAGAACACACACTCTGACCACTGTACAGAGGACAGGAAATCATATGAGTGTGTGCAAAAGCAGAGACAGCTTTAAAAATCATCCATACGAGTGTGTGCAAAAGCAGAGACAGCTTTAAAAATCATCCATACGAGTGTGTGCAAAAGCAGAGACAGCTTTAAAAATCATCCATACGAGTGTGTGCAAAAGCAGAGACAGCTTTAAAAATCATCCATACGAGTGTGTGCAAAAGCAGAGACAGCTTTAAAGACCCCTACTGCTATCTTGATGCTAATGGGCAGGCAGCGTGGTAAATAGACAGCACTGGTGAGATATGCTTGCATGAGCCCATGGCCTGGAGAGAAGACTCAGTAGCCTATGAGTTAAGCTACTGAAATTTGCAAAAACCATTTGGGAGGATCTCCCAGAAACTGCCTCACAGATAGTGCAGTGAGCAGTTCTCTTGCCTTTGGAAAAAAAGAAAGTAAAAAAGAGGCCTTGGTCATATGATGAGAAGGGTTTCCAGGCACACCTCTATAAGGCCAGGCTGCAGTAAGGCAGAAGGGCTCGGTTTGAATTTCTAGATCCTCCAACCAATTGCACTTCTCCGTCCTGTAGATTCATTTGTGTCACGCTCATTAAGAAACCCTGAAATAGTAAGATACGCTGAGACAGCAGCGCGTGTTAGTGCAGGTGCTGCTCTAGAACGGTGTTGTGGTTCCTTCAGGAGGGCAGGCCTGCAGGCAGCTGAACCCGGCCTGCCCGCACCTCTCGGCCCTGCCCGCTGCTGTGCTGCAGGCCCAGCCAGGCCGCATGGACGGGGCGAAAGCCTTGGTGCCGCACTTGTGTGCCGGAGCTGCTGCTGGAGTGCCGCAGCTGAGGGGTGGGCATGCCTGCACACTCAGAGCTCTCCAAAGCACTGTGGCCTTTTACGATCATAAAATAATTGAGGTGGGAAAAGACCCTTAAGGTCATAGAGTCCAACCTTTAATCATTTTGTTTGTCCTAGATAACAATACAGGCCATACAGTCAGATCCGGGGGTTCCAGCATCTATCTGCGTCAGCAGCTGGTGGTAGAATCTTAAACAATCAGTAGACTTACATGGATGTAAGAAGGGCAGTAAATCCACCGCTTTCCCAAAAATGTGATTTATCTTGTGCTGAAAGAGAACTTGTTCATTAAAACTCAGCTGAATCTCTGTAGGGGAGCTAATGCACCAGTCTATTCTCTCATCTCCGCAAGAACTTGCTGGCAACTAATCTTGGTCAGTGATGTTATTGGATGGCAGCAGATCCCTCTCAGAGGGATTTAGTTATTAGCATAACTCATCAGATCAGTCTTGTTCAACTAAACAATTAAAATAACAACATTGCAATGATCAATGAAAGTGCATTCCCAATAAGTGGTTCCGCACACGCACTTTGATACTGCACAGATGATAGTTCCCTTCTAGATAAATATCTTCACTCAGAATTGCCTCAACTCCGAAAGGTTCCCAAATGCAGCAGCCCAGTCACCTTCCACTTAAACAGTTGAATCCTTTCGTGGAAAAATGGATTCAGTATTGTGCTGTGACAAAGACACACAATAAATCAGGCTGAGGTACCATGCCGTAAATCGCTGTGAGTCAGGGCAAGGAAGGACAATCGTTTCAGTCATTCTACAAAAAGAATAATGGTTCTCCAGTTCAGTATAAAATCTCATCTTTCTATATCCAGAAGTCATCAAACAATGAAACAGGTTCAGACAAAGCATTCCTTCCATACAAATGTGCAGAATTAATGGCACCGCTAAACCTTTTTAGATTTTGATGTTGTAGTCTTAAGCATCAGGGCCTGGGTTGGAAGTCTTTGTGCAGTCACCTTTCTTCACTTTGAGTAAACGGTGGTCACCAAAATAGCAAAATCATTGATCCTTGCCTGGACCTGCTCCATGGCAAAGTGCTCATCCTTGCTGGAGGGAGGCGTATGGGGCACGCAGGAACGTGACGGGGGGCTTCAGAAAACTGCAGAAGTCATGAGAATCCCTGTATTGGGCAGGCAAGTTTTTCTGATCAGTATGATGACGTACTAAGCATTCCTTTCAGGTGTAACGGTATGGTAGATTTCTGTGACTGGGTAGCAAATCATTCTGTAAGTAGATCTGCAGCATAGGTACAGCACCTACATTTGCCATATATATACACCCACCCACCCCATGAACATATTCTATGGTTTTGGTGATGTATGTTCTGCTTAAATGTATTGAAAACATTTTTATCATCTGTGTGACTACATTTTATTACGTTGAACTCCGTATGTGCTGTAGCAAAGAATTCAGTTTAAACAGAAATTGTGAGAAATAAATTTGAACTTCTAGCTTTGAGACTGGAAGTTAGTGTCTGAACTGAACTGGAAGAACAGGTTTTCAGGTATCTTTTCAGATATTTCTTTCCTTCTCCTAGAAAGTTAAAGTGATTATTACCCAATATTGCAGACAGAAATGGCACCAGGCCTTAGAATTGTCTCACACTTGTTTTATGTGGATTTTTTCCCTCTTCATTCTGTTCAGTGTTAACTTATATAAGAGCTATGCTGACCTTTAATAGCATATTAAATCTCTGACATCTTTGGCACACAGAACTTCTCTTTCTTGCACAAGGAGCATTACACGTTATTTGGACATAAGCAATTTTTACATCCACAGGGGCAGCATCTACCGTGATTTGAGATAGGAGAAAACACGCAGGTCATGACCTTATGCAGTAAACAGATTTATATTTCTCTGTCTTGTGATGATAATAGCATGCATTATTACAATTTGTTCACGTAGCAACAGCCAGCTGACACCTCAACTGAATCTGCTATTTCATCAAGAGGCTTTTTGCGTGACCCAAATGACCTTTCCTGTACGTGCAACATAGTGCTTTAGCAGAAAGAGGGAATTAAGGAAACATGAGTCAATGTGTTCCCAATTTTACTGTTAGGGACAGGAGGGATGAATCTGGTGTATTAATTTAATTCCAGGTTTTCTTCCTAGGAGCATATACACCAGGACCACATCCTTGCAGGAGGCATTGCTTCCATGTTGAAGCAGCCAGAAACCCTGAAAATATCTCAGGTGGCTGCTCAGAAGAATAGGACAAAGAGCAAGTATGGATTTCTGAAACAGATTTTTTGTATAGGCTAGGCATTCTCCTGGCACTGCCCGTGTACTGTTTCACTAAATTACCTTACCTGTCTAAACTGCTTGGATTCCTATCTTACCTCAAGGTCCTGTACGCTGAATTTAATCAAGGCTTAGTCAAAATTTAATTAGAGCCTCTGGTCCTCTGCTTACATCAAGAGAAGAGGTTTCTAATTCTGATCAGGTAGTCTGGCAAGGCTCAACTGTTACAGCAATAATTCATATGCAATGTCATGGTCCCAGTTTGTGTCCACAGCATGCCTGCCACCAATCCGTATTTGGTTTGCAAAAGGAAAACCCACTGTGTATGTCAGTAATGTTATAAATAATGCATCCAATTAGTCAACTACGTGCTGTTGCATTTCCCTGAAGCCCACGAAGCTGAAAGCCCCAAAGAAACTGTGCACTTTGAGAGAAATGTTTAGACTTAAATATTGCCCTGATTCTGAGATCAGTCCTTTGCACTCTTCTCTCTGTGTTGTACAGCAGAAGACGTACGGAGGCTGCCCCTTGCAGCATTACATAGGATGAGAACAAATACTAAGAGCTCGTGCTGTGATTTCCAGCTGCGTGAGGAGGATGCGAGATAAGGGCTGACAGGACAGGCTGTGATGCAGGAAAGATGGAAAGAGGCAGCGGGAGGTATGCGTGTGCGCATGGTAAAGGAGAGTCCAGGCCTTTCCAGAAGCTAGCAGGATCATTCACTTCACCTTTTAATATTTTTTTTTTTTCTTTTTACGATTGCACTAAGGTAGGGAATTGTTTAATGCCATATGAATGACACCAGTACTGAAATGTGATGCAGTGTGCCAGCAGCAAGATGCAGGCCAGCACTGCATGGCCCTTTTCTTCCCAGCCTGCACTTTTCTTTGATATAAGGGACAAAAACTGTTTCAAAAGAGCAATAGAGTCAAAGTAGAATTCACATCAATTAGATTTCCTGCATTAAAACAAGAAATAAATCAAACATGATCCTGGAAAAATGGTTACTTGCAGTTGCAAGCTTGCTTTTCCTCTAAAGAGACACTTGTGCCTGCTTAGAGGGGGTAATGAAACTGTAAACTGAAAAGACATTTCGAAATGATAAATTAGGCTGTGATTATGCAAAGTGATATTAATTATGCTGATAGACTATATAGCAAGGAATTTTTAACTGATTCAGTTCTGCCTTCTGGCTTGCTCTGCGAAGGAGCGATGCGTCAGGCTTGGTTGGGTAGTGACCTGCAGCTGCAGCAGCAAGAAAGCCCAAACTAGTGCTGTCTGTTCTGCGTTAGGTTCTACATGTACGTCATCACAGAGTGGTCCATGGTTTAAACATTTGTATTTGTGTTGTTTGTACAAACCGATATATTTTTGCTGAGCTTTCCATATAGTAGAGCAGATGGCTGAAAAAGAAAAATCGTGATGTTTTTTTTTTTCCTAATGCAACAAGGACACGAGGGATTTCCGTTTTCTGCTTTGAAGATGCATTGCTACCTCTTCCTCCACTTTTTTTAAACTATGCCATTTTAAAACAAGCACCCCTTCTGCCTCGATATCTGGCTTTGCATCTTGGTGACAGTACTTTTCAGCAGAAGTGAAATGTTGAACCTAATTATTTTTTTCAGCAGAAGTGAAATGCTGAACCTAATTATTTTTTTCAGCGTGGTTTTCTTAAGATTATGCAAAATAATGGTGGGGCTATCTACTGAATGTAAGGTGAAGTGGAAATTAGGAGAGCATCACTGTGCGGTTTTTGACCTGTGAAACAGCAGAAAAAGGAATGGGACACAAAAATATCAGCTCCTAAAGTATCTCCTCTGCCTTATCATGACAGCTTTTTGCCATTAGGTAATAAAAGCAAAAATAATGTATGACCTTGTAACTTCCCTGGGACTTTTATCCTGCCAGAACCACAGACCCAAATCTATTAAGTTACTTTCTAAAGGTGAGAATTAAGGGACTTGCTGGTGGCTGCCGATTCAAATGTACTTTATCAGTTCCAATGGGGTAGTCAGTTCACTTACGTCCCTTCCCTTAGCGAGACCAGCATGTCACAGCTTCACACTGACATTCAGTGCCAGTGCTGGGTGCACACTCTATCGAATTCATCACCTCTTCTTGGTCACATGCTCAGATTTATTTCCAGCACAGTGGCCTGAGTTACAATTTTCCATTTTCAGTGATGGGATCAAGTTCCCAGCTCAGGTTGAGACTGCATTCTTCTATCAAGTGGAAGGGACTATTTTTTTTCTATTTCAGTAGAAATTCTGCCTGCTGATTATTTTCAAATTACTTAAAGCTAAGATGATACCAAATTAACCTTTGGCCTTAGATAACAGCAATGTAAAACCCACACAACCATGGGCCATAGAGAGAGAGATCCAAGTGCAAGACTCACAACCTGATTCACCAGAGAATTTGGTTAAAAGTTGCACCTAAAAATTTCAAAATAACATTTATTCATAAAAAGTGTCTATGGAAAACAGAAGCAATAGTTACGATGAAACAGTTAATCTCAAAATTTGATCTGTTTGAGTCCTTTAAGTAATGTTCAAAAGAAGTTTGTGGGTTTCAAAATAACAGGGGATTCAAGTAAGAACATTTATTATACCCTAGGTGATTTCTGACATCCAAAGATGCTGTTAAATATTGCATTTATTCATTTTCAGATAGTTTAAGCTAGACAGAATTTTACTAACTTCCTGAGGATGCATTGCTTTACCATTTGTATTTATCTTTTCTACTTAGTATTTCCGAACGGTAGTGTAGCTCCCATGTTCTTACCAACATGGAAGGAAAAAGTGCAACTCGGAGCAGAAGCAGGACTGTGCTGGATTTGGGTTGCACCAAGTTACTTCTAATTTGGCAAAGCTGTGATGCCTCAGCACTGTATTGCTAGCCAAGCACGGAGGGGAAGTTTTGGCTTGGGATGCATAAGGATAGGTTGCAATTTCTAGCGAAGCATTAGCTGAGATAGGTGCTTTTGCTGTTTTGGTGGCCATAATGCACAATACCTGCACAGGTTTTGGGAGAGAAGAGCCAGGCAGCGTTGCAGCCTTCTTCAGCATCAGGCTGCACTTTTGGTTTACAACAAAGTGACGGCCATCTGAATGGGGATGTCACACTGAATGAATTTGTGAGGAGCACTACTCCCGTAATCCTGTCATAGCAAAGTCTGCTGCAACAGCCACATCAAACAGTACTGCAAAAAGAAGCATTTACCTTTCTCATGTCTCTTTGTCTCTCTCTGTCACTGTTGGTGATGGTCACTCCCATCAGAAAGCCCTTCCCCTGCTGCCACTGGCCACCCCCCGGCTGCTACCTGGGACTGCCATGGGACTGCCCTGCCTATCTGCTCCGCAGGTTTTGGTGAGAGGTACAGAGCAGCTGCACAGAATGCAGCCTTCAGGTGATGCTTATGTATGATTGGAAAAGATTTATTGAGGATATCATGATCATCATGGTATTGATGGTATCATAAATGATACCAGATGAAAACATAAGGGAGGTTTGCAGTAGGGGTCATGTAAGACTAACAACCAAGGGAAAAAGAACATATGTTTGGAGTGCAGGCTAACCAAAAAATTAGAGCATATTTAATGAAAAGATGCGTTTGCCACTGTAAATATCTGCTTTAAGGTGGTAATGAATACATGGTATATTATTTTTCTTTAGAAGCTATTGAAAATCTTAGGTCCTTTTAGGCCTTAGTAACTGATTTATCAGTATAGCATGCCTTCTGCTAGCCCATTGCTCTGTTGTGCTTTTGGTTTTGCTCAGTCATTCATTTGGAAATTGGTCATTTAAAAAAAACAACACAGGCTTGAAAGCATAATTAAATACATTTTCAAACACAGGCAAATGGCAAATGCACACACAGTCCTCTATAGAAAATGTCTACTTAGTAAATTTAGTGTGCAATATACCGTATTAACTATATAACATATATAGTGAATCCAGCGTTCCTGTAGCACAGGCAAGTGGATGCCCAGCAAGTGGCATTTAATGTCTGTGTTTTCAGGATCAGGCTCGAGCGTGAGCAATTACTAAAAACTTTTTCTTTAAAAGAAACTAACAAGGAGTTTTCTAAAGCCTCCTGTTAACGTTTGCCACAACTCAGATATTGCAAGCTGTGAACCAGATTGTGCCACTCTTATGTAGGTCAAATAGTACCTCACCTGCACAGTGGGTTGGCTCTTACAGCGTAGCTCAAGGTAAATATAAAACGCACTGTCTGGTCTGCCCGGGGCAGGTTAAGGACACGCCGTGCACCCTGTCTAACCCATGATCCAAATGTATTTGAAAAGTTTTCCTAACACTGTTCCTCAGAGTAGGAAGCTTACAGTGTTGTGGGTCCACAACCTGTATTGTTTAGTTCTTTTCCTGTTTTATTTGTTTCAAATATGATGCCTACAAATATCCAAAGGACAAAAATAAGCAAAAAATCCTGTCTGTGAAATCCTGCTCTTTGTCCAGTCTAGAAAGGAATTTCTCCTCTAGTTATAAAAATCACTATTTCTCTAGCTAGGCCATATTTGTTACTTTTTGTAGCTTAACTGATTTCTGTAGAGTATCACTGTACAGTGGGTTTTGAGCCACTATTTCTTGAGTCTTGTGTAGTCATTCACTTCTCTGGTGCTTAAAGAAAGCTCTTGTTGGCAAGACAGACAAACGGCGATTTGGTAGCCTTTAGTAGTTGCTCTGCACCAATGTAAATGGCATGGGGCAGAAGGAAACCCAGCTCCTGTGGTTTTCATACTTTGAGAACAGCACTCATGGTGGCTTTTAACAAAGAGGGAAAGAGACCTGCTCGTGAGAGGACACAAAATTCCCTATCCAGAAAATCATTCCTGTCCCCAGCCCCAGTACATGCCCTAAAAATGTCACTCACATTCAACTCTACGACTTCAACGTCCAAATATTTCAGTTCCATTTTATAAAGGCAATCAAATTTGTGCATTTTTATTTTCCTTCGTTTTATTAAGATTTTGATTTCTTGAAATCTTATTCACTTTAATTTTTTAGTGATGTTTTCATTACCGCATGAGTTGTTTTTAAAACCCAGGATGAAGAAACACTTCCCTTGCCTTAAAAGCCTTTACCCCAGAAGGATTTTACCTTAACAGGTACCTCAGATGATGCTTAGCTGCATGTTTCAGCCAGAGAACAGGGCTTAGATTTTGATTCTTTCAATCAATATAAATCTTTTTTTTCTGCTTCTCCCCTGAGACTATTAAAAAAGAAAAGTCTGTAATAACAGCAGCTCTCAAACCAAAGAGAAAGTCTTTCCCCGTATCTAGGTGACCTACCACCTCATGCTAAATCTGTCACTAGCGCATCCTTGCTGCCCCCTCTGCAATGCCTCCAGGATGACAGGCTTTGTGCTTAACTGGAAAACGAGCAGTCTCCCCCCGCCTCAGAGTGTGGGAGGAAAAATAGGCTCAGTGTGGAAGATACTTGCGAAACAGATTATTTTTTTAGTCTCCAAACTTATTGGGGCTTTGCTAAGACAGGAGACAGCTGGGGTTTTCTGCACACGTGTGCGCTCTTTGCATTGTTTCCATTTCAGGGGGATGTGTTGTGTGCAAACCAAGGTGGTCATGATGTGTCAGGCTGACAGTTACCTGGTTTCCTAAGAAAATAAGGGCTGCACAGTGAGCACGGCAGTTGCGTCCGCTCTCTTCCAGCAGCTTTGAATCTACTTGTCTGGTTCAGTCAAATTTGAACTGAAGTTCATAAAAGCTTAACGCAAGCAGGCAGCTGGCTAAAGAGGATAACTGTGTTTGCCAGAGAGGGAAAGGAGGAGCCCAGTCTGTATGGTGCACCAGGGAATCCCCATGGGGCAGAGCTCTTACCACGGCTGCAAGAGCAGGAAAAGCTTTGATCAGTGCTTGCAGCCGGAGAAGCTGGCTGCAAGACGCAACGCCGTGGGAAGGCAGGGTTCATTACTGCGCTGTAAATACATCGCTTGAAGTGGCTTGGTTCCAGTCTGCGATGTGAGTGTAACCGCTGGGAGCGGGTGCCTGCAGGAGCCGAGGTGGTGCCCAGCCTCACCCGCTCCCACGGGAGCATCCAGCTGGCTGGTCCTCGTGTGGTTCTGTTGCACGGGAAGAGGCTGGCGGTAAGGCATGGCTAATGGTTAATTTTACGGTCAGGCTAGGTGGTGATCTGTAAAAACTGCACTTTGAAAAACCCATTAGTGCCCCTGGCTTCCTCCCTATCACTGTACACGAGCAAGCACTTAGGCAGAAGGGCAATCCTTGAATTCACAGGGAGAGGACATACTGCAAGCGTTCCTGCTCCAAGGAGAGCTGCTCCCGCAGACGCAATCCTGACCGCTTCTGGCGTGCTGTGAGGACACTATTTTATCCTCACTTTTAATGGAAGGGATAAACTGGAATGGTAATAATGGGACTGATAAATGAAAGGAAAACTGTAACCACATAATTATGTCAGAATCAACTAACAGCCATGAAAAGCCGATTAAACCACATTATGCAGATACATGTAACAGAATACTATTAGTTAGTCCTTTGCAATGGCATGCCTGGCAATTAGGAGAGCGGTATTGGCAGCACACAGTGAAAACAGTGACAGTGTATAGTTAAAAATGTTTGGAGACAAACGGTGCATAGAGTACAGGGACAGCCTAGAACTGAATACAGGAGCATCCTCAAAGATACCGGCACTGAGGGGAAACAGATAGGCTGCTTGACTAGAATGTTGGGCATAGCTTGGAATAATTTATATTTATCATCAAAGGGAATTTACTGGCTTATCCATAAATAAAAGGCTGCAGTGCAGCAAGTAATCTGTATTTTCCAACTACCCACAAATTTCAGGTCGTGCAGGCTGATGGAGGAAATCTGTATTTTTCCTGAACTAAAGAAGCTTGCAGAAATACTCTGACTGAGGCAGTAAGAATATGAGGTAATGTTGCTGTGGTTGCGACTATTCAGTAAATAGTCGGGAGTGGGAAAGCTTAGTGTTGCATAATGCTTCTTATGTATGCAGTATTTACAGGTCAGGGACCTGAAGAAGGTGTCACCCGTCCAGTTTCTTTGTCATGGCAGTATTGGGGTGTGGTGTTTCCTCTCAGCCACCATAGCAAGAGAGCGAAGGTTCAATCCCATCCTTCGCTCCCTTCCCCTGCCCACTCTGGCAGAGTGGTTCTCATCTGCAGGCAGGGCTCCGAGATGATGATAGTGTGGGGTTCAGAGCTCCCGCAGGCTTTACAAAAAGATACATACACTTCTACCAGAAACTCCTCCATGTGCCTGTGGAGAGCTCATCTAAGGGAATAAAAACCAGTAGTTTTTTTTTTTTTTTGGTGTCACAGGATGCGCATGCTGGAGAGTCCATACGCCCCTTATGCTCTTCATCATGCCAGGCAGACTTTTGAGACACGCTACCAAGAGAGTCTGCTTGCAGAAAACCAGCATGGATCCTTTAAATATTTATCCTACACATCGTTTTCCAACAGACAGATGCGGGTTTTCTTCTCGCTTTATTTTTAGAGATGGCTGAACTCGTGTGACATGCAGATAATGAGAGGTCAACAGCACCTGTGCCCACAGCACAGCTTCCCTGAGCACTGTATGTGCTCGAAGGAAGGGGGAGAGTGCAGCTTACTTTGATTACAGAAGCCAGGGTATATGTTTATAAATTAAATTCTGTTGACAACTTCAGTACTAGTGACGTGCAATTAATGACATCTGTGACAAGCCAATATTTATTATGCCCAGGAGATGTGCCTTTATTTAAATGGGGAGGTGAGACTGTGTCCATAGAAGGTTAAAGCATTTACTTGTACTGTGACGTCTGTATTTACTTGGGCTATTCTTTCCCATACTTTGTGAGAATGTTCATGTTTACAGCGTACTTTTCATGACAGAAGAGCATCATTATCTCCATTTTTACATCTGAAGAAACTGACACCCAGAAATGTAGACTACCCTGGGTGAAGGACCATACCACAGCAATGGGAGAGTTAAGAACCCAAGTTTTTTGTGTCCTAACAAGTTATGCTAGATCATTTTGGGTTTAATAGCACAGTAAATTTAGCTACGGATAGTATTAAACACCTGTTTTTTCATCCATTTTATTTGAAGGTGGAGCATCACATTCCTTCTCCATCACAGAAATAGCTGAAGTGCATTTCTTTCACCTTTTCCAGAACTCAGAGAAAACAAATTGTTTCTGAAGTAAGAAAGTGCTGCTACATCATCCAGCAGAAAGGATGCCTTTCTTGTAAACAAAATAATACAAAAATCATAAATAAAACCCATTCTAGCCAAGAGTAGTAAACCTGGGACAAGACCTATAACAAAAATGGTGTCTATGAGAAACGGGCATCGCTCCTAAGCTGTGTCCATCCGTAAGGTGTGTGGAATTCCATCAGGACACGCAGCTCTGATAGACACTGAACGTACAAACCTTGCTACAGCTTTTGCCCGCTCCTGACTTTTGATGATTTAGCTTATGTGTTTGCCTTTAAACAAGCATCGTTGGGAATGTTCTTTAGTCATCCGTACTCCGGCTGAGTGGAAGGCAACTTCTGGGAAACAAACACCCCCCAGACACTCCTATGTTCTCGCTGCTTACGTCTGCAGGTCCATCAGCCAAAATGTCACTAATGATATGAACCTTTAATTTCACAGATGAAGGAACTTGGTGTCATCGTATACAACTGTAGCTGCCTGGTCCTGGATTTACAGAGGATATTTGCGCTGTATAGCTCATTAAGATATAAGAATAAAATACCACCGAGCTGGTCTAAGAGACTATACGGAGTGTACGATACTCAGAATAAACTGACGCTGCAGCTGAACGAGACAAAATCAGAAGCTTTTGTGTCGGTAAGTTCTGAAATGAGTTGCAAAGAGGGAGGGAAGGGAAAAAACTTGTCTAACCCACCAGATTTTTTGGAAGACCTGGAAATTTAACATCTGCTTACTCTCTGAAACTGCCCTTTATGAACTACAGAGTAGCGAGACCAGGTTAGGTAAGTGTTAGTAGCATGTATTAAAGAATCTCAAGTGTCTTCTCACTGATACAGAGATGTTCACAGTTCCCTGCAGTAAGTCTGTCATAATGCTGTGTTCCCTCTGACAGAGACTGTCATGGAGAAATTACTATGGAAAGTAACTTCCATGAATAGAACATGTAAGATGTAAATTAAAGCCATACTTAAATATTTCTCTAAAGTGACCCTAACTGAAAAAGATGCATATTATTGCTGTGTCCTTAACCAAAAGCAGCTACTAAAATTGAGTGACTGAAAACTCAACTGTAGAGGTAAGACCACTACAGCTGTCACCTGCAGAAGACAGAACTTGTCTGATAGTCTGATAGTAATGCTGGAAAACCAAATCATTCTGTTGTCTAGGAACACGGTTATTCCAACAGGTATGCTTTTGTGGGGAAGTCTGAAATTGAAAGGTTTTTTAAAAGTTACTTGCCTTTTCCTGTGGTGTAGAACAGACTAAACACAGTATTGCTATTTCTTTTTTTCATTCGGATTCTGTGACATTGTTTGTACGTGCAATTTGCCAGAAGTGAACATGCTGCAGGATTTCATTTGAGCATTATTCTTTTTCCTGTTCTCTGCAATGTTCACCACTTCTTCACTTGCGTTCAAAAAAATGATAGGGAGGCCCTTCAAATTATTTACAGTAGTGGACAGAAGGTGAATGACTTGGGAATAAATGGACTGTTAATCAGAAATCTAAAATGATACAGAATAAGCTTGTTATCAGAGCTTGCCATTTTTTCAATGTAACTTGTAAGGATTAATCCTCTTCACCTTGTTCCATTGAAAGCATCCATACATCTGTAGAACGTTATCTACTTTAGCTTTATTTTAAAATGACACTTTAAAACTTCTAAAATTCAAGCAGCAGTCCCCATGGAAGCACTGTCGGTGTGTGTATTTTTAATGGAGAAGTTTTCAGTCTCAGCAGTGATGTAGCAAAACTGGAAAAAAGTAAACAGAGCGATAGAGATGATGAAAGATGCGGCGTGTCTTTCATTTTCAAGGTAATTACGTGAATAAAACCAACCCCTTCAAAATCAGGAAGGTAATGAAGCTGTTAAGAGTTATTTACCATTCTGTCTAAAAAAAAAAGGGGCAAAACCACATTGCTTTACAGCCAGTAGTGCCTAAACCACAATGCACATAGCACGCTATTAAGCCGTAGAGGCACTGGCACAGGATGCTTGTGCAGATGAGTGGTTCCAGTGCAGCGTTTACCTTCACCTGCTGGGAGCCAGGCAACATTCAGCTGTCCAGGATTTTTCACACTCCTACAACCCGTGAAGGGACAGAGAACTATTTTGGACTGAAAATCTGGAAGTGCCTAAGCCAAGCAGAATTAATAGCCATCTGAAAATAAAATGAGCTTCCACTGATTCGGGTCTGGACAGTCTTAAGGATTAGCTTAAATTAGAGACTGACTCGGGCAGTTAGCTAAGGAGCTGTGAACATGAAATGAACTCCTACGCCCTTCTAAGCAATCTGTTAGAAAGGGAGAAATCGTGCTGAAAGGCAGTCCTGGAGGGGCACTCAGGAAGGAAAGCTGGGTAAGGCCAGCTTTAAGGAAACTGGGATCACAGACAGGCAGGTGGAGAGAGGCTCTGCAAAAGCTGCTCCTCTGCAGTTTGTGGGATGTTCACTTCCCCCCTGTATTTCCCTTTTGTGCGGGCAACAAAAGCCTCCTCTCTTGAAATTCCGCTTCAGAAAACAAAACGAAAGAGTCACTGGTACTCAGAAGCTCAGATCAGTGAAGTCCAGCTCCAGGAGCCACACGAATCTGTAGCCGCAGCCAGTTGGGCTGGTTCTTCCTTCCTGAAAACAGGCTCTTCCATACATTTCTCCCCTACTAGCAAATCCTCAATGTTGGCCAGCATGCCCCTCCAAAAGCTACTCCTGAAGTTGCTCTGGGCTGGTTTGGTGGACCAAGGGTTAGCATCACTGTCTGGTCCTGAACTCGTGAGAAGAGGAAAGTCTCCACAAGCCCGGCAGTTCTTACTGCCATGGTGCTGTCTGTGGGCTGGGGTGTGGGTGCTGCGCTCCCCAGCCCTGCGTTGACCCCCTTCCCACCGGGGCACGGCCAGCCACCGCTGCCAGTGGGAATAAAGGCCTGTTTCTGGTAGGTGAAGTATCAAAAGAGTATTTGATCAGAACAGCAAGCGCTAATACAACTAATCCGGAGAAAAGTACTAAAATAGCTGTATGACCACAGAGGGGGTCAGCTGTGCCACAGGGTAACACGTGGAATGCCCAAATAAGTGTTGCAGTGAGAGCTTTACCTGAAATTTTTCTTCTAATTATCTTCTAAATGTCTTTCACCTTCTGGTCTTTATATTGAGCACATCTGAAAAAGATAATGCGTAACAATTCCTTTCTTTAGCTGCTTGGTTAACTTAAAACTTCTATTCAACATAATAAAAGTGTAAGAGTAAACTCTCAGTGCAATAGCCTTCTAAAACTTTCAGATAATAGACATAAATTATATGTAACAAAATCACTTCATTCTTTTTCTTGAGTCAAACCTCATTCTTTGAAAACATATTTCCCTTCCCATGTTTGTGCAATAGAAAACAACAAGCATAGCGCACAGTCATTGAATTTTTTTGTTATGCTCAGGAATCACAGCTTAGCGCTGCTTAGCAACAAAATTGTCTTCCAGCCTGCCTGATAAAGTGTAAGAGGTTTTGGTTGTTTTTCTTAAGTGTTCAGGAATGGATCTGGAATACCGGTCTTGAGATCTTGCTAGTTAATTTTCTAGTATTTTCCGCACTTGGTTGTAGTAAATCCTTAAGACCAGTGGTTAAGAAACCACTGTGATAGGCATTGCCCTGAAAGAAAAAAAGAACAACCGAAAGCCCACGGCGGGAGCCGGTCCCCTAAAGAAAACGTGCAGCTGCAACCCAAGCAGGTGACAGGGGTGAGAAGCAGCGGGAAGGCAGTGGTCTGCAGGGCCAGCCGTTATGGGAAGGACAAGTGACACCTGCTCAAAGTGCCTTGAATAACCTCTGCTCCCAGGATCTGTGCTGTTGCCTGCGAGAGCTTGGCAGGCAGCTCCACTTCTCTCTCCTGACGAGCAGCGAGTCCTGGGCGCCTCTGCTACAGGCGGGCAATTCCCGCTGGCTTCACCTTGTTGCCCGACGCATTCGACAGCCCTAGACACGAGGCAGAGAAGCTGACGCCTGGGCTTTGCCGCGCACCAGCTCAGTACCAGGTGAAGAGCTTTATTTATCGCTGAAGCTAGGTTTTAAAGGTAAATTTCCTGCAAAACTGCAGCATCTCCCCAAGACAGTGATGGAGCCAATGGGGACTGCGTGGAACTTTAAACCAAACTGACTTAATACACATTAACTCCTGGTTGCAAGTGAGGGATCAGGCTGATGTGGCAAGAAGACAGAAAGCACTCCATTTAATAGTAACCAGCCCTGGGACTCCCTGGAACAAAAAAATCTCTGAAATCTAACTTAAATTAGAGCATCTTTGATGACAGTGGATGTTTTGAAGTTTGTGTCTTCTGCATTTTACCCACAGTTGCGCTAAATGGTGAGGCTTTCAAGGGCAAATCGAGCAAATGCCTCTCCTTTGTACCTCTGGGTATTCTAGCAGGACAGTTGAAGGTACCAGTTAATATTCTCTGCCGAAATAAAGGCTACTACTTGCCATCTCAAGAAGAATAGGGGAAGAGAAAATAAATCACGTATTTTAAATGCCATATTTGAACTTTTCCTTTCACAGAATTCACCTAAGCTCTTCTGCCCAAAGGACAGAGTCCTGGATATTGAAGCTATATACAGTGTTATCGATGATGCAAAGCAGTTTGTGTACATAGCTGTCATGGACTACTTGCCGATCGTCATTGACACCAATGCTAAACGGTGAGTGTCCGTGTCCAGGTTATTGTAATGCCAGTACGGTCTGCTGGAGAAAATGAACCCACAGGAGATTAGTTACTACTGTGGACCAATTTCTTGGGGCCCAATTCTGCTCTTATTGAAATCAGTGAGAGTTCTGCCATTGACTTAAATGGGAGCAGAATTGGGACCTGAGAAGACATTTCCAGTTCTGGGTCCTAAGCTTTGGATCTGCCTGTCGAAGGAGATTAGAAATTGTCTAGTCTGACCACCTGCAAGTGACTGCACCCAGGAATACAATAACCTGCTTGTACATTAATCCTATTTCTTACATTATTACATTCACTATCTTGATACCGCAGCTACTGGCATTTTATGAATATGATACAGATATTCAAACTGAGTGAGAGAGTGTGTGTGTTAAGCGAGAATTAACATGTTGTGAGTTCTCATACACAATATGGGAGATGTCATTATTTTATTGAAAATTACATGAAAATTCCAAATTCAGCATAGGTTACCTTTGAATTATATCACATTTTGGTAAATTGAAAGTTGTTAAAAACAAACAAGCCCAGGTCATTTTTAAATACCCTGTTTGTATGGACCATTGAAAAGCACTCGTGACCCAAAACTGGAGCCACAGTATAATAAAACCATCCAACTCAGAAGGCAAGTATCCAGTGGTCCCTCTGACTCTCCGTAACGCAATGAATCCAGCATTTAGCTATGCTCGCTGTTCCATTCATGCACTTTATGTGAACACAGTTAAGCCAAACTAAAAATCTGATTATGTGCTTTTTTCCAGTTTTGCATAATTAAAGGTTTTGCTTAATTAAAAAAAAAACCAACCAACTATGATTTTACCTGATATCAAGCATAAGCTATTTCAAGTCTACAAGAGGGTTTTTTCCAATAAACTCGCTACATACAGCCTCTATCACAGCAAAGGAATCACGGGTAGTACTGTAGGAGGCTCCGTTTCACGATATGCATCCCTGTCGTTTCCCCTTTGTGTTGGGAAGGATCTTAGTATGTAGAGCCATTATAGGCTTGCAGTTGATGTTACCTCCTATACTTCTTTGTTCTCATGCCTGAAGAATTCAGAAATCTACTGGATTAGGGACATCCAGGGAAGCCACCTGTCTGAATTCCACGTTTTTCCTACAGTATGGTTTTGTGTCTGAGGCACTGCCACAGCTTCTCTACCTTGTAAGCTCCCAGTTCCCACTGGTGAGTTATTTTCTGGCATTGTAGAGCTCCAATTTCATTAGGCTGAATGCCTTTATGCTGCTCGAATAGAGTAAACATGGGGATTTGGGGTTGGTTTTGTTTGGGGTGGTTTTTGTTGAGGTTTTGGTTTGGTTTTGGTTTTGGTTTGGTTTTGGTTTGGTTTTGGTTTGGGTTTGGTTTGGTTTGGGTTTTGGTTTTGTTTTGTTTTGGGTTTTATCTAATTCTCCCTGTCCTGACCTGCTCCCACCGAAGGTCAGGAACACAAAACTAACTAGCAGTTGTGAGACTAGCACCATGGAAACCACATCCCATTCATGGCAGAATTTCAGGAAAAAAGGTAGCATCCTCCTTAAAAGACCCATCTTCATCTGGTACTGAAGGATGCAGGTACCCTGCATGGCAGCAGCTCTCCTCTTCCAAAGCACGAAACGGCAGAAAGCATTCCAGTCCCCAGCCTGTGTGGTTCCAGCACAGAGGGAAAAAAAAGGTGGCAATCAGGGAGGGATCCAGTGTTCCTGTCCTCTTACTTGTGTAACCAACAGAAAATCCTTCCAGTCCCCCGGTCTGGGCCGGGGAAGCAGCACCTGGGTAAGCTGTAGCTCATTCTGGTGGTTCTCTGGCCACCGCAAGCTCTCCGCTGCTCTCACCACAGGCAGTGAGTGACACAGGAGTAATGAGTGACACAGGAGTAACTCGCCCAGCTGCGGGTGGACAAGGTACCTGTATTTTGTGCAAGTGTTTTGGCAGCTCTCCATGCGCCTACATAGATGGAAGATGTGCCCAACCATCCACAACTTCACTGTCCCCACTGTGACAGTTTTGGTGCAGGGCTCAATGACACAAAAGAGGATGCTGGCAGATCTGTTAAACAAGCACAGCATTCCTTCAATGGCTAGAAAATTAAATTCACATATGGTTAGTTTTCTCTGTGATGTCTAGGCTTGACTGCATAAAAATCCAGAATTTTATTAAGTTCTCTGAATATACTGTATTCTTTCTCCGCAGGTACTGGCCGTATTTAGACGGGAAGATAAGAGAAGCATTAGTTTTACGAAGTATTAAAGTACGACTTCTCATAAGTTTCTCAAGAGACACAGATCCCCTTACTTTTAACTTTGTTTCATCTCTGAAAGCTATTTGCACTGAAGTTCCAAGCTGTAGTTTGAAAGTTGTAAGTATAATCCATATTGCTTTGAAATCTATGGTATTTCCCACCCCTCAAAAACAATTAAGAAAACTTCTCAACTAAGAACTGTTTTCTGTTAGTTTCAAAGACTATAAATTTCATTAAATAACACAGGAAATGTAACATAATGAACTGAATTTATTCCTTGTACTAAGAGATGTAGAAATTAAGACAGAAAAATAGAATGATGCCAAAAGGCAATCTGTGTGGCGGACAGCCCGTGTAAAACACTACATGTGGTCTTTTACAGCAAAGCTAACGAAATGAACCGTAATCATATGTCTTGTTTATACTGGCTGGGAAGAGTAAATGTGACAGCACAAAAATGCGATTTAGTCTGGATTCATGTAATCTTACTGTTCAGCTGCATAAGCATCTACTTTTGCTTTAGTCAAGTACAAAGTACAGGAAAAAATAATGAAGATTTTTAAATTCAGGCTACAAATTCAGAATTGTGAAGACTAGAACAACCATTACGTGACCCCATTAGACATGCAGTACAGGAAAGTGAGAAATACTATGTGTGTTGCATTTATATTAGAGAACAGAGTGTATGGCAACTACTACTTTCAGTTTGGTACAGTTCATTTTTATGAAATTGAGGCACACTGGAAATCAGCCATCTTGGATCACTTTTTGGTTTTTTTGCAATGTCTGTCTTAAATCATCTGCTGAATTATTTTGACTGCTTAAATTGATAATCCATGAAATCATTTTGTCTTTTTAAAATTGAGTTGTAAAGAAACAAGTACTATTTGTGTTATGCACACTAAGTGGTATTTATGCATATCTTGAAATAGGGATTTTTGTTGTAATGTAGACTGTTATTACAAGTTTCCTAGGTAAGAAGCAGCTTACAAGTGTGAGTTTAAGTCAAAAACTCCAATACACGGCTGGTACTGCTTAAGCTGCTTCAATTTCAAGTAACTTCTAGCTTGTTCCATTTTTATCATCAGAGTTCTGGTTTTGTATTCAAAATCATTTTAATTAAGTGGCACCTAATGCTTTACGTACTTCTATCCATTTACACCTACTTACAGCAGGTAAATTCTTTAGTACAGAATGTATCTTGTCAAATGCTGAAAGGAAAAAAAAAATTATTTCTAGACATCCATTCTAGGTGGGTAGTCTAGCTATCTCTGCAGTTAGAAAATACAAATACAACTTACAGTACAAAAAATGAGACGGCCCCAGTTTTAAATAGCTGTAAAGGTGCCTCTGTGCTGTGCATCACGTGTTCCACACCCTGGCTAAGTCACTGCCTTAATAAGCCTTGGCATGAGTAACAGCCCAAGGCTCAGAGTTTACTGGTACCTCTTTGGCTCTGGCTGAAACCGTGCTGTAGGCTCTATCACGACACTCTTTTACTTCACCGAACACGTCAGATGAGCACTGCTGCTTTCTTTTAACTGTGTTTCTTTTGTATTCATCTGTTCTAGCTGGGATCAAAGTGAAACAAAATGATGTGTGTGTATGGGCGAGAAAGAGTAGGCTAACAGGGTAAAAACTAAACAAACCTTTTGAATTATTAGAAAATGCTGCTTTTCCCTTTTGGTTCAGCTTTGAATATGAAAAAAAATCAAGTCAAATTAAACTCTGTAGAGAAAATACTGTCATGCAGACATGTATTGTATGAGTTTATACACGAGAACACTGAAATTTTAAGGGAAACTTAAGGTACAAATTTTGATTGAAATTTGTAATTTCAATTTTATTTTTTTATTTATTTATTTGCTAAGCTGTCCCAAATACCTTAATATTGCTCTGGCAGAAATGGCACACCCCCCCGCCCCGTTCTTCTGTTCTCTCAGGGATCATGTATCTGAGTCCTACGAAGCATATTCAGCTTTTTTCTTCTGTTTAGCTTTTGATCCCTGTGTTATGCCTTGTTGTGATCGTTTTCTTTTGTGCCTGTGGAAGGACCAGTTTGGCTAGGACATTCCCAGCGCGTGCCCATGGCTTGCTGCAGCTGCAGGGTACGCTGTTCTGCCAATGGCAGCAGCGCCAGGTACACGGTCACCTTGGGGAAGGCTGTACAGACATAATTTCTCTGTTAGGTGAGAATCTCTTACTGATTTCCCCTGGTCTCCTGACCAGGCTAACAGAAGGTGTGGTATTGCCTAACTGCAGGTATATCGTTAGAAACGGGACACTGCAAACCTGCTATGCCCAGCGGTGTCCTGATCAATACCAAATACAAAAATTACCGCTGGGCAGGTAATTTTCCAGTCTGCTGTGGAGGTCAGGAAGGCAGGGACTGCAAGACATGATTTCCTAGCTGCAAACACTGAACTGCTAACAGTGTGCTCTATCTAGAAGCAGGTGGGTGGTTGTTTTTTCGGTTTTTTTCTTTTGCCACAAAACTTTGATAATGCTAGGCAATTAACATCATCAATGCAGTTAGAAAATGCTTAATCCCTCATTATGCATTCCTCAGCATCTCACTTGGGAGTCCGGTTCACATAAGCATCAATAATTATTGGATTCAACTGAACTGCTTTGAGACTGCAAACTCAATACAAGTACTGTGAAAAAAGTCATCACTAGGAAGAATTCCTGAGGAAAAGGGCTTTGCTTGAGGACTAAATAAGTGCTGTAAGCATGCAGCCAGATGTCAAGGAGCTCTGTTCTATGCACGGAACCATGTGGTCATGAAATTAAAGGATAAACTGAGCTCACCATCACGCTTCTTGAGGCCTTAATTCCAGTACTCCTTACATTTTGTGTGCCTGACCCTTTAAATACATCTTATGTGCAAGATTGCTCAGTCTAACTCTCAAAGAAGCAGTAAAATGGGGCCAGCCCTGCTGGGCGCAGTGCTGAACTGAGAAAGGCCCGTGGTTTTGAAGGGCCCAGAGAGTATGAACTAGATGAAAGTGTCTTCAGATAACTGGAGACCGGGAAGGAGTGGCATGGAACAGACGTGTAGCTACAGCACGCGCTGTTCTTGAGCTTCCACATGAATCTGTTTCTGCATTGTACAGGTGGATCCCTGCTCAGGTGAGAGGAAGGAAGAACCACAACTTTCCGTACTTCTCAGAAAGCCAGCCATGTCCTACAAGTAAACAAAGCGTTATGAATGAACTATGAAACCTTTGCTCCTAAGCACTAACTTAAAGCTCTAAACTCCTAAAATAAGGATGGAAAAGACTAATTAACTGTTAGCAGAAGGTGGTGGATTATTAACACAGTACTTCGGCTGCAGGCGTGTGTCGGGAGAATGTTAGGCTGTGCTACTGAATGTCAGTGCTGGTTCACTTGCTCACCTGAGCTGCAGTTTTGTATTCTGTTTCTGAGGGCAGATGAGTTTCCCTACTTGTTTTGTATTGTCAAGGACAATTGTAATCTGTATTGTCAAGGAGTTATAATGGCTTCTATACCCTTGCTGGAGAACACATTACACTTTCAAGCCTTCTGTCTATTCCTGCCTGAATCTGAAATTTCCTTTCTTACAAAGTTATTATACAAAGAGCACACTAACGCAGGATTTTTCTGTACAGCACATCTACTGAAATCTCTTAATTTGCCAACTCTAAGCTGATATGATTATTGTGCTTGACTATTTTTAAATCAAGGTATGTAGCTTTTTGCTAAATCCTGTAATAAGGGGAAGAAGACAGCTTTGTTTTGGTTTTACCCATTTGCTGGTTTTAGACTATTCCCTACAACATTAGTATTAATCACACAGTATCTTCCACATCCCTGCAAAGAGTTACTGCGAGCACCCTTGATGGACACCCTGTTGCTGCTAACTGTCTCCATTCCTGTTTCGTTGCATCAGGAAAAACATGACCCTTTTTTTCTGGCTTTATCCAAAAATTCAAGATCCTTTCAGAAAGATTCAGATTCATCTCTGGCTGGCTACATACATACTTTCTGTGATGGGTGCGTGTTTGTTCCTCAGGCGCACAATTGCAGTCTTGATGTTGTCGAAGAACTAAACCCTAATGTCTAGTAAACTTGCCTTTACAGCTGCTGAGATGCTTTGTTCTAGTTTTTTTTTTTAAATGTAATTGTTAGTAGTGTTAAATATCTGTAATTAAAAGTATGATTTCCCCATGCAGCTTAGTTAGAAGTGAATATACAATATAAATCTCATTTAAAGGGCAGATAACTACAGTTTTACATAGAATAATCTTTTTTTAATGGTTTTTAAATTGCTTTTTAAAAAGCAGTCGCTCAGTTTGGGTGGTTGTGCTCGCTTTTAAATGCAAAAAACTATCTTTGGATTTTTGCTCGTCTTGGAACTTATTACAAAAATTAAGCTGTGGAAGATAACAATGCCTTGTACAGGTAAGTAAGCACACGGTAACACACAAAATTCAGAGACTGTTGAAGGACACAATTCTGTGTCTTATTAATTACAGATAAGCCTGTACAGAACTCCTAGTGTTCTCCAAGGAAAGCCAAACTGTAATGATCAAGACTGATGATTAAGAAGAGATTTTTTGAATGAATACTTATATGCTGTTCTGAAGCAACCAGTGGTATAAAACCTAAAGGTGCTGTTCCTGGCAGTCAGTAACACATTTTGCAATAGTTGAGCAGTTTAATGCAAACCAGCTTGAAACCTACCTACATCAGCTGGGTAAAGAATGCTTTATAAAACTAAACTGCCAGTGTACTATGCATACGCCCTTATCTGATTTAATCAAACTGATGATGTAGTCTACCACAGAGATAACTGCATTTCAATAATGAATTTAGTATTTTACAGTTGGGTTTTCAAAGTAGTAAGATTATTCTGAAGGACATCTTCCTGACCTAAAAGGATTCATTCCAGTTTTTTATCAGAAGGAGCACTGGTTCAAAAGAGGAATTTTGTATTATGGAAAACAGACCCCCAAGAAAGATCAAGGAGTTTTGGGGCCGGAGTTTTGTAATACTGTTTTTCAGTGTCTTAAGTGGGTACAATGTATAGCCATTTATTTTCATCAGCAATGTACTGTAAATTAGATTTGTTCTGAAGATCTACACCATCACCTCAAAGTTTCTCAGTCCTGCAGTAAATATGCAATTTCTCCTTCATCGTGCTATTCTCTACTTCTAGTTTTGGAATCTGTGTCTAGGTATTAGTTTCCTTGATGAAACAAACAATATTTAGCTTTGTAGTGGAAATCTCATTTTTGTCTGGCACTGATGCAGGCAAGAAGTACATATAGCTCCAGAATTTAAAAAGAAAAAAAATACATCTTAGACTTCACTCTTTAGGGTAAAACAGATGCATTTTCCTCTTGTTGTCGGGTAAATCTCTCCATATCAGATTTAATCCTGAGAAGCTTCTAGGTTTCTGGAATCAGCAAGTTTCCTGTTGGGAACTATGAATGTGTAATACAAGGGTATTAATTCAATTGTTGCTGTGTCTGCCAATTCAGATCCTGAAGCAGACTTCAAACCCCAATGTCCCTTGATGAACGAGGAAACGAGCTATAGAAAAGTTTCTGGGTCTTATCATGCAGAACATAAAGGGGGAAGGGGGGATGAGTTGTGCATTCCGTAGCCTTTCCTACCTGGCACTGTATTGCTTTTAGTATGCGGTAGCCATATACTTTGTATAGTTCAGAATGCCAAGGGATAGTGAATATCACAAACTGAGAATTTAGTAAGAAATATAGTGTGCAGTGTTTTATTAAAATTAATGTTTGGCTATAAAAACTCAAGCTGTTCTGTAGTGCTAACTCATTTTCAATAAAGAGTAGAGAACAGACCATATTTTTTCTGTCCATTATAGAACAGTTCTTATTAACATGCACTCCATTCTATTTTATGGCAGAAATTCTTTGACCTTGAGGAAGAGAGTGCATGCTTTCTTAAAGAACAGAAGAACACTTCCTTTCCCAAATTAAATCGTAACAAATACATGGTGACTGATGGAGCTGCATACATTGGTAAGTAACCACATCTCAAGAAATTCTAGTTTGTAGCCAGAAGCCTGAAGTAACACCCATTTGTAAATGAGAAGTCTACAGTTGACATGCTTGTTAAGTTAAAGTAATAGTTCATTTCTTTGGGAACCTGGATAAAGACTGAGCTTTGAGCCTTTTCTCATTTAAACACTCTTTGCCCCTATGAACCAGTTTCTCCAAAAGCAACATTCTGCTTTCAGTATTTAAAAACAGACTGAAAGCACAAATACAATATACTGTATGAAGGAGGCATAAATTGCATTATTAACAAATTCTCTTGTTTCTGCAACCCAACGAAGATGGACTGTTCTCAGTTTCCAGCGTTACTATTAAAGCTATGGTCAGTCCTGGTAAATACTGTACGAACACCTTTCATCCTCATCTCCTGAAGTCTTATTCCATTTACTGTAATGACATTTCAGATGCCCTCTCAACGTTAAGTACATATCTAATTGGTGTTCTGGGTTAAAGGTGTATTTAAGTCAAGTCCCTGTGTGGCACCTAGTAAAAATTCATTATCAGTCAAATGCTCATTGAATGCAGAGTAAAAACTACCTTTTGAAAAAATCTGACTGCTTGAGCTACGCGTGAGCTGCAGGATCAGAGAACTGCTACTGAATTAAAAAGTAACTCCTAAGATTTTATCAAGTCAAGAGAGAAAACTGGCCTTCTAACACGCTGCAGCTCGATGCTTCAGTTGCTTCCTTCCTCACCCTGACTTACTGTGAAGGGCTTAAAGCCAGTAACCGCAGGGGCAGGGAGGGAGAGCAAGCGCTGCCGCCCCACAGCGTGCCCGTGCACCAATGGAGAACCCAAAGCAGTGCTGGGATACAACCAAGAGCTACTTGGAAAGCTCAAAATACACACACCTCTCTTAACCTATCCAAATCTTATTTTTCCCTTCAACTAGTGCAGCTTAGCCCTCTCTCATCTCCCAAATGTTTTATGAATCTTTTTCCTTTATTCCATTTTAAATTCCTTCCAATAGCCAGATCAAATTTCAGTAAGTCATAACTTGTCCACACAGTATGGATTCTTGGCTGAGCTGGGTTTTTTTCTTTCCCATTGTCCTTACATCCTTAGATACACACAAGTAAAAGAAAGAAAGAATCAAAGCGGTGTGAAAGTAAATGTAAATGGATGCTAATATATGATCTGATGTATCTTTTACTTGAAACCATATAGGAAGAAATGGCCCTTATGATAAGGCTTCAATTTGCCATCCTTCACAACTTCAGAATTCTTAACATTTCCTGCTAAAGTAGTTGAAATGACACTGAAAAAAAAGAGGGTAAAGATTTCATATACCTTCATGTTTTATGTATGTTCAGATAGTTTTCAAAATGACCCCTCCAAACTCTTTCTCCAAAATACTGCATGTTTTATAAATGTACAACTTAAATAGTTATAGTTCTAGTGAAATAAAAAAGAAATAACTGAAACACATGGTTTACCTGTTTTCCATTAATCCAACTATCCACTTTGCCTTGCGATAACCAGGATGTGAAATGCTCGTTCATGACCTTAGATTCCAACAAAGGTGGTGATAACTGGCATAAACCAGTAAAACCTGGTTTTCTTTTCTGAAATATTATCTATCAACGGATAACCTGTAAAAGATCTACTGGTTTGGCTCAGCATTATGGAGCAACTATTCTCCACAGCATCTATGTGTTTATATGGCAAAAATGTATTTTCACTTACGAAGTATTAGAGCTGCTATACTTCCAGAAACAATCTATACTACACACGGGTATGTAATGGAGTTTTTTCTTTCCCACTACTATAGAAAACTTATTTTCATCTCTGCCTGGGTAGGCACTGGGGAAAATGACACTGTAATATGCTGGATTGCCTTTAGGGAGATGGCCTTGTTTTTTTAATATTATTTAAACGTTCAAAACTCATTGTATATTCCTGCCTTTACTTGTAGGTAATTTTGATTGGGTAGGAAATGCTTTTACGCAGAATGCTGGAGCCGGCCTTGTTATCAACCAAGCAGACACGGGGAACAGCACAAGCATCATTAAGCAACTCAAGGCTGTTTTTGAAAGGGACTGGTATTCACATTATGCCAAAAGTTTACAACCAACAAAAATCCCAAACTGCTTTAATCACAAACTTAATAAAGCAACATCAAATAAGACTGCCATGAGCAATGTGAATTAGAAAGACTATTTTACTGTTTAGTATGGCAATGAAGAATTACGTTGGAATATATAGCCCTCTTTCATATTTACAGACAAGAGACTTAAATAAAAAGCAAAAAAAAAAAGTTTGGTTTCGGGGGGATGTTTTTAGGAAAAAGCACACTTATATAAAAAACTCAAAACTATATTCTCTATATTGAATTATTTAAGACTTTCAAATTTGTTACTTCTGACACTGAATGTCATTTCTGCTTCCATATTAATTTTAATGTTCTGAGTTTGCATTTAACAGCATGTGTCAATTTTTCTGTTTTAGTTTTAGGACTTTCCCTAATTGCCAACCTGGCTAGAACGAGCCTTGAGGCAAAACCAAGATTCAAGCTATGAAATGGCATTCTAAGATCAGTTATTACAGGTAGATGGTAGGTTTACTGTCTTAGAAAACATGAAGGAATAAGCAACCTTTCACCCATTTAAATTGTTTGCTTTAAATAAATACCCAGTCACACAAATAATTCCTAGTTCTACAAATTCAGTTTGGGTATCGTCCTTCCTTGTCTTCTAACTAGCCTTAAAATACATTAGAGTTACATGACTGGTAATTCACTCATCTCGTAGAAGTATGAAAAGGTTTTCAGGGATTGGGGTTGGCCTCATCAAATTTGTCATAATCCCTACAGCTGCTCAGATGAATGGATTTTTTATCAAAAGTAAAGTAATGTGGATTCCTTTCAACATAATAGTTATTTCCAATTATACATGTTTCATCTAACACTGAAAAAAATCTCTGGATTAATAGCAAAGACCTAGGACTTTTTTTTTTTTGTTGTTCTCAAGAGTATTTCTTCCCCAAGTTAAATATTTATCATGTGAGCCAGCAGTTGCGTGATGACTCATTATCAAACCAACGCATATATAAAAGTCAAATACTGCTTTTTAAGAAGGTCAAGGGTTATGCAAAATCATGCAATAATTGTTGTTATGTGATCATAGTCATTTTGTTTCATTTTACACCTGAAAGTTTTTTTCTTTCACAATTATTTTTTTTTTTTTTTTTAGTAAAAGTTAGGAAACAGCAATTTCTGTTACAATGTCATCATTCATATAGGTGGATACATCAGCACAGAGACGTGATGCCTTCATTTAGGCCACTGTTTCAGTTGGTGTTAATAGTGTGCCTCTACAAACACAACTCAGTTGCATCAAGAAGCACCTGTTGTGTAAAAGTGTGAATTTGCTCTTTACAAAAATATAAATGCTTGACAACAGATTTTTCTCTACTCAGAGCTGTAATAGCTTAGTTTTGTAATAAAAAAAAAAAAAATGTTTCATTGCTATCCCTCTGCTTCTGTTGAAGACACACGGCCAATGAAAGCAAAATGCATTCTGCATTTTGTTAAATATTCACAGAACTTTTTCCAAAATGCGGACTTTTTGTCAGCTGGCTGTATGTTACTGAAGGCACACTTCAACAGCAGTGGGCAAAAAAGAGAAGGAAAATCAACCATGTCCCCAAGGTACTGTTTTAATCTGAAGACCAAGTTAAAAACCCACCTTGACTTTCAAAACACAGATTTCATTTACAAGGTTAAAAAAAACATTAAAGCAAGCACAGCTTAGGAAATTCTAATAAGGTGACATATGCACAACTTCAAATTGCCAGCTAGAGACACACCACAAAACTAGTTATGACTGCAAAAGGCACACTTTTTGACGAAGAATGTTTCTTTTGCAATTGCCAAGTTTTACATTGTCTTACTGAAAATAATGACGTAACAACAAAAAAATCAAGTTGTCAACTTTTACAGAAAAGATTCTGTGCAGCTCTAACGCTCAATAACATTTTCTAATATTCAAATAAACACATGCCATTTATTAGCCTACACACACACAGAAAAGCATATATTCTGACATTCCTATAAGACAAATATCTACAAAGAAAAAGGTTCTTGAATTGCTATGAAGGAAAGATCTTTGTGAAGAGAAATTTCTGTATTTTCTTCCTTCTGTATATAATTTAGAGTATGTATAGCAAGTTTGGGAGAAAGATCCCCAGCACTTTTTAGTTGTTGGGGTTTTTTTGTTTAAGAAATAAATATTCGTTCAGATTAATTTCTAGTGAAAATTTCAAGTTATACCACCAATGAATTTAGTCTTATGACTCAAAGCGAAACAAGCAAAACCCAACCAAACAAAACCCACAACCTTTTAAAAGCTGGTTGAGATATTTGTAAAGCTTCTGAGGTCCCCATGGATGGGTGCTTTTAGAGCTTGAGATAAACTTAATACCTTGAGACACAAAAAAACCCAAGCAAACAAAAAAACCCCACTGTCCAGAGTTGTTAATTGTAGCACCTGATGGCAATAATACACAAATATGAATCAATGTATTTTTTTTTTCCCTTTTGCATTACAGATATTAGAAATGTGTTAAGTTTTCTAAATGACATCTTGTGCAAATAATGGAGGATCTGAGTGGAACAGAAATTTGTCAGATGATAAAGCTAAGCTGTTTACAAAGCAGGAATTGGTGATTAAATCAGACTGTGGAGTTACCACTGACCTTCCATTTAGTATACCAAATGAACGATTCAGATGGAGTAGTTTTACTGGACAGTTCCTGGGGCAATATAATCATGTATATTAACCAGATCCATTAGTTTACTTGGCTTTTAAAATGCTGGTGCTTCAGCGACCCCACCCCCCCCCCCCAACTAAAGAGCAGGTACCTAAAAGTATATTTGAAAGTGGCAGTATGTTCTGATTTTATGAATGGAAAAGTTTGGGGTATTTCTAACAAATTTTAATGTGAAATAGTGGTCAGCCATCCTACAAATGGACTGGCAGGCTCAAGTTTCATTTGGTATAAAGTATGGATTGATATTTTAGTAACTGTTTAGAATGGCAGCAGCTCCAAAGTAGTATAGAAGGCTTTGGTCTGTAATATTAGCCAAAAGACAAAGTGCATCCTTGGACTTCAGCAAGTAGGAAATTAAAAATATCAGATTCTGTTTTGAAGCTGTTTAAGGGGATTACAGCCAATTATTTGTTTTGGGTTAGTACTGTTACCGTTTAACTAGATTTGCTACAGCAGCCTCGATTCTGGCTTCAGATCCTTCTACCACTGTAAATAAATCTGGAACAATGTGAAATCTGTGATTTCACATTGGTTGAGCAGGGATCAGAATCTAGAACAGTTTCCTCTTGCTTTAGCTCTCCTGAGCATCACCATTGCACATGCTATTTCCAAATTTAAGAGGGATTTGCATTCAGTGGTTTCTCACAGACCTCATAGCCAAAATCCAAACGATGCACTTTCTCTAACCCCCTTCTAACTGGCATTGGTAACTCTGTCATATTAAAGGCAATTTCCTAAACAGAATGGCTTTATTCTTAAAGAATATAGACTGTAATTGTTTGCTGCAAACATTTACTAGTGCCTTATTCATACAAGCTTTTGTTTAACTGTTCCTCACATGAAGTCCTGCTAAAGATCTTGTATCTAGTACAGAGGCATACAACGAACTTCCAGTGTAAGAAGACTACATACTGTAATGTTTACAGGTTAGTACCTAAAACTAGAGTCACAAAAAGACAAAAAATGAATGCGAGATGTTGGTCCAAACCACAAGCATGTCTACACTTGAGCATTTTTATCCAAGCCCAGTTCTAGAACCAAATTTCACAAATCACTCACGTCTTCATTATCAACTAATGTACAACACGATGGCATGACAGAGTAATTCAAAGGTGTAAAAATAAATAAAATTTGGATTCCCCCAACACCTGGCTGACATCAAAAGCATAACCACAGAAATTCCTGTAAGCACAGGGTGAAGTCCAAAACTCACCCAGCAGCTACTTTACAAATCTTGCATATTAAGTCTCAAGTTGCTTTGGGCCAGCTACCCCTTAGTTCTGCCTGAAGCATCAACTAATATCCACAACTACTCTCACCTTGCCTTGGAAGACCAAAAAAGTATGTTTTATGTGCCACTGCACAACAGCCATAGCTGTACCTTGACAGGAACAAGTTTCTGTCTTTTTTTGTTGTTTTTTTTTTTTTCCTGAGAAAAGCAAACAAACAAACCAAAAATAATAAAAAAGCAAAAACAAACAAAAAAACCCCAAAACCAAACCCCCACATCTTTGAATAGAGTTTGAGACTATGCTGTACAAAGTTCTACACCATACAGGAACACAGGGCTAGTATGAAATCCAGGCTCTGTGGGTGATTCAGAGGAGAGAGAAACGGTAAAAAAGCCTCACAATGCTTTTAAGGTTTAAGACGTACCCATTATATGCTACTAGCTACCTAAATTCTACTACTATGTTGAGTTTTCATGCATAGAAATAACTAAGCTCTGTGTGAATGTTACCTGCCACTTAACCCTAACCTAAGGAGAAATCCAGACAAAGAATTTAGAGGGTTTTTGTGACTCTAGTGTGTACTTACTGAAAATAGCGCAGACTTTCTCATCAAGATGGTAAAGACATCAGTTGGCTATTCCAGTTCTTCAAACTGAAGTCCTTTACAAATATCCCCATCTTGAGTATCATGCACTTGACTCCTGAGAATAGCCTTATAGAGTGCTAAGTTATCTTAAAACCATTTTGGACTTCAAAATTAACTCTTCATTTTGATACAGAAATACTGACTACATGTATAGTATGTTTCCAGATAGTAATTTCTGGCACTGTGTTTTCTTCCACTCTTATCCTTTCTCTCCATATATATTCATGGTTATTGGTTTTTTTAATCACAATCCACGTAAAAACCAGAATGAATCCTTGGTATATTTAAAATTCACAATGATACCTCCTGAGTTGAAGGCACCAGTAAACATATGCCACTTTTAACACTGCAGTGTATAAGTAGCTCAACTGATACTGTGGAGTGTTTGCTTTTCTTATCTGTAGTTTTTCACTGTAATTACTGCTGGATGTTATTTATGAATTTCTCAGTGTTGAATCAGGTTGCTCTTGCATCATCACTTTGCACAAATGCCTTAGAAGCTTGCCGAACTAGCATGTAAAAGAGACCTCGTTCAAAATAGTTTAGACAAGAAAAGAACTCATGTGCTTTACACTCTCTGAATGCTGAAGTCAGTAGATAAAACTCCAGTCTTATAATGCAGTGGAGCTTTCTATTGTACCTCCTGTTTGGATTAGCCCTGTGTGGGCTTCAAAGAAAGAGTCTGTGAGAATGGTGTTTGAATTATCTTAAGATCAGGAATTTACAGAGAATATGAATGAAGAGTCCGGATGTATTGAGTGGTTCAACACAGTAATATAAAATTGGGTTTTCATGAAAATAACATTTCTATTCCATATCCATATGCTACTACTGCATTAACACACTAACATTAGCTAAAATTCAAAATAGACTTAGAACCAAAGTCAAGCTACTGCAGCCTATTTCTGAAAACCTTGTTAAAAGTAGACTTTAAGAGCGTAGTTCAATTATGGCTGCAAATTATTCTGCTACAGTCAATGGAGTCAGCTTTATTTTCTTGACAACAAATTCGACAGTGCAATTTTACAGGAAGACTCAATAAATCTTTTTAATCCTGTAAAACGAACATGATAATTTTCCCTTTACGAACAGAAATAAGGTTGATGGCTGATTCGGGCTACAGAATAGAACAAGATATAATAAAATGGCCCACCACTATTGCATTCCAGTGGATTATTTTTGCTCCTTTATGTTGCATGGCCACACACACAAATACTACATATTATATGTTTTGCCACGGTGTTGCATGAACATATAGTGGGCATTGCATCTCACATAGTAATATCCATCCCTCCCGCAACATCATAAAATGAAACAAAGGTAGAGAGGAGGAGGCAAAAATAGCCGCAGAGGAAAACCAGCTTGAATCAGACTGAGTTAATGGACTGGGTGCTGGCCTAAAAGCTCTGGGCTGTGTTCTCATTCTGCCTTTCCCTCCAAAAATCCAAACAATTTCTTAAGCATCCACTTTGCTTTTCTTCATATGAGTCAAATCCCATGATTGTTTTCAGAATGAGGAGAGAACTTGTAACAATTACAAGTTTATGCTTAATAAAAAAGAAATTGGCATGAATAAGAGCCCATCAATTTCTGTGTAGCAGATACTGAGAAGTAACACAGTATGTGAAATGGGACTCTTCCTTGCACATTTCAAGTGTCTAGTGCTACATAAGGAAGGATTTACAACATAGCACATGCCTGCAAATTTCACATCATATGCAGCATTTGCATATATTCTCTCGATATTCAAATATCCTCAAGTCAGACAGATACCATTCTGAACTAAATAAACTGGTGAAAAGTAAGCACAAGTATCAAGCAATCAAATTTGAAAAGTTATCCATGTTGAAATGAAAAAAAAAAATCCACTCAAAAGTGCTAACTATGTGAAGTTCATAAATGACTTAGAATCTGGAATTATTTTCAAGTGTAACGTTGAGGGACTTAATGGGGAAGGAATCTTCATGTTAAAGGTATGCACCCATTTTTGTAACATGCAAGACAGCATATAACACATAAAATGAGAAGCTCTTCAAAAGGGAAGTGTGTGGAACAACATTTTATTGACCGACTTGCTAACAAATGTTTGCAAGTGGATATGCTCAGTATTCAATTATTCCACTTTATTCCTTATTTGTATTTCTCCAAATGACACTGTACCTGTATTCAGTGTTTTTCTTGAAACTTGACAGAAAAACAGGATGCTTCTGGAAGTGACAGCTGTTTCTTTCAAAAGGTCAAACAGCTGTTCTCCTAATCTGACTTGTCCCCTCACTTCTGCCTCCTGCTTCTTCATCAGCCCCCTCCAGGTTTTCACTTGCTGTTGCCTGAGGAGCAAAGAAAATAAAGTATTTTTAGTTACCTGCTGCTTTTGAAGACTGAGGGCTTCTCAACACACTTTTGCCCTTTGAGAGATCCCTCACCTAATGCAATACTAGAAAAAAAAGTATAAATGAGGTCAAACACATAATTCCAGGTGTCTCACATAATTCTTCACTTGGAGAGATATATGCAAAATCTGGAAGAAAACAAGACTTGGGCGGGCGGGAGGGAGGCACAATCGACCAACTTTTAATCAGGTAGAGAGGTTCTTTTGGTGATATGAATACTTCTTTTGGCGGCCTCACTTTATTCAAGTGTAAACCATTCTTTATCATACAACCAGATTTGTAATGACAGAAATGCGTGCCTAATGCCCCATGTGTCTAGCAACTGAATTAATTTCTTCACTTTGAGGGTAGAAAAGGCAGGTAAAAATGGGAAATACACTGTCTCCTCTTTTCAAGGAATAGCCCAGGTTGCTACTAGAGATAGAGCTGTATCTAAAGAAAGCAAAGGTCTTACTCATCCAACTTCTATTAATTCTCAAAAGTGGTGCATACCTGTGGGAACTTGGGGATCACAGCTTAGAACCAACTTATTTGTGGCAAACTTATGCTTCTCAGGAGAGCTCCTTTTCCTCGTCCTCAATATACTCAAGACAGCTGTGCCATCTGCTTTTAACAATCTTCAGGCTCTTCAAAGACATTTCCAAACTAGGTAAGAACTTTCCCTGTGAAAGGAAAAATGAATAGCAGATCAGTGAGGAACCCAAAGAACCTAGTACAAATATTAAAACGCGTAAGAAATCAGCATCAAACCCAGAATGCGTTCTTACTTTTGCCAATGAAAAAATGAAGTTGAAATTTATGAACCAAAATGCTGTTATGTTTGTGGACAGTCCCCACATCTAAACTGCTGCTCTTAATATGACAGAGATGCAGTGAAGAATCTGTGAACCACTAGCTTTGGTATGTTGTACAAAGGTTTCAGCATTCAAAGTCTTATATCCATCTATGGATGTATACAGCTCAAAAGGCTGGCCAAAAAAATGGGGTTCTGTGAGCATTTATACAGACCCCATTGCCAAATAATCATTTAAAAAAGTCACTTCTTACAGCATTTGTTTCTTCAGATGTCACCACAGAGATCTTAGTGAGCAAGTCTGGAGACAGACAGAAAAGCGACATCTGTGGCAGCAAGCGAGCCAACTAAAATAAACTGTAAACCCATTTTCCAAGTACCAGCTGATACAATAAAAGAATTCAAATGGCCCCATATCCATCTCAGATTCCAAGTGGCCTTGTATCAGATTCCAAATACAGAGCTGATGTTCCACACACATGTACATGCAGAGACACATCTTCAAAGGAAAAATGAGTATCTGTGCCAGAATAGCGTGGAACATCTCTAATACTTGCTCCACTGCTGTTCTACTCTTAAATGAGACTGAGGAAATAGTACAGCTCTTTCTGGAAAGGGCCACATATCCTTTACTAGAAAATAGGAACATGCACACACAGAGTCTCGAAATAAGGAACTACAAAAGCAAACTCCTGGCCACAGCACAGAAGTACATTATTAATGTAACATTTTCTGATAGCACATACCAAAGCCATCTCCTTTTCATTCCCATGTTACATGTGTGCCAAAACTCACTATTTAACAAAGGGCAATGTTTCTCTCTGAACTAAACATTCCAGAGAGGATTATAATTTAAAAAAAAAAAAAAAAAAAAAAAGCAGCAACCACTGCCCCAATTCTCTCTTCCCTTTCCTCACTCCCCTTTTTCTTTGGCAAATGTTTCCATTATCTCCCCCTCTGCCTCTTGTCTTTTTCTTTGTCAAGCTATGTCCAACATGCTGTTTCTGAATCCCTTGCGGCTTCATACACAGGGATGAATCCCTGCAACTTGCATTGTTGGTGCTGTAACACCCTACAAGGTTATCTCCACTAGCTTTACCCAAAGTGCTCAGAAGATGGAAGTACATGCACATGTTGTTCAAAGACACACAAATTACTACGTACGAAGACAAGGGCAGTCAGGGCAAAAGCAGAATACAGGCACTACTGGAAAAATACCTGGACGGGGAAAGGGGTTTAAATCATACTCCTCAATCCAGTATCGCCTTGGCACGTCTGAAACCTGTACCGGGCTCTAGAGCCCGATTTTGCAAACCTTGCACAACACAAGCCTCGCCTCCAGGTATTTTGTTCGCGATTGTTCTAGAGTTACATACCAGGTTAACCTGCCAAGCCAGGCAATAATGAGCAAGTCAAAACCACAGACAACTTCAAAGCCACAAGACCTCAACTCCACCCTCCAAGTGGCATTCGGCCACAGAGGGGATGTAATCTGGGTATTGTCATCTTGAGACAGTCAGATGGTCCAAGCTTACCATCATGTATAACACCACCACCTTCAAAAGAGTAAATGAAGAAAGAAGACCTCTCTGCAAACATATTTTAAATCTCTGAGTGTGACTTCGGCGCTGCATTGTATTTTCCTACACAACCTAAAAGTGGCAGGAGTCCTTTGTGAAGTTTGCAGAGTAAAAAGGATATGTACTATATAATTTTTACTACTATTACCTCTTCTGATGGAATAAAATATCAAGTAGAAAAATCTGTCTAAACTTATTTTGAAAACTGCATGGCCAGCTTATGCAGTAGCTAGATATGTGGCAAGGTGCAGTGTTACTCTCTAAGGAGAATACAATAAATATGCTTATATATTTTGTTCAATTCAAGCACTGCGTAGTCTCCAAGATCTACCATGAGAAGTATGGATAACTTCTCACTACCCTTCCTATTTCAGAACACCGTATTTATCACAGATGTGTACAATACAGCGGCATAGCTTAGGCCTGTTATATAGGTCAGTATCTGCAATGCACACCAGAACATAGTTTGCCACTGTAAAGGAGAGTGGCTGCAAACTCTATTTTGGATAATCCAATTTATATTTGAGGAAATCAGTGTGGTCATTTCTAGAACTATGAATATAAGGCAACTGCTGCATGCTTGTATATTTGATGAGTTTTATTATACTATATCCTTATATGATGCCTATGCAGTGTAAATGCTTTAATATAAGATACTGAATGGTTTTTTTTACACATTATTTTCTAAATGATGCTACATTTTACTGCATGTTTATCCATTTTTTGTGTTGGTACAAAGTGCAGGCAGGAAGACACATGATTTTAATAACTTACACAGCAGCTATTCCAATCCATAATAAAAACATGTTCTTACGTAAAGACTTCTAATTTGGCAAGAAATGTGCTTCCTTTAGACAATGGGCTTGGTTCACAGCAATATCTGTGTAATGAATGTTTACTTATTTTTTAAAAAAATCACTGAGTCTGTAAATGAGGCTATCGACTCCGCTGCAAACCACTATGTCAGTATGTTTTGATACCTTTGAAAATGTAACTCATCTACATTTACTAGGAAAACAGGTGACCTGTCCTGGTTCAAGTTGAAAAATAGTACTCTAACTGAAAACATCAAAACCTGAGCTGCTGTTGTTTGGTGCTGCAGGATGACAATGTAGCAGTGGTTTTTTTGTTTGGTTTTTTTTTTCCTTAATGCTTTCTCATGACCTTAATACAATGAGTTCATGTTATCTGATTGTGAACTGGGCCCACTGCTTACAGTGTTACTACACGTAACCAAAGTTCAATATAATCAACAAAATGGATCAGATTAATTCTTCAGAAAATAAGAAGAGGCCAACTTTGGTTTTGCTGAGGTTTTGGAGCAGCGGCTTGGTGCAGAGTGCTGCTGCTGTACCAGTGCATTTTAAAATGCAAGGAAATCACTGGCTGAAAGACTGCTAAGACAGCACCGTCAGTGGTAATATCTTACACTGCTGGAAACAAAGTTATCAATGATATAACACTAAATCAAGGAAGTAATCCAGTATTTAAAGCTATGTAAATATTTATTTTAATGCTGCAGCATCATAGCAACCATTTTTCACTGCTTTGATATCCAAGGATTCCTAGTACTACACAAATGTATTTCATCTGCATCATTTTTCAGTTTCAGTACTTTCAAAGCAAAGTAAGCCCTATTTCTTTGTACTGCACCGAAATAAAAGAATCTTGTTTCAGTACATAAAGCTTTTCTTACTCTTTCTGGTCTGTCTCCATCAGTGTTTCTATAAGCTCTGTATCATAGATACTAGCCTCTAGCTCCCAGTCTTCTGTGCATACACATACCTAAAGCATACCCAGCAACACAGACACCCTGGTGCCTCTAACTAAGGCTCTGTGAAGTCTGAGCAGTGGTAGCACCGAGTGACTGTGAACATCTAGTGAACTTCACAGCTATTTGAACACAGGTCTTCTGTATCCCTGTTTTAGGCTTCAGACGCAATAAGCTTAAATCCCGCTCTCGGACACATCAGTCTCCATGGCTCAGGATGGATACATCCTGAATGTTGTCACAGTTTAACCCCAGCCAGCAACTAAGCACCACACAGCCACTTGCTCACTCCCCCGGGTAGCATGGGGGACCAAATCAGAAGAGTAAAAGTGAGAAAATTCGTGGGATGATATACAGTTTAGCAGAGAAAGCAAAAGTCGCATGCACAAGCAAAACAAAATAAGGAATTCGTTCATCCCTTCCCATCAGCAGGCAGGTGTTCAGCCACCTCCAGGAAAGCAGGGCTCCATCATGCTTAACAGTTACTTGGGAAGACAAACGCTGTAGCTCCCTACAGCCCCCTGCCTCCTTCTTCCCTCCAGCTTTATATGCCGAGCACAGCATCACACAGTTTGGAATATCCCTTTGGTCAGCTGGGTTTAGCTGTCCCAGCTGCATCCCCTCTCCCAGCGTACTCACAGTGGGGTGGGAAGCCCAAAAGGCCTTGACTGTGTCAGCACTGCTCAGCGATAATGAAAACATCCCTGCATTAACAAAACTGTTTCCAGCACAAATCCAAAACACAGACCCATACTAGCTACCATAAAGAAAATCAACTCTATCCCAGCCAAAACCAGCACATGTTCACATTAAACAGACTCAGGCTACAAAGCAGTCTTGCTGACCACATCCATACACGAAACAGGGGCATGGTACAAGCTGGAACAGTACCTAGTAGCTTCCAGATTCTCTCTTAGCACAGTTGTCCTTCACATTGGCCCACCACAACTAGCACTCTCACAGACAGTGCCCAGGTGCAGCATTATGGGGCAAGATCTCTACCATCTGGCCACAGCTACCCTGTAGAAAAAGAGGAAAAGGACAAGTTAGGCACTTGGATGTCAAGCATGCGGCATCACTTAGCTATATAGTTAAGGAAATGCTCCCAACTTTTTTCGTTGTTTAGATGCAACTATTCACACGCCTAAAATTGTCACACTCCAAATCTGAACCTTGCAGCAAGTTTTGGTGTCAGACAAAAGCACGATATTCTCTGAGCTACAGCTTGCCTGTGAACACTTGAACCCAGCAGGGAACTCCGTCCATCTCCTCATTTCACTTCTTCCCTGACTGAATAGGACCAATTGCTACTGGAAACACTGTCGTATTATTCAGACCAGAGAAAACAGTATTGACCAGAGCAGATCTTGTAATACTAGGGAAAAACCTAAAAGAAAAGACGACAAGAGAGCTTACCAGTGTCTCTCAAACTCTAGAAGAGCTAATTAAAAACTGTATAATCTGAGCTCTGCCAAAATCAAGGCTATAAAGCCTCACACAGCACTTTGAGTCCCAACCTTTTCCTTGGGTTGTAGGCAGGAGGCAAAGTAGAAACATGGAAGAAAAAAAAAAAGATTTTTATGTACAGGAATAAAATTGAAGCACCTGAAGCCTGACTAATCAGGTGACCTTCTACAATGGAGCACATCAATAGACAGGAAGAGGATGTCATCTACCTGGACTTCTGGTAAGGCCCTTGGTATGATCCTCCACAACATTCTTACCACTAAACTGGTGAGATATGGGTTTGATGGATGACTGATGGATATGGAGTTGCTGGATGATCATGTCCAAAGAGTTACAGTCCAAGTGCAAACCAGTAACAAGTAATATCACTCAAGGGTACGTACTGGGACCAGTACTAGTTAGTATCTTCATCAACAACATAGAGTGGGATCAAGTGCACTCTCAGCAAGTTTGCAGATGACAGCAAGCTGAGGGGTACAGGCGATTTGCTAAAGGGAAGGGAGGCCACACGCAGAGGGCCCTTGGCAGGCTTGAGGAGTGGGCCCATGCAAACCTCATGAAGTTCAACAAGGCCAAGCGCAAGGTACTGCACGTAGGCTGGGACAATGCCCAAGACCAAAGCAGACTGGAGGATGAAGGGATTGAGAGTAACCCTGCTGAGGAGGACTTGTGGATACTGGTGGATGAAAAATAGGGCATTAGCTGGCAATGTACTCTTGCAGCCCAGAGAGCTAATCATATCCTGGACTGCATTAAAAGAAAATTTTTATGATGAGGGTGGCAAGATACTGAACAGGTTGCCCAGAGAAGCTCTGAATGCCAAAAAGTGTTCACAGCCAGGTTGGACAGGATTTGAACAACCTGATCTAGCAAAAAACATCCCTGCCCATGGCAAGGGGTTTGGTCTAAATGATCTTTAAAGGTCTCATCCAAACCATTCCAGGATTCTGCGATTCCAAGATGCTGCAGCAAGTTACTTGAGCAGCTCAGCTTATCAGCTGATACCAATAAAGGAGACATTCACACAGCTTAAAGTCTTCTGATTTATTTCTTGGACACTACACAATTCATTTGAAAGTAGCTGCTTCTGTAACACAGCAGTGATACAGTTTCTATGTTAACAAGTAATTATTCTTGTACAGAATAATTCCTAACCTACAAAAACATGTATGCCTAAACTGACTTGTGACACAGGCAAGAAACACCAACTGTAAAAACATACAGAATATTTTCGTACTTGGACATTTGTACAGAATGATTTAAGAGGAAGAGCAGTTTCTTCTCCCTTCATGTCTATTACCAAATAGAGAGGCCTGTTGGCCTGTTCCACCTTGGGGGTGGGGTGGGGGTGGGGGTGTCTCTTTCTTCCCTCTCTCATGCTTCCAGTTCCAATGCCCCACGCTGGTTGTTCTCCTCAGCCCCCAAGTAGTTTGCTCTGGATATAGCCGTAAATGAAAGCACAGCCTGAGTTAACGTATGCAGTGGTACACTATATGGCCCAGAATTTTATGTGCTCTTCAAACACAACATAAAGTAAGGTTTCCAACCTCCCACCAGATCTGAATTGCAGCACAGACTCTGAAAACTTAATGTACAAAAAGGAAAAGATCTGTAACATACGATAGCCCAGGTCCCCTCGCATGTCCCAAGAAGCGAGTTGCAGAACTAACAATGGCACTAACAAATCTAAAACCCCTGATGCTTAGGAGGGGAAAACCTTTTCCAGAAGGTGATGCTGTTGTGGATGACGCAGTCTACCACGAAGGACAGAAAGGACATAGGCAGAATGATACTGGCTGTGGAAACGGGTGTTGTGTAACAGCCTAGCCTGCTTTCCACCAAAGTGCAGGATACAGAGACTATGGAAAAAACCTGAAATGGGGTCTGAAGAAAACAGAACCCAGGCTATGGAAAAAAAAAAATAAATTAAATGGGGACAGAAAAAAACAGGATCCTGTAAATAAATTTCAAAGTGTCCATAACTTATTATACTAATCTCCATTTCCAGTAGGCACCCTTTTAATTTGCAGAAGGCTGTAACTTCCAGTTGTCCTAACAAGAATGATCAATAACCAACACTTACCCAGATCACTGTGACCTGTGCAAATTCAAATTAACATCTGAGTTTGAATCTGGGAAAGCAGGCACTAGCCTGGATTTCTGATTTCCCAGGAGACTGCCACCGACACTGGGATTTTCTGCTGCAGTGACTGCTCTCACATGCTCTTAAAACTACAGGAGTTCTAAACAGAAGAGCACAAATTGCCCTCCGATTTCCATCTCAAAAAACTCTAACCAAGTCTACTGCTAAGTTCATTTGCCTTATGGAGAGAGACTAGTGTTCCCTGTAGTTTGAAAATGAGAACACTAAGCAGCAGATAACATTTAAACAGAAAAGGTAAAGACTGGCAGGAGATGAAAGAAAGCAGAAACTCCCAAGATAACAACTGCTCTCAGTAGCATGTCCTTTTATAAAAGCTGGTTTATGTTTTGCCAGAAAGGCAGCTTTTGAAAACTGTACAGATCACGAAGTAAGCAATAGCTGGCCAGACTGTGACACACAGTTTCATATACAACACCTGAACAGATTTCTTCAGTAAATGCAACAGGAGTGATGGGTCCAGAACAAGGAGAAAGAACCAGTTCCCCACGCAGAGAAGCTTTACCTTAATTCCAAAGCTATTACGTCCCCATTTTATTCCAACAGTGTCAGAGCACCTCACTTTCACATTTCTCATGTTTTTTTGCAGAACGATTATTCTACTTTATTGTAATTTTAGTCCCCATTTTCATGGAAAATAAAGTACACAATATCAAAAATCTGCATCTAAGAACCAGGAACTCAGTATTCTTTTCACATACACAGCTTCATAACAATCCTATGAAGCAGGACACAAAATCTTAGTCCTGTTTACAGACAATGAGCAACTTTAATTGCTTACTGTACACTGTATCACAAAGAAAGTAGTTCACAAAATACACAAAATTTAAATCCAGCTGGTGACATCTATTTCCATCTTGTATTTCCTTTCCAAATACACATTCTCTCTGGAGATATGCATGGAAGTGTTCAGATCCATTCCATAAGACGACCCAAAAAAATTTCAATCCCAGCAGCTGAAAACAGCTGCAGTGTCCCAGTACAGTGCAGACCACTACCACTGGACTGATCTACTGAGCAGAAACAGATTTTATCCCATTCCCCATCTCCGATAGCATCCAACAGGGTTTGTGCTTCAGTGGAATGAGATTATACTGGTGACATGGGTGGATCACCTCTCCACTCAGAATCATATGTAATAGGATATAATGAAAAACTGCTCTTTACTAGACTGCCTAGTCCTTTAACAGGCCACATCTCAAGGGTTAACAGATGATGCTTCCTTATAATACTGTTTTTAAAAGGGTACAATCTTTTTAGACCTGACCTCCGCCTCCAAAGTAGCATATACCTTTTGCCAATTAAAGTAGGACACTGATCGACAAAGGTATTGACATCTCCAACTCAGAATTCGGCAGTTTCTTCCAGAAGGAGAGCCCTTTGCTAACCTCCGATTAATTTTTCAGTACCAGTACTCATTTCTCACCGAGTGCTACATGTATTCAAGCAATACACTGCACTGAAAGAACCCTGCAAGTGACATCATATGTAACAGAGCAAGAGTAACAGCAGATCTGCTACAGTATGCTCTTGGACTTTGCTAACACCTTTGTCGTTAATAGTGTAAACAAAAAAGTGCCATTTTCTTGCACATACTGGTTTCCTAACAGTACACTCTTTAAAGTGGCTGAAAGGCGTAACACACTAACAACGTGCTGGGATAGTCTGTCCCTGATTACATGACTGCTGAACGGCATACACCTGTTCCCCAAGACAAAACCCTGGTCCACCTGGAGAACTCTGCTAAATGTAGTCCAGGTTTTTAAGCTGCTTCTTCAGACTGAAGTAATCGAGGTCAATGAAACTGTATTACAGACTTCAACAGGAGAGCCAGAAAACACTCAGAACAAGTGTTTGGCTCATTGCAGCAAATCTTCCAAATCACTTTACTCCTACAGTGTCACAACAGTACCTCTAATATGATACCTAGGAAGTTTGAAAGAGTGCAAAGAAATCATCAATACAGCAATAACCCACTTCGCAGGGTGCTCACATCTTAACTTTTTCCTCTGAACAAAGCACTATTTGGAGACAGAAGAGGGATAGCCCTCTTCAGCCCCTGTGTAGCCTCGATCGGCCTGCAGTTTAAAATGCTTTCAACATACATACGCTAGATAATGCAAAGATGAAACCACAAATCCCTGTTCAGTACCAAAGAGTCATGTTCCAGTCACTATCCTGTATCCTTTTTATGACTATAGCCACTATCAAACCAGTATGGCAGTAAGTCCTTAGATGGATTGTACTGCTGGCGTAATGTAATACTCCCAAAGGCTGTGTTCAGCCTGCAAACAGAATGTTAACACAACATCTCCAAGGGGTTTACGAGCTACCAGAAAGGCCATGTCTTCTGTACCAGAACCAGCTTAACGAGCTCATTTTATTGGCTTATAAATGCTTAGAACATCTCAGCTTATGTAGAACTGGCATAACAGTACAGTCCACGAATATCTGCAGGGCCATGCTTAAAAGTTACAGACCTGGTCATACAAATTCATTTCTAACCAGAAGTGCCATTTAAATCAATGAGATAATTCCAGGGAGCACCAAAGGACCAGCACATTGTTCTTGTTCATATTGAAACAGTATTTAGAGAGTTGCAAGTACTCAAAACTTGTGGGATGGCCTTTTCAAAATGGACAATGGTTATATTAGCAGCACAGTAAATACTTTACAGACAAGTAAAGCAGCAAAGTCTACACAGAGTGATTTTTCAGTCCAAGAATATATTCTTGAACCCCTTCAGTTTTACAAAAATGTCTTTTTGGTCTACAAGACACAAAACTGAAATGGGTAAGGCTGTGGGACCAGCTTAAGGAAGAAAAATTATACCGGCAATCAAAACAGCATTCCAAGCTGTGGCTACCACAATACCCTGTAAAATCTGGTCCTCAACTTTGTTTTGAAGTACCAAACTGTCAGCAGAATCAACTTTTAACAACATTGTTTTCTTGATTACCTGACTTGGAGGAAAAAGTCGTTCTAAATCAATACAATGTATTCAGCGGTGTCATGGGACCCCCAAAACAGCCAGATGCTCCAACCTGACCTCTTTATATCTGTACTTCAGTGCTTGCAAGGAAATGGTGCAAAAGAGTAAAAGCCCATACCCCATCACTGGTCTATACTCTGACCTAAGTCTGTACAGCAGAAGTCAGTTTTCATACTAAAAGGTGAAATTTATCTCTGCATCTTGCATTTTTTGCTGTTAAAATGCCTTCACAATGTTTTCTGTATATATTATAGAGGGAACTGCTTGACATGCATCCTTATTTGTAGTGACCTGATGAATGTCACTCACACAGGACAAGTGAAAAACCTGTATGTTATAGGGCAACGAACCCATTACACTTTAGTGAGAGAGCAATCCAAGAAAATAACTTGAATCCTAAGCTGCATCGTAAGTGCAAAGGGTATGGCAGACTAGGACAAACAGGAAAGTGGAAAAAATAATAAACTCAGAGGAGAAAGTTGAATCATTAATATTCCTAGCCCCAGTCTGACTGATCTCCCAGCAAGTTTTAGAAGGACAGAGATTCTTAAAACCCTCTTCTTGGTGAATTCCCATACTGGGAGTCTGATAGCAGAAACAGCAGCAAAGGACTAAATACTGCAAGATGAGGCCCCACAACCACAGAACAGTAACAGTAACATTGTGCTTAATGGACTGACAGCAGCAACTCCCACCCTGGCAATGCTGCTTTGGCAGCCTTCAGCAGTCACTTCCAGGTAGCTGCTCTGCCACTAAGTTTAAGTCTCAGCATGCTTGGAGTCCCAAGCCTTCTCCAAATTTCCTGAAAGCTCTTTAACTAAAATGCTTGATGGAATAAGCCAAGTAAGAAACAGGCTACAAAAGGCAATTACTTTTCCATTTTGACTACAACCATATCTGCAATACAACAGAAGATGAACTAGAGATATGAATTTTTTATAAGGATGAAGCATTCTGAAGACATTGGCTTATTTACCTTTCAGAGTCAAAAGAAAGGCTCAGAACAGCCACTGAAATGCATGCTTTACAGGAACATTTGTAAATGGCCTGTTTTTCCTTTGAACCTAAGGTAAAATATATCAGAATAATCGAAAAATAAAACATAACAAGGAAAAAATGTCAAAATTATGATCTTTAGTACTTGAAGTCCATATCGTCAGGGATGCACATTGCTGCCTTTGGCACACTGTGGCCAGAAACATCACATTAATAATAAATGCCAGGACTATAAAGTCAAACAAGATGGAACTTGTTCCATTGCCCTTTCTATAACGAAGAAACAGAAGAGTCAGTTCTCACAGGTTTTATTTATATACAGTGTAAAACTGCTTATTTGCAATTCCACCAAGTTTTGTTAGCCTGTTTTGCATTTGGTCAGGTGAATAACGTGGAAGTGTGGTTTACTATCATTATTGGCTTCTGGAATGTGTACAGAAATTGAACAGGAATGGTATTAATAGCAAAGAAACTAATGAGAGAACAAGGAGCTCCCATCTGGAAGTGAGAAGTATTAATATAACGATACTGCCCAAGCGATCCCTCTTAGTCTTCTCCCCACCTGACACTGTGCACCTGTTGTACACAAAAGTCTCCTTCAAAATAAAGCAGATTCTCTAACAAAGCCAAGACCTGAGGAAAGAAGTGCACAGATTAGGCCTGACACTGATTAATGTTTCCACAGGACCCATAAATGTTTACAAGCAGTAAATGAAATTCTCTGAAAGGACCAGAAAGGTTCCACTTGCCACGGTCAGGTATCACAGTGCTGTTCTGGATGGGCACTTAAAAATAACCACATATTGTGGCAAAGGACCCCACGAGAAGATGGCCAAAAGATTGTAGTGTAAAGTGGCCAAAGCCCTGTTTAGATCCATCTCCTCAGAGGCAGTGGCTGGAGGAAAAGTACAAGTCAGTATTGGCCCCCTCCAGAGGCAGAATCCTATCCTCCTGCATTGAAGGTACCTGGTAACATCGCCTGAAACAAGTAGTATACTCCACATAAACTTAATATCCCTCCGTTTGTCTCAATTTGTGACGTTTTTTCCTCAGAACTGCATATAGGCTTCCTGACTTTACAGGTATTGTCCCCATAAGTTGGCCAGTCTGACCTCGTGGCTAGTAGTTTATTACCAAAAGTAACCATTTTAACTGAGCTCTGAGGCCCAGCCAAAGATCTTGGGAGCACGAGTCAATCAAAACCAAGTCCCAGTTGCCCAAAATGCCTAGGCAATGTGCACAGTAACTCCAAGCCCCAGTGAGACTGTATACCCATCCTGCTAGATGAGGAATTGTTTGCTTTGAGGAGTAACATTTGAGAGATTGCCAAAGATCTGTACTGTCACAGCTCAAAGAAGCAACAGCTCATATCAGGAATTTGTAGGCTGGTTGCCACCACAGGAATACCCACTGACAAAAGTCTGAACAAATTCACAGCACATCCTTTAATGTATGTATCTGTGCCAGTTCTGGGCTACAGTAGGTCATAAGAAGCATGAGATCAGAACCCAAACAAAAATGACTACATCTCATGGTACCAGTCATTAGAGATCTGACTCTAATTAGACAGATGGAAGCAGAAAGCAAGCTTTTATTGCTTGTTTCCGCTCTCTCAAGAATACTTCAAGAAATCTCTTCTTTCAAATGCTTGTACACTGTGAAAAAGGAATTGGAAAACAGCACCACCAGAAAAAGAAACAAGTTTTGTTGTAGCAATAGTGCATGTAAGAATTACCGAGATGTCATGTCCAGCACAAACAGAGCAGTCTAGCATGATAAAGTACTCAGGTACTCCCAGGTGGCACAAAGATATTCTTACATACTTAGTCTTGCCTGAAACTACACGAAGGGGTTCACCTCATTTCAATCTCTCCTGATCTTCCCATAACAAGATGTGCCAATTTTCTGCCAGCTGTTCTAGACTTACACATAGCTAGTAAAGCTCTTTTCCTCAAATTTGCTGGTGTTCCCAGCAGGAGCAAACCTACAGCTAACCAGAATTACTTTGTACAAGCAGCATCATGGGTGATGAGTAAAAAAAGTACAAAACCCAATAAACTGATGAAGTACAAAGCATCTAATGCGTCAGGTAGCTTTTAACAGGTCTTTTTGCTTTGCTCCATGGGACAGAACGACTACCTCCTGCCTCGCCAGAGCTCCAATTGAAATCCCACAGGATCCACTTGTCACAGCACTCTCCAAACTATCACACTGCAACAAGGTCTGTTACCATCTCATCCAGCACACTCTTCATACAGTCCCTCTGCTGCCTTCTCCTTGTCTCGCCTCATCCAGGGCCCACTCTCTCTCTTCTCTCTGCTTCTTCCTTGGCTGCTCCCTCTTCGCTGGCTCTCAACCACTTAACAGAACCAGCCACAGCTGCACCTTATCTACATCGGCCAGCCCCCGCCCCTGAAGCCAGCCCACAGTTGTATATTATCAATGCTAATTAACCCAGCTTCATTCCACTACATCCACTAAGACACTTTTAGGTTCCTAACACATTCTTTTGACTGTCCTGCTCCAACATGTTTCCCCTCCCTGGAACAACACTGGGAAATTATGGGAAATCTGACATAAAGAAACCTGCCAATTTGGGAAGAATAACATTACGACTAAGCCTGGCACCATGTATTTTCATATTGCTTCATCGTACATGACATCCAACTTCAGCAAAGAAGTCGGCATTGTACAGTACTTTCCAGCTGCTAAGCAGCTCGACTGTCAGCGCGCTTCCACACCTGCTGTTAAGGGCCAGTATCACAAAGAACCAGTCCTCATAACTGCTCTCCCTCCAAGTTTGACACCTGTTAGCTCCAAAACCAAGGGAAGGTAGCACTAAGGCAGTGAAAACCTCCTTTGCTTTAAGATGTTTTCTGATCACATTTACCATGTTACAGAAAGCAGAATGTGCCTACAAAAGAAAAAAGGCTGGAAGGCAGTCCACGGGGCAGTCTTTTTTGCCTGTTTCCATTAATTGGTTTCAAACCCATTTAAAAAAACAACCAACCAACCAACCTCACTCTACAAAGAAGCCACTGTCACAAAATAATAGTCCAAAATAAAGGAATTATGACCCTGTTCTAAACAAAGGCGAATATCCAGGTCTCAGTTCCTCAACAAGTTCTCTATAAAACATTGTGCAACCCTTGGCAACTTTTAATTTGCATTACAGCCTGTCCTTGTACAGATTAAGGTTCTCCCTTACTTTCTGGTATATAACAATCAGTAAGGGCAACAGAGAATTAACCTGGAATCAGAGGCAGCAGAAGTAGCAGAAGACTTCAGAAGTAAAGCAGTGAGGCCAAATGAGAAAAAAAATGGGATTTTTCAATTTCCCACTACCGCATGGCAACCACATTCCTATCACAAGGTAAGCCTCCAGGAAGGTAACTTGTACTATTAAGAAAGCAACCACATGGGTATCTTTGCAGGAAACATAACCCATATTCACAACAGTTTACTCACTTTAGGTTTCATAGACATACCTGGTTCTCCTACACAATTTAAATTGCCAAACATTATGTACAGTCTTGGGGGTGGAGGATGAAACTGGAGGGAACACATAACCCTATTTTGCTTTCATTTGAAATGCCCCGGTTCCTGGACATCAGCAATACATCACTAATTATTCTGAAACATCCAGGAGTAAAGGTGATGTTGTTTCTGGACAATGACAGAAAGAATATCAAATCACTTGCAACATTACCAAGCTAGGACCAACAGCTACAGTTTTGGCACTGACCAGATCAGCACCGCTGGATCCCAGTACTGCCTCTGCCGAGCGCCACGTAAACTCTTACCTGGAGGTGCCCCTCAGACTTGCACGTGTTTTCAACGCTGCTGTTCTGCTCAGCCCACAACCACCTGGAACAGAGAAAATAACCACAAGCACCAAGCTGAATTTCAGCCACAGAGACCTAGGCTTATTCTTGTGCAGAGGTCAGTTACTGGTTTAAAAACGGAGCCCAATCCAGTTTTCTCACTTCTCAAATAAAAAGTGAGAAGCTGGTTCTACCCAGCTGAAAGCCAGGTGGCAAAATGAAGGAAGCAAACTCAGCAGCGCCAGCAGTTGACTTCGCTACAGAATTTAACATCAGAAGCCTGAGGGGTCCAGTTCAAGGGATTCAATATTTTTAGTTAAGACAATGCTAATTCCTTGCACAGATTTGTGCTAATTACTCATCAAAATCTGCAGTGTCCCTGATAAGTATCTTCCACCCTGAATGATCAACTCTACTACCACAAACATACTCAGAATATTAAACCCACGGGTTTAGGGGCAAGCAACCTCTCCTAGGACAGGCCTGACTGCTCACATCGGTGCAAATGAAGCGCAAAGCACCAACGCCCCAGCGGAGAATTAAGCAGCCGCAGCCCCTCAGCCGCCCGAGGGCAGCCAGCCGCCCTCCCCAGGTGCCTGCCCCGCCGCCCAGACAAGCGCCGCCCGAGGGGGCCCAGGCCTGCCCGGCCTGCTCCCCATTGCTGGGCACGGAGCGGGCCAGCCAGCCGGCCCCGCACCTCACCGCGCTCTGGAAGGTTCTACAGCCGCGGCAGGGGCGCCAAAATGGCGGCAGGAGGGTCGGTAGCTGTGTCCTTGCGCACGGGCGCTTTTTGGTCGCCGTCTCTGGGAGGGAGAGGGGTGTATGTGTTTTGTTTGGCTTCTCAGTTATTTCCTGTCAACAAATGCAGGTCTTCAGAAAAGTAGTTCTTAAACCAGAGGGAAAAATTGGCTGGTCTCACCCTTCTGCTGGCCCTTTCCTTCCCCTGGCAAGCTGCTGGAAAATGGCTCTTCTGCCAGAAATGTTGTGTGGAAAAGGAACGGTTCTCCTAGCATGGTTATTTGCCACACAGAAGAGTGGCCTGTGCAGTCCACTAGCCTAGGTTGCAGGCTTCACGGTAATGTAGCAATCTGTGTGGGGAAAGCATGGGATCTGAATCAGAAATTTAAAGAAAGGAGAAACCTAAATAAACCTGAGCTTCAAAATGGCAGTCGTGCTTTCTGCTTGATGTCCTGAGAATAAGGAAAATGGCCACTTGGCTCTTGCGCTGCCATCGGGTCCCAGCGAGGAACAGAGTGAGGCACTGTCGCTTTGCCTTTCATAGCAGGGTCTCTTGCAGTCTGGAGCAGCGTTCTGTCCTCTGTCCCCTTGGCGAGGGACAGCAGCAATGTCATTTCTCTGTGGGACAGGTTCCTTTGTTTCTGGAAAGCATATACTCGTATTTCATTTCTCTGGGAAAGAACAAAGGCAGTTTCTCCGCGGGGATTTAATTTTAGATCTCTCTTCAGTCCCCTGACTTGCTTAGGCTATTGCTCTGGGCAACGGATCAGTCTATGGGAAAGAGTGTAATGAAAAGCTCTCGTTGGTGAGGGCTGTTACAACAAGCAGGAGGCTCTAGGGGAACACAGTGAAAAGCTAACAGAGCACAGGAAAAACGCTGAAGGGAAAAAAATCTTTGTTGGCCAAGATAACGCTGTATTTCATTTTCACCTATAAATCTGCAGCCTGTATTCCGTCCCAGTACCATGGGAGATAACATCATAATAAGTCTGGAAGGGAACTCCACAGGTTATCTAGGACATCCTTTGCAGGATTAAAAGTGTCTAATTCAGATGTGCAGCGTCAGAGTTCACTACTCCTTTTCCCACAACTTGCTGTTTATTCACACCCCTCAGTCTTAATTGAGGCAATCTGAAAGATTTCACAGAAACGAGTGAATTTGTTTCATTAAGTAATTGCAGAAAGTTCAGCCTGAGTTTGTAAACCCCTTTAATGATGCTAATCACCTCCTTATTGCTGTCTGTGTTGACTTGCAATCCTGGCTTTGCTTACAATTTAAATGCACAGTGTGTCTTACCTCTAGGTGAAGTTAAAGTCTGCGCTGTGCTGCCCCAAACCAAAGAATGAGGGCTGAAAAAAATGACGACTCCTCACACATCGGTATTGACTAGTTACAACCTTCCGTCACATGCACCCCAGCTGATTGGGGACAGTTACAGGATCAGGGCAGTTCTGCCCTGTGCAAGAACCTACACTGAGCTGAATGCCCTCTTCCCCATCCTAAGAGGGAAGCCCAGAAGCCCTGAATGCTTTTTTTTCTGTGTGTTTGCCTTGGCCTGCCTTGAAAATAGTTATGCGTTAGCGTATTTGGTTGAGATTGTGCCATTTTAAAACTTGAGAGCAAAATTCTTTGTGACTAACCCAGCAGACTTGCATTTCCTCTTCCTCGAGCATCTGAAATGGCTTTTCTATTTGAGACGTATTGTAAGCATGTCCTATAAGGGGCAAAACAAAGGCACCTACCATTATGCAATTTCAGTTAACATATTAAAAAGAAGAAAGCTGTTCGCAAGAAATAAGAGGTTTCTCTTGGCAGTAGATCTTTTCATTTAACCTTTTAGGTTTTAACGCACAGAGATCCACACATGGTCACAGTGCTGCTGTGATACAGGCAATCCATGGCAGAAAACCGGAGCTTTCAGAGAGGGTTCATTGCAAACCTGTGTTGTGTTATGTGTAACACTCTGCAAATGATCCTAATAGTCATGGAAATGAGTTCCATTTGGCATGAATCATAAGAGCTGCTAAGTGAGGGCCTCTAAAATGGACCTGTTAGGAAAGACAGAAGTAATGAGCCATTGTACCTTTTTTTTAAAGCTCATTAAAGTGGGACAGCTGTTGTTTAACAGTTAACTGCAGGAAATAAATGCCAAGAATAACAGATACTGCAGTTAAGTAAGGCTGCCTGCCTGCCTTTTATCTGAGTAATTTGGATATCGTACCTGAAGTAGCACACAATCGAAGGCTGGTATTTTTTGGAAACTGTCTCCTAATGACAGGTATGGCTGTTACTAAGAAGGTAGCAAATGTGTCGCAGTAAGGACCCCAAAAGACTTCTTGGAGAACTTCCAGCGCTGGCAGGCCCAGCACAGCTAAGGTAGCATGCTGTCTGCCATTTCAGACCCAATATAATCACGATGGCTGGAACCTCTGGAGCGAGCGTCGCTAAACCACATGCAACGTGCTGCCCATAATCCCTTCCCACGTTTCCTATGGCCACAGGAAGCTTATGCTGCAGGTGGGCAAACACTGTGCTTCTTGCTTTTGTTGCAAGTCAAGGCAGTGTGCTGTTGGGGGTTGCCTCCTTTCCCTTCTTGGTGAAGAATGAACACTAAGCTGATTTTATCTTCATAATATATCAGCTTGGGCGTCCAGCTATAGCTGGGAGGCAGGAGCTGTCACTTGAATCCTTGCAAGCAAGGGCAAGAAGCACAGCCAGATGTCTGCTGCTAGGGTTCTGGACAACAGGCTACTGAATTACAGCGTGAGAGGGAAGGCACCATTACCCTTCCAGCAGCTGTTAACAGGAGCAGTGGGAGCCGTGTTCTGAATGAAGCCACGCGTGCTTGGTGCGCTCTGAGCATCCTTTCTCACTCAGACCTCTGAGGAGGAAGAATACCTTGTTTGAGATGTTTGCAGACCTGCAGTAATGACTAAGCTATTCCTTCCTAAAAAAAACCCCAGGCAGCTTGAGGCAACAAAAAGCATTTATAATCAAAACGTTTATAATCCAAGAAAACTTCATAGGTGTTTTCAGAGTGTGTGTGCCAGAATTTTGAGGGTCATATTCTAGGAACAAACTGTTCCTTAAACCAAGAAATTAAACAGTTTATAAAACTGCTGTGCCTTCAGCCCTCAGCAGTGCTCTGCTGGCTGTTTCAGGGCATATAAAACAGCTCAGCTTTATCCCTGCTCATTTCATAGTTGGGGGACAGTGAGAAGTAACTCAGGGGTATGACTTACTTCTGTGCTTCTACAATTACTTCTGACCACACAAAATTTGTATGAGAATCCAACATTTTAGCACCTATGTCCTTTGGTAGATACTATCCCACCACTTGCTGGTACTGCCTAAATGAAGTGGGGAAGAGGTGCCTTTCATAAGGACCTAAGGAAAACTATAATGATCCCAAATACTGGAGAAATATGCTTGTTTGGAGGGGAACACCTGTATATTAGGCCCTGAGCTTTGCTGCTACCTGCCGTACTTGACAGTAGGATTAAACCAGCATTGTTTAAAGAAAGATCTTTGAGATTCTTTGCTATGACTCAGAAACCTTACCTAGAGCTTGGAAATCTTAAACAAACTGGCACTGTCGTGAATGCAGTTTCACACACTGTCATATGTTAACATTGACTGTTAGCTGTTAGGCCAAGTAAATGCCATTTATTAATTGCTTTATCCCTGCATGATCACAAAACAGAAGTAAGCAAGGTACACATTCACCAGGCACCTTGGCCAAAAAATGAGGCATTCCAAACAAATAAACTGCTCTGTCTGTGTCTTAGCATACTCAAAATATATTTGTCTAAGCAGGAGCAAGGTGTATGGTAGATCTCACCATTCTTGGGGAATAAATGCTGCAGAGCAAAAAATCTCAGTTTAGTTCACTAAAGTACCTTAAGTCTTCACTCGTGAGCCAGATGTAGTCATGCCTCCAATAATATTCTATCACTGAATGCTTTTATGGGTTAAACAGTATTTTGGATCAGTTCAACACCAGATCTCCATAAATAAATTTAGCGAGTCTCTTAATTTAACATTGGTGAGGATGAAGGAATTCAAATGCACACCTGTAGGGACACTGTAACCACGCCACAGAAATGTAGATGGTCCAGACAAGATGCTATAGGAGTATTTTCTGTCTTCATGATTTCAACCTCAATGAGGTTGTCATTAAGCAACCTATTCTATTAGCCATCCTGAAACGATAAATCTAATCAACCAGAAGCATTCAGCATGTCACTAAAATGTGTGCTTCCCGTGGGATTTGCAGGCTAGGAAGATATTTCAAAACAAGGAAGATGCACAGTCATCCTGAGTTTCTTTTTAGAGAACAGTCATCTTCACATTCAATGTTAATGCCATTACAGGACTGAAACAATTTCTTTCTAGCACATACTGTTATAGCCCAATATGATAGGCATCACATGGCAGGAAGAGGATTCAAAACCCTATTTTTGAAAGAGGCTGAAACCTCTACAGGGCATATTAGACCATTCAGTCACCCTCTCGCAATCAAGTTAATGCCTCTGAGGCACTCGGCATCACTCAGGTCACCGCTGATATGAATCTCATGGGGCACACCAATGTGAAAGAATATTCCAAAATAGGAAAAAGAATATATCACATAGATATTCAGAACAAGACAATTTCTTTCACAAGGACCATTGTCAAAAAACATTTATCTCAGCGTGTCCATTACCATTTCAAGTCAGATTTGTATACCCCACTACAGCAGGTACCAAAAAGAGATAAGTAAGACTCAGATGTGTATTTGCAAAGGTGCCTGCTACCTCGACACATGAAGCAGAATTTAAGTCTTCAGCCGACACACATGCATTCAAAAGAGGAAAGAGGCCGGTGAGACAAGTAAAGCTCGTTTTTCCAAAGTGCTTTTATCAAACAGGTTCCAGCATAATGTGCCCATTGCAGAGAGATTTCCAGCCCATGCATCACTGTGTAAGTACCGCACATAAGGAATGGGGCACAAACCAAGCCTCAGAAGCAAGCCGCACACTGGTATAAATCAGTCAGCCTACCTGAAACAGTTGGACACTCAAGAAACCCCCAGAACCCCAGGCATCCATGTTGTCTACAACTATGCCTCCCCAGGGAGTCACGGTGAGTAGGAAATCTGCCTTGCTAGTCAGAACATCAATTTCATGGGCAAATCTATCCTCACCCCTCTTTTGAGCGTGTCAGGTGCTCTGACAAGGTAGACAGCCAGGTCTGAAGAGCCTGTGCTGCACTTCCCCGCACCAGTAGGAGTGCGGAGGACCTAAAGCCATGTCTCAGTGTCCCTGTTCTGGGACCGCACCAGCAGTGACAAAGCCATGTGCCCATTCATGTCCCTATGCAACAGGCAGCTGTTTTATTCCAGAAACATAGTTGAATGCAGGTGCTGTGGTCTCTATTTTTGCTTCTGTTAGTCCTCGGGGAAGCAAGTTGTTAGGCAACATTTGGTACTTCATGCAGCATCACCGTGCAAGTTCCATTGCCTATCATTTCATCATGACACATCTTTGTTTTTTCACTCCAAGGGGAAAAGCTTGCAACAGGAATAGCCAGTCTGAACATAGCATAGGATGTATATACACTGTCATACTCCGTGGCAATGGATTAGGCAGTAAGGAATGAAAAATCTTTAAAAACTCCTTCTAATAAATCATACATTGTTGCCAACTGAAAATGTGATCGCATTAAGGCTGTGCTAACATGGCTCTGAGGCAGCGTGTGTTTTCTAGCCCTGTTGGACTCATTTATCCCAAGTTTGTTTGAACTACCTCATCTGCTAATAGCAAGTCCCAGCAGATTGCATTATATTACCATGAAACATTACCCTGGTGCCAGTTGATGTTCCCTCAGCTCTACAAGTTCAGAGGGGAGTCTCAGACTTCTCTATGCTTGGGCACAACCTTACCTTCTTGCTTCTGTGGTTTTTCCAAGCCTTGCATACAGTCATTAAATTTCAGCTGGGTGCAAGTATGAAGAAACAAAGATAATAACAAAGAGTTATTTTCTTTGTATGTATATCTCCATACAAACAAGTATGGAGAAACAAAGAAAGAGACAAAAGCTTTATGTGACTTTTATCTTCATTCCTTCCCTTAGCACTGTTTCAAAATCCCTTACCTCCCTGTGCTCCCTGAGGCTAGAATAATCCAGATGTCAGCACTGGCACTGCTGATACAACAGGCTGATAATAGTTGTTGTCTCTCCTGGTATGCTGTGGTCTGTCTTTTCTAGGAGCCAGACAACTAAGGCAAGAGTAAATTCAGTGCTGAAACACCTCTGAATTCAGATGCCAGTGAGACATAAAAGGTTTAAGCACAAGTATGTGAGTGCAGTTGTCTATAGCTCAGTGAGAAATAATCCAGAGCAGCAGACCCAGACCCTGGGGCTTTCCCGACCTTTGTAATGAGAGCTGGGGGTGCAGATCCAGCAGCCCCACAGAACTGTCACAGCTTCGCTCCCTTTTCTAGTTCCCTGCTGTTCCAGCTTTTCTTAGTCTACAGGACTTCTGAATGGCCGTCTTTGTTCCTAAGACTAGAAATCATATCATGCAGATGGAGCAAAGCCCTGCTGTGTCCGAAGCCACAGCGAAGGTTACGACAGCAGTCCTTAGCCCAGTCCAAGCTCTTGTATGCTGCTTAATCATGCTGCACTGTTGTGGCCAAGCACAAGAAGCTGGACTTGCTAACTATGAAAAGCTGGTGATAACTCCTGTGACCCGATAGCTCGAGGCCATACACAGACCCAAGTACCTGCCAGTGTGACATGTAATTCCCTCATCTTTATTACAGAGCTGCTGACCATGAAGCAACTAGCTCCCTAGTGACTGTAGCCAAGTAAAATCAATGAGGAGCAGGCATCAGCAGAGGACTGGAATAAACAGAACCACTTAAAAAGGAAGATATTTGACTGTAATGAATCTGTTCAACTGTGGAAGATGCATAGAAGGATTGAGATGAAGTTAATTGTGGTTCACTAGGTAGAGCTTCTTCAGCCTCTGCTTTGCTTTGGTACCCTGCTAGGTTGCACGCACAGCTGTATTAATGCATTTATACATTTAAGAGCCCTTATTCGATATGTCACTAACTGTTCCCTCTTTAGTTGCTAGAGGGGTGCCTTTTCTGTGCATGAGATCCTGGCTTTTGATAATTACTCTTTCTGACACGAGCAGGAGTTCCTCCATGACTCTATTACTTCTTTCAAAAGAGCTGGCACTTCAATACCTTTTTCTTTGCACCTTCTGCTAGCCAGACCCAATCTGATCCGTATGTAATTATTCGGGGGTGTGTGTGTAAAGAAGCATTACTACTGTGCCGTGAGAAAAGTGGAGAGCCTTCGTTCATTATGGAGCAGACAGCTGACGGTGACACAGACCAAGCAGAAGCTAGCCAGACATTTTATAGGAAAGCAGTCCATTTTATGCGCGGCAGTATGGACGGACCGTGAAGTCTCTTGTGCCACCTGCTGGCAAGCACCGCGAATTACAGCTTCCCAAGAACGGGGACGGTGTCGGCTCTTGGCTGGAATACGGAGCTCAGGTGCTCAGGTGCTGGAAAAACCCTGACAGCAGAGGTACGGAAGAATGTGCTGACACACCGAGCTGTGCAGAGACCCTGCATCCAGCAGAGCTCACATCCAGCAGAGCTTATCCACTCCAGTGTCTACACTCTGCTCTGCAGCATGCTGGCAGGATTTAGTTGCTCATATGAAACACTACAAAACCCAGAATTTTCTGAGGCCTTTGCAGACTTTGATTCCTTTCAGGCCCACGATCATGTCTGTGTGGTGTTCTTTGTTCTGGTGCTGCAAGGGATCAGGGCTTACCCTTCAGCTGTACAGCGTGGAGGGTTGCTTGCCTTTTCCCATTTTTCGTGTTTCTGTTTTGAGGTTATGCAGCATTCCCAGCCAGGATTTATCACAAGCTGAAGGAGGCCACCTCTTTTCATAATCTGTGCAGTATATCGTACTTATGTGTCACAGATCAGCATCTGAAACAGATAAATAAACAAGGGTGTATTATTAGCAAGTGCTTGATATGCTAGGACTTGGTCCAGAACCCACCAAAATTGTAATTTTTCCCTAGGAATTTTAAAAATGGTTGTACAGAAAAAAAAAATAAATAAAAATCAAGATTAAGTCTAACATCTGCTCAGTGTCTGTGACATATTCTGCCACTGAACTGTGTCCTAACTGATGAGCAAGTTCACAAATCAATGTGAAAAAGGCAGATAGAGGGTTGCTATTGGAACCTTCTCCTCCCTCTCCAAGCTGTGAGCTGGTAAGGAACACAGCCTTCTGGTTTGCAGCCCTCTTACCAGAAGGACCTAGTCATAGGAACTCATCAGAGAAAACTGACATTTCTTTGCTCTTCCTTCTTCTTAAAGTAATTTTTTGGCAAAGACATAAGATCATGAGTGATTACAAGGGGATAGGTACTAAGTGCTGTGAGTGAGGAGAGAGGATCCATGAGCAAGATTGTAGCAAGTAGTGTTTCCAAGGGTTATTGCAAAATGGCTTTCAAATATCCTTCTGCCACGTCTCCCTTTCTGATTTGTGACTGACTGAACTGAGCTTTGAGTAGCACCGAAAGGCAAAATTCAGCTTTACAGGATATAAGAAGAGGCAATGTCAGAGGAAGGGTACCAGGTTTCTACTTAAATTGAAGGAATATGCACCACCTGAGAGGTAGCAGAAATTCTGGTACACTGAAGAGCCAAGCTACTCTTTTTTTTTTTTTTTTTTTAAAGAAGGGATTATGTACGGATAATTTTGCCCCACATTACATTCCTCCCTCCCTACACACACATACCCAGACACAAAATCTGAACACCCACTGCCCTTTTGGTCCTCAGTTAGATGCCACTAGCTAGGGTTAACATCTCTGAATCCTTTTCTCCCCCATTGGCTGCACTGTAGCTCCCATCTTCCTTAAAATACTTCTTAGCCTTTGAAAGCTGTAGGTGGGCAGAACACAGCCAGCCAGAGTGTTTCTTCTCCTTTACTTTCACTGTCTCTCAGCTCACACAAAAAAGCTGGTGGCAAAGAGGAGGTGAGAGGGAAGAGCAAATTTGTCAGCAGTTCACATCTTTGTTCTTTACCTTGTCTTTCAGCCCATTCCTTCCTTTCCATCTTCTGTTTCTCACCCCCATCTACTAATAGGCACGTCAGTGGCCAAGGCTGAATGTCCTGTCATGCTCAGAAATGGTACTGAAGGTCACGGTCATTCCTGGGGTTGCCCACAATGAAGCAGTTATATGTGCTAAAGCCACGTATGTTGCTTTATGCTCCTTGCTCCTGCCTGTATCACAGCAGGATATCATTTCAGTAAAACTCTGTAGGTCAGCAGGAACAGGGAAGAAAGTCCTTATTATCTTTCTGAAGTTTTTGCTTCAAAAGCTCACTGGGGCAAGGACTATCTTTTTCATTACCTGACTGGGAGGAAGTGGCCTTGATTTCTCAGGCATCCTTAGACACTAAGAGCAAATACTGAACATTGGCAACCTTACAGCTGTGGGCAGCCAGAGACAGCAGATGTTCACCTCACATGACAGGTATGAAACATGTCCTCTGACCAAAAGTAAAATTCCTTGGCAGGAGGTAGCTGATGGCGAATGATCCCAGGAAATTAGTTTCAGGTGGAATTTAACCTAATGACTCCTGGAGAAATGCAGTGAAGGTGCTAAGACTTTCAAACTTGGAGCACCAGGTGGTTTTCTTCATGATGCATCTCACCAGCCACTTTATATCTGTGGTTTATATTTCTCTAGCTTTATTTCACTCATTAGTGTAAAATAAAATGTCTGACTGCTCTGAGCAGTTTTCCAAGAGGAGCTACTAACTGGATGGGAACAATAAAGCAGCTTGCTTATTTCTAGCATTTTATGAAGCTGTAGACTATTTCAAAGCCTATCGTGCTGGGAGTGAACCAGGCCACAACCCACTGCTCAACTGCTTGTGCTGTAGCAGGGTGGGACAAGATGATTGCAAGAGGCCCCAAATGATTCTGTGCTTCTGTGAATACCTGATTAAGGTATTTCACATTAAATTGGCTGCTCACTCAAATGCTTTCAGGTGCTGTTCCCAGCGTGGTAAAGCGGCGGAGAGCACAGACCCCTCTCCTCGGTGGGTTGGGGGAGTTGCCCCATGGCAGTGCCTGGCCGGCCCTCAAGGGAGGCCCTGGTGCGTGGCCATCCTATGTCACAGCCCCTCCGTGGCAGTGACTCCTTGCCCAGGGCCTGGCAGCTGAGGAGAAATAGCCGGGGCTCAGGCAAGCAGCGCCCATGGCCCCGAGGGCTTCAGCAGGGCAGAAGGGCTGGCACCCGCTGGAGCGGCAGCTGGCTGCTGGCCACCCCTCTGCAGCGCAGGCGTGCCCGGGATGGAGGCCTCAGTGTTCGCCTCTGCTGCAGTGGGGAAAGTTTGCTTTTGCTCTGTCTCCTGAACACTGCCTGGTGGTGGTGGGAAAGCAGCTTTGAGGAAAGGTCAAGAAGGAGGTTTGGGCCAGGTACAGTCTCCCCTCCGCAGCCGGTGAGGGCCTGGCTGGGGGGCGAGGGCCTCTGAAGGGCGCGGTGAGGTGCCCTGGGCCTGAGGGGAGCTGCAGCCTGGCGGGGCAGCGGGGCAGGCCGGAGGGGGGCTCTGGGGCTCAGGGACCCCTCCTGCAGGCCGGAGGAGAGCCCTGGGGGTCAGGGGACCCCCTCCTGCAGGCCGGAGGGGGGCTCTGGGGCTCAGGGACCCCTCCTGCAGGCCGGAGGAGAGCCCTGGGGGTCAGGGGACCCCCTCCTGCAGGCCGGAGGGGGGCTCTGGGGCTCAGGGGACCCCCTCCTGCACACAGGGTAGGGACCTGGTGTGTTAGGCCAGTGAGCCAAGGGGCAGCTGCCAGCCCAGGGTGGTGGGTACCCCTCTGCTGTGACCCTGTGGTGGCCGCATGGACCCAGCTACCAGGATGCAAGTGTTTGTGCCACGGTACAGACCCCATGAAAAGCCCAGCCCCATGTGTGCCTGGCCGTGAGTGGTGTCTGGCACTGGCACTCATGGACCTCTGGTTCTGGAAGGTTCTCTGCATTTAGCAGTTGTCACAGCAGTCCACAATACTCCTCTAACTTGGCACCTGCGCTCCAAATGTAATGGTAACTAACCGCACCCCCTCCTACAATTCCCAGCCTGGCCCAGCACACACTAGCCTTACTGGGAAGGCTGGAGTTTGTCTGCAAACTGTGGGTTTGAGGAAGTTTTGCAGCTGTACGTGACCCAGCCAGGCACTGCTGTGGGGTAGAAGCTGCTGTGGACGTGGGTGGTGGTACACAGCAGGGTACGGTGCTAGCAGAAAATCCACTGAGAGATCATCACTGGCTCAGGAAGGCCCTGTGTCTCTGGCTGTTGGAGACTGGGGTGTATTCAAGAAAGTATCACCGTGTGCATAACTTCTTCTGAAATTATTGCTGGGGCTCCACTTTTGGCCACTGTCAGATGCAGGGACTGGGCTAGAAGGACCTTTGGCACACGCTGTATGTGATTAGTCTTCTCCAGCATGACTGGTGCAAGGCAGTGAACTGCCTGCAGTAGAGCGGTGCATTTGATGAGGTGATTATTCAGCTCTTGTAAACATTCACAAGCACCACTGAGCTGTAAGTAAATCATGTTGGATGTCCCCCCTTCTCTGCCACATGCACTTGTGCTGTGAAGATAATACAAATTTCTGCGCCAGAGTCATAGCCTTGCTTAAAGAGACAGCGAGAGGAACCTCAGCTACAAGAGGGCAGCAGGGCTGTGGGAGATACAAAAACCATGAAAGAGAGTCCTCATAGCCTTCGGAGGTAGAGCAGAAGGCCAGTTCAGGCCTTGACTCACAGGGTGTTTTGCATTATGATTTACATACAGCATTCATGTTCAGTTCCTGGAGGAGGGATTGCCATCAGCAAAACACGCTCCCTTTAGAGGCTGCTAACCTTCAAGAAGTTGTATACTAACACTTGCTTCTCAGAAAACAGCGTTTCACCCAAACAGTTTGCCCATAATTTGAGAAACTAAGCAAGAGAACTGTTACAACACTGTACTAACACCAAAATATTTTTCCATTTTAGTAGCTCTCCAAACTGTTCTCTCCCTGAACACTACAGCATTTTTAATAGCCTGTGTGGATACTATCTATTGCAAAAGGGAAGGAACTATGTATGTTAAACCATATAGCACATCTAGTGAGCTGTGTCATACCTGTGTTTTGTAACATATGCCACTTTATAGACACTTCATAGACCTGTGTGACCCTTCCATGTAGAAGTAGTGTTAAAATAAGGATACTTAACCAAGCAGATGCTGTCTTTTAAGAGCTTTCTGATAAAACAGCTGAAAGCACTTTGGATATACGTGAGATCAAGACCAGGCAAAAATAGTCTATGCCACACTAGCAGCTGTCATGCCTGTATATCAGGAAATCCAGTTTTTTTCAGAGATAGCCTTGGAATTCCCCCTGAATTGTTACTGTATGAGAAACATAACCAAACTACAGTGCCAAACCAAAGTTTTACAAGTGAAAAGCTAATTAGAACATAAAACCTCCCACGGCTGCAATATTCATATGTACATTTTTATAAAAAATAAGGGAAAAATTGAATTTTAGTATTTTTGTATGTTCTTTTAAGACTTAATTTTCTTTGCTGTCTTCATCTCTGATGAAGCCGGGCAACAGTGAGTCACAATCATAAAATTTAGATTGTAAGATCACTTCAGAAGGAAAAGATTTGTTTACATAAACTAGAAGTAATAAGGGAATCTGTGCTGCTTATTTTCTAAGTCTGAGGCTCTGCTTTGCAGTCTGTTTTAAGGTGGAAGAAGAAAGGGGTTTTTTATAGATTTGTGTGTGCGTGCGTGAACAAGGACATTTTAAGGTATGTGAATATATCTTTCTTTTTTAAATTGCATTGGGGACCTTGAGATCCATGACAGAAGTGGTTCTCTCAAACTCAAGAACTAACAAAATTATACAACTGCAGTCAGTGCTGTACAGTAAGATGTGCGTTACCAGAACTATAAGGTACAATACCTCTTTTATCAGTGTGAATTGCTGCTATTTACAGACAACACAATGCTGGAATTGAGGCTCCTTGGTTCTTCCAGTGATGATAGATAAGGTCCGTCTACTAGTCGCTGTGCGTGGCAAAGTGTCAGGACTGAAGACACTATTAATTACTTGCATTAACACAGTCCCCAGTCATGCATGGGATCATTAGAATGGTCTTATTTTGGATTCACCACAGTCAAGAACCAAAGCTTTTGCTTTTTTTAATTCTGAGGGGCAGCATAGAGAACTGATGCCCAAATTTTTGAGCCAAACAAGAAACAGAAGGCAAAGGAGGAGATGAATGTGCCCAAGATGACTTAAAAAAGGATGCTTGCAGACATGCCTGACTAGCAGGGTTAATTCATGTGCAGTGTGTGCTGCATGTACCTACGCACATGTCCTGGAGTGCTCCTGAATTGCCCTGGGAAGATGGTGGCTGGGAGCGTGCTGCCACTAACAGATATTTTACTAGACCTGCTACCGGCTCCTTCATTATTCCCAGGACTAAAGGTGCCAGGAGCAGGTTATAGGCCAAAATAATTATTCCAGGGAGTGATAACAAGCTCACAGGCCCCAAGTCTAGCCCATCAGTACAGTGAAAATTTGTCAGAGGTCTAGGCTGCGTTCCCTGCTCTCCGAGTTGCAGTCCGTAAAGGGGTCTTGGCACCGCTATGATGGACATAGCAAAAAATACATCCTCTGCACTATTCAGTGGTAGCGGCACAAAGTGTGCTCGTCTGTGTCTACTGGCAGGAGAAACTAAGCTGCTTTAACAGTGCTGATACTCACAAAGCTTTTGGGTATGTGCAAGAGGAATGGGGCAGGTTGCACTTCTCTGAGTCACCTCGACAGTCTGTGAACTCAGAGCTTGCCTACAACAGTGAATACAACAGTTCAGATTTGTAAAGCAAATTTTGTTTGCTTTTTTGTGCTTTCAGTGGAATTTGTTTGGCAGTGACAGCTAGCTAGGATGTCTTTAAATGGCACATAGAACTGTAGAGAGCAACATTTGAGACTATGGCAATAAGCCCTTTTCCTACATCAGTCAATTCCGAGCCTTCACAGTAGAGAGTTATGGCTTCTGAGAATCAAGTAGTTTTCTCTTCTGCAGCTGTATTTGTCTCTTTTTCAGGTGGTTTCACAGTTAAGCAGGATTTCTTTGCCTCAAAGCCACAAGCTTTTCTTCTTCCCTTTTTTATTTCAGTTTAATTGCTCTCTGGATTTCTGAGGCTTTCCATTTTTTGAGATATGTGTCAACAATTCATATCCTTGGGATTCTTTTTTTGATTTTGTTTAAGGATATTGTGGAAACTCTCCCAATGCTGTAAAAATAATAGCAAAATCCTTATTACTCAGCAATCACTCTGGAAGAACCATTCTTTTGATTGTGCACCAGAAGTTGAATATTTGATGGTCCAGTGCTAAGGCCTAATGAAAAGAGTGCAAAGGCTAATGCAGAGGCCAGTAAGAGACTTTATGGGGCAGGAACCCTGTCCTAGCTTTATCACATGGCAATGCTGGATGTAGATAGAATCCCTAAAACCAGAAGTGAAAGGCCAAAAAAACCCCATTCATGAGAGAAAGCAAAGGAAAAATCTGGATTTACATTCTGCTTTTACAGAAGGTCTCACTCATCCTATATGTGCAATCAATTATTCAAATAATTTGTTGACAATTTATATAATTATTTCTAATTAATCTTGATTAGACTGCTGGAATTATGTGATTACATCTAGATGCATGCATCATAAATGCAGGAGGTGCAACCTAGATGAGGAGGAAATGTCATCTTGTTTTTCAATTTATTCATTTGTGCTAGTTAAAAGGACTCAGGAAGGTTAATTTACATGATCCTAAACAGAGGCTCACTGAACTTGCCTTTATTACATTTCTTTTTGTAAGTTAAGTAGTAGAACTTAAATCTTCAGTTATGGAGACAAGAATTCACTGTGGGTTTTGATATTTAGGAGGGCTAAGAAACACTTTAGAGTTGTGTGATTGACATGCAAGTAATGTGACTACAAAATCAAGTCTGTAGTGCTAAGGTAAGTAGGAGAACATAACCATTGAAATAGGATCCGTTAATTCAAAATTAATTTGGTTTTAATCCGTTTCAGAGCCTTTGCCTTCCTCATGATACAAGTTTAAATTTCCCGTTTCCTTCTGTAAATTCAGCTGTGTACTTATAGTTGTTAGCATTTCACAATGACACTTTGTTTGGAAGGTCTTGATATGTATTAGGTAAGATACTGAAATGGGTATTTTGAACATCGTTATTAAAAGCCATGACAAAGCTACTGGGTTTGATTCTACTCCAGCTGAGAATAGTTAAATCTAGGAGTGATTGCTGAAGTCAAGTAATTCTGCAAGCAAAGTACAAAATTTATTATAAGGGTCTTTGATCAAGCCCATTTTTTATTAGAAATCTGCATTGATTTTAATGGCATTGTATCTAAGATTACATCTTCTTACGTGAGAGGACACTGCATCTAAACAAAATAGATCCTGTCCACCAGCAGTTTGCACTATTGGGCAAATTCCTACTGAAGTGGGCAGAAACTCACTGCCAATTTAATTCAAGACTGGAAGTATCTCACAACAAATTATTATTGCAGAAAAATCCAACTGGCTAGATAAGCTTTTGTTAATACTTAAATCACAAATATATTCATAGGTTTTATTTTTTTTGAGTTAACTAGAAAAAGATCACTTTCTGTGCATTTACAAATATATAATCACATTTTCATTTGTATCAACTTTTATTTTAAGTGTGTCAGGCTGCATAAATGAAGCCCACCAGGAAAGAGATCAAGATAGATAAGACCTACTGAAACTCCTTCTGCATTGTCTTTCCTCTGGAAGCCTTGCCCATGTTTACAGCTGCCTGATCATAGTACTTACCTGTCTAAACAGAACACGTTAAGTCAAACCGTAATGCTTTTTCTGAAGACAGAAGCCAGTACTACACCTGCTGTGATGCTAGAGTATCAGGAACTGAAGAGCGAAGAAGATTTTTCTACCAGAAGTTTTGACATGCTAGAAAATGGTTGTGCGACCTCTGCTGAGAGAGGAAAGTTCTCAACAGTTTCTAATGCTTGGAGTAATGAAAGCTTAGTTGAAAAGCACTCTCTGCAAACACGCCTCTCGCTAACTCATGCTGACCAGGAAGACACAGCATCAGTTTCAGGAATCTCTGAACTTCTTAAGGCTACTGAAGAACCTCAAGCACAGATTTTAAAACATGATCTAGAGATACCACCTCAAGCCAAAATCACATCAATACCACTTTCTTCTTTCCCACATAAGATGCAGCAAATAATGTCAGACAGAGCTAAAAATGTCTCTGAAGTAAGGCAAGCTACAGAACTACCAACTGTAACTTATGTATGGCCAGTACTCAAGGTGGAAGAGGCTTCCAGCCCCTTTTGGGACAATTTTCCAAAGTCTTCAGTACTAACCAGCCCAAACTTAACAAGACACTGTTCTAGGCCTGGTGTAGTAACTGAAGATATGAAGTGTTCCCAAATAACCCCAGTGAAACAGCTTGCACAAGAAAAGCTAGAGATAGCACGAACATATCCTCTTGTTGTAAAGTCATCTAACAGTGTTGTTTCAGGAATTTTAAAATCACTGACCAATATCAAGAGGGAGGATTACAAGAATATGTTATCATTTTCATCTGTCAGTCCTATTGGAGAGCAACTGGAAATTTCTCTCTTTAAGGAAAACGCGGTAGTGATATATAATAGGCAAGCCTACCTTCTGTATGTAAGGAGGCGTGAAGCTCTGTCACAAAAAATGGAAATACATGGCCATGATATGTTGCTTAGGAAGACCACGGTTTGGCTCATTACATGTAGTGCTATGCATGACGTAACGACCAAAGTTCTACATCCGCTGCTTTCAAGACAGTATGTTGTAAAAGAGAACATCAAATGTCTTACAACCTTTGCTCCCCTTCCACACCAAGGTAAAACTTCACATGGAACACATTTCTCTTCAGACGGGGTGACTACCATCTCTCAGCCCAAGCAATGCTCCCCTTCAACTGGGAAAAGACAACAGGTAGTAACCTCTGATGATTAGTTGAGTGCCTATGTATGGATAGTAAATTACTTTCCTCTTAGATATAGCTGAAGGCAAGGTGCCTTCTTCAGCCTATTTATAACAGGACAAGTGCTGTGAAAGATGAGTAACCCAGTTTTGATTTCACTTTTGTGGAGAGGCCAAACACAACTCCAGTGGACACAATCACTGTAGAGTAAATCAAAATAAGGCTTGCAGGTCTTTAAGACTTTACCATTTAAAAGGAAAATATAATTAAATAATGCTGAGAAAAAAATCCATCTTGTGATATATGAAGATTCTTTGAGTCTTTGAAAAGGACAAAAGCACTGCACTTAATGGGAGCAGCCTGTTTCTATTTAGAAAATAGCAGAACTGGGTTTATTACAATGGTGAGATATTTCCCAGGTGAGGAGGTGGGGGTTCTGAAAACAGCTGATGAGTGCCATCATGATCAAATTTTAAAGTAACAGTGAAAGAAAAGAGAAGGGCTGCTTGCAAGGTCCCTCCTTAATTAAATTCTCCTTGCAAAGCCACATCGCTGAAGTAGAGGAGAAAGTAGAAACAAGCTGTGAAATTAATCTGGTGTGGGAGGAAAATGGCTATCCATCAGATGGTCAAGTTCTACTCTTTCTTATTTCAGCTCCTCAGCAAGATTGCATTCCCATCCAAAGAAGGCTTGCAGAAAAGAAAAGAGAAAGATGCACGTCAGGAAGAAGACAAAGAACTAAGAAAGAAATTTGGTATTGTTAGAGATGTAAGAGTCTGTCTGAACAGGGTAAGTCTCCCTGAACTTACAGAGCCATCTGCACTTAAATGGAAGTTAACCAGCAGGACAAAGGAATGGGGAAACATGCCAAAGGTACTTAACTGTCCATAAAGGAATGTAAAGTATGCATCACCTTGAAGTGTTCATTATGCATCATTAGCACACTTTTCATAAGTTTTAAGTGTTTAAGCCCCCATCATAAAACATTTTCTATTTGAGAAGCTTGTGATGTTTATAAAGAATCACTTATGCTGGTATTTTTTATGTTGGGGCTATTGGTGGAGTCTGGAAACTGACTCTCTTTGCAGTCTACATTTGCTCCATTACATTCTGTTATTTTCTGCAGGTTTTAACTAAATCCTCTGGCAAGAATAGCGGATCTCACTAAAGGTAGTTTTTACCATAGTAAGTAAGATTTCAAACGGGAAAGCAGTTCTTCATTCAGGGAGAGGGAGATCTCTGCTCTTTTCATCTATAGTTCACATCTCTCTAGTTGCACCATGCCCTAATGAAGTGCATCTTTTTAATATGTATGTTTAAAATTATTTCTGATAACTGTTTAAAAAAATATGTCTAAATGCTCTGAAATAACACACATTTAATTTATGGCATCCTAGATAAATATAATGGCACATCAGAATTTCTATATATCTCTGTATATATACAGTTGTGTCCCTTTCAACAGCACGCAGAGTCATCACAATTGAAGTGGGGGTAAGAAATGAAACTACTATATATATTCACATTTTCCCTAGATGTGAAAGTAGTCAAGCCCAGACCTGTTTTAAGTAATATTTATTTAATCTACTCATTTGACAAAGACACTAATTTTGGAGCTTATCTTAAAATCTCCAATTCAGTAATGTGATGAGCTCGTGTTTATATTGATATTGAACATGATGGGTTCTTTTTATGATCTCAGTACTATTTGCTGTAATATATTTGCCTACCTGGCCAATGTGAGGCCATTGCGTGAACAGCACCAGAATCTCCTTGTGGACAGGAACAACAAAGTCTCAGTGTAAAGCACATTTTTGTTTTTCTCCTACACTGTCCAACCTAGATGATTCTTTTTGGAAAGCAAATAAATTATGGATTAAGTGATAGTTGGCTGAGGGTGTAGGCATTAATTGTCACACACTGGATCCTTTTTGTTTAACAGCAAACTGCCACTTCAGCCAGTTTTGCCAAAGAGAAGAACAGTAACTGGAGCAATCTCAAAGGAGAAGAATAAGTACATTCAAACCAGAGATGCAACACTGCACAGACCATGGAAAAGGGGGGAAGAGTTATTCTATGCATTCAGTGTGAGAGTCTAAAGAACGCCACACATCCTGCCAGACCTTCTTTTGGGAACAGCACTGAAAAAATCCTGTGCATTTAAGATGTCCCAGATGAATTTTCCCAGAGCAAAACTTTACTTTCTGTTTAGTGACAAGCCTTATCTGCAGATACACCAGTTGTAAAAGAAACATCAAGATGAAAAAGGAATGTAAACAAGCTTTCAAAATCCTTGAAGAATGAGAAATGTCAGTGGAAGCAATACATAAACGCAAGCAGCAGAAGTGAAAAATGGTTCTCACTGCTCTTAAGTTACAAAACTTCAAATCAGTATTTGTGGGAGTGGTTGTTTGTTGTGCTTTGTACTGTGCTTCTGTTCATTGAATTTTAAAAAATCATCTCAGTCATTAGTTTTGCATTTAGTATTTTGAAAACACTGGTCATTTCTTCTCTCAGAACTTTTTCTATTGAGTGGGTCCCTTCTTACGGCCTGACTGTGTTCTCTTCACTAGTGGAAAAGTGATGGAGTTAGCAGGCTTCCACACTTGTGGGAGAAGCATCACCTGGTACATACAGAGAAACAGGCCCCCAGTACTTACAGCTGTTTGTTGTTTAAAGACCACTCACCAGAAGTCTTTACATAGATGCCTCTGGATTACTTATTGCATTAAGTGACACTATAGCTTATTATGTGTTATATTATAATTTCAGAAAGTTGATGTTTAAGTGGCAGGAATTTTACAAAGCTAAACCTTCCTTCTTATTTTTATTGTGGCTAACAAAATCCCAGTATAATAAAAACCTAAGCCTGCTAGTTTATTCCTCATCAAAAGCTTTGCCTCCAATATTCATATCTTGTGGCACAATGAAGAAATTGGCAACAATCTTTCTAACATAAGTCTTTAAATGTGATATCATTAAAATCTGACATACGGGCAGTTGCCTAAGAGAGTGTACCATGAACAGACAGAGGAACAGCCCTCCTTCGGTGGGAGTTTGCCCGTGTGGAGGCTGTGAGGACCACCTCAGTAGGAAAATAACAGCAGAGAATGGAGTCAGAGCTCTTCTCTCTTGGGGACAGCTGGCCATCTGACCAGACAGTCTCAATCTGCAATTGAAATAAATTTCAACTAATAACCATCTACCTACAAAAGACTTCCAAAAGCACTGAGTCAGGGATACTCACTAAAAATAAATTATTTTGCTTGAATGCCTGGGTTGTAAAGTAGGCAGTTGCTAATGCATGATTCTGAGTTTGTTTCTTACTTGGCTGCTGCCCCAGATTATTTGCTGCTAGTAATATGTTACACATGCCTGGTGACAGAGATCTTCACATTTGCTTTAAGGCTCGAATAAGTATTGTTATATAACATAATGTGGAAAAGTCCCAAACTTGTGTCCCTTTAAAAGTGGAGGAAACTTAACTGCATCCAACATCAATTTAAGCCAACAGAAATTCTCTAAGAGCAACAATACTGTATGGAAGCATACAGTGCACAAATCCGGGCAGACCATTTCAGAATTCCAGGATATACCACTGGAAGTAGTTTTATAGCGTCCTCTTGGCCTGTCAGTCTGCCCCATTCTGTGCTTGTTTCTCAAAGCTGATGTTCTTGGTACGTGGAACCTTGGCAGTTCAAGGCTATTTCACACTACCTCTTTGATAAAGGGGAAGATGTCTGTTCTTATTCTGCAGATAAATTAGTAATCGTTAATAAACTAGTATTTCTCCTAGATCTGTCTGTTCTCTCTTGGTCAGCCTGTAGCACTAAACTTCCAATTCTGTCAACTAAATGTTAAACCAGCATCACCCCACCTTCCCATGATCTCTGAGGAAGGTCTGCTTTTGTTGTCCCTGAATGGGAACATGATCGGCGTGCTCTCAGCATTCATGAAAATATACTATATCTTTTTGTGAAATATTTCAAGGCCAGGTAAAGCAAAATTGGCCAAAGAATATGATGAAAGAGCACAGGTAATAACTATTCTTTTTTTCTTCTCTCTTTCAATGAAACATCCATTGTAAGAAAATTAGTTGTCATTTTTCTAAAGTTTCTTTCCCAGTAAATATACCAAGGCAGATGCTTATGGCAATCAAATTTTGATGGTGCTTCTTCACCTATCCACATTGCCATTTCTCAACATGTGTCCCAAAAATAAAATAGGATCGAATACCTATGGAAACATTTCACATTTGGATTTACCCTACAACTGTTCTACACAGATGCTTCCACTTGCTAGACTTCAGCTACCAACTGTATTATTGGTAGATCTTATTAATGTTGTTATTGTGACTGCCTTTGTGATGTTTTCTGCTACCGTGTCTTTTTCTTTGCAGATTACATTCACTTTGTTACATTCTGTCATTTTATACACTCAGTGTTTTTGCAGTTAGAGTTATTCAAGTAATAAAAATATGCAGTATCTTCTCTAAAGTGTTGTTCCTTATTTCTGTCTTTCTCTGGTTTGCATTCCTTTCATGAAAAGTAGATTTATGATTTAAAAGAGGTTATGGCAGTGGGATTAACCTACAATTGTCGAATCTTGCTGAAGGCCCTTAAAATGCAAGTGCCTCTTGCTAAAGGGAACATCTGTGCAAAATGTTTTTGGTTTATACGCAAGATTTACAAGATGGGTAATAGCTTTTATCAGAGTAACTAGAATATCTAGAAAAACAGACAAGCATTGTATCTCAAAGTTGAATGCAAAGTAAGTACAATTGGTAAGGATATAATTAAATATATATTACCTAGATGATTCAATGTATAAAAAATAGTTAGTTTTCAAAGAGCAAAGGGGTTGCTGGTGCAAGAGAAACATGGTGAGTAGGTTATTTCCAGAGAGAAAGAGAATGACAGATATTGGAAGACTGCGGATAGTCGAGATAGGGGAGTGAGAACTACAACATACCATGAATGGCACAAACAAATGATGACCCAGAAATCATACTGTAACACAAAACCAGTACCTAAATTGTTTACCTGATTTTGGTATCCAGTACATTACTAATTTTAGTGGGTGGTAGTGTGTTTCATCAAAAGGCTTATGTTCAGTCCCATTGCCAAAGTACACAGGAGCTAATGGCAGATGTAGTCACATACCTTTTGCTGGGAGCCTAACAGGCATCCTGGGGGCAAGAGTCCTTCATTTTCATTCACATGGTGACAAAGTCGAAAATGCTGGCAGAAAAAATAATTGCAAAAAAGAAGTGTTTTAAGACTGAGAAATACTTTTGTTCTGTTCGAGAGGTTTGAAATAATGTGCTGATTATCCTGGCACCACAATTCTGATATAATTTGCAGCCAGAGAAATGCTAGGAGCTTGCCAGCTTGGGAAAACAAGAGAGTTCAAAGCCTGATGAGTAATAGGGGGCGAAGTTGTATGGAAAAAAAAAAAAAAATCACGTACATGACAGAGGAAGGTGAATCACTGACATCTTATGTACTGTGCTCAGTATTTGGCCTTTTACATTTTCAAAGGAAATGTGCACTCCACCAACAACTATTCTGTTTGCTTCCAGGAGTGGCAGAGCAGTGGCAGGGGCACCTTCACCAGGGTTTTATTTGCTTCCAGTAAACAAAGACCAGCACTCATGCTCCTGCTACTCTCTTCTGCTTCTCAGAAGCCTCTAGTTAGAATGTTTTCCACTATGCTGTCTCTGCCATTAAGCTTCCAGATAAGATGGTGTATGCATCAGTGGAAGGATTTATAATAAAATAATTACAAGAGTAGGAGGAACAAAAGTGAAAGGAAGCTTTCTAGAATTTTTACATTGACAGCTTAAGTTTCCAGTCAAGTACATAATAAATGAAGCATTTACACTGCGTAAAATCAAGATTAACTCTGTGGATTTCTTAAATCAAAATGTCGCTAAATCAAAAATTCGTAATGTGCCGTGGTAACGTCTCATGTATCTGCTTTCATTTACTTGCCTGTGTTTATGACTCCAGTCACAAATATTCCCAAGTCAAAAAGCGTCTGAATCACTCCCGAGACCTCCATATTTGGGGAGTTACCGGTGATTCAAAATGAGACATTAAGTAAGTTCTTCCACGTAAACAGTTACCTCTGATTAGCCAGCCAACTACTAGAGCTGATGTTCACCACCTCTTGGTGCTAACTTGCTCACATGTGGTTGTTCTGTGCCCCAGCATCTCAGTACCCTGCAGGCTGCCTCTCCTCCATCACAGTGCAGGAACTCTTCGTCTGTATGTGCCTGGTATCCTTCCCACTGTGCCTACTTTGCCCAAGGGCAATGGGTGGCCTTGGCTGCAGGACATGAGTTTGGATTTGAACCACTGCATTGCCACCAGGATCTGTCATGAACAGAGTTGGATGCCAATTTTTCCGATGCGCAGGGACAGCATTACCGCCTTCTGCCATGAGCTGTCATCAGGACTTTGCCATTACTGCAGTCAGGCAGTGGCTCTCACCTGGAGGTGCCACGTGAAGCCCAGATGGTTACTAATCGGTTTGGGGTGGTCAAGTCTCTCGTAAGTGGAGCAGTATTTTAGGTCTCCATGGCTATTCTCCAAACTTTTTTCATCCAAACAGCACTTGGGAGCCATTCACGAAGGCACCCAAGCCTTTGAGTTCTATGGCTACCCAAACTGCAGTGGGGTCAGCGATGTTTCTCCATGTGCTCAGTGCCCATCTCTGGGCAACTATGACAACTACAACCTCTCCACTGCCATTGCTTGTTTTAGCACATGGTTGATTTATCATTATTGATTTTATTATCATCATTGATCTTAATAAGCTTCACCAGAAGGATGCTTGATGTCCATGGCTCCTGCAGCCGTAGCCTCAGACTTGAGGATGTTAATATCTTCTTTCAAAACAGAAATAGCCGTTCTTGGCATTTTCATGTCTGTTTGCACTGTGAAAACTGCCCTTTACCCCCATACAAGTGGCTGGGATGGTAACTGTGTCTGAGATGCTACATCTCCTCACAGATGGGTGTTCAAACATGCTGTGCATTCAGATCCAGAAGTGGGCTGAAGGAGAATGTGCTTAAACAGCAACGCCTTTTCCACTGGGTGAACGCAAGGGCTTCACTAAAGGGGAACATGTTTCCAACATTCCTCTGTGTCATCTTTCCCTGCTTTAGAAGGTGGGTTGAGGGATGCCCTCCTGCAGCCTTAGTGCTTGTCTGCTCCACTCGGTCTCCATGTGCGTCATTCAGCCTATTGTCCTTTAAACAAGCATGGTTATTCTGAATCTCTTCTCTGGGCTTCAGCTCAGGGCCCTTTTTGGCCTTCATATGTACTGCTGTGAGCCCATGCTGATGACCTGCTTCAGGAAACCCATGAAATCTTGGCCATGCCTGGGAGGATGCCCAAGGTGAGGAGCAGCTCAGTAGGTGGGCTCTTCAGTCCTTTCCTTGGAAGCTGACAGCGTCCCCATTGGGGGTGGGAAGTTTGACAGGGGTTAGGAAAAGACTGATTTGGCCACGGAAGACTGAAAGATGCCTACCTCTCTCAAGTGAGATGAGAGCTTCTGTACCACCACCCACACACCTCTTCTCATCTCTGGCTGAAACCGTTGGGTGAGGTCTGCCAAATTCCTGCCTCATGATGGGCAGTCAGCACCCCACAGCCCATGACCTCTTCACCAGGTAGTGCTCGCAGCTAGACCTTTTCTGTCCCAGAGAATATCTTTGTTCTCCAGGTGCGAAGCACTTAAAGTCCAAGTTCTCTACATGACTATCACCTGTGGGAAGACTAAAAACAGTTCAGGGTGACTGGTGCCCTTCCACTTTCCTGATAGGCCATCAACACCTCAGCACACCAATGGTTTGCTACCCCATAGAAAAGACAGACACACACAAGGGGGTTTGTAGGTTCAGTTAAAGGCTTTGAGTTTGAATGGCAGGAATGCCTCCAGCTGAACCGTCTGCCAGCGAGCTGAAGTGTTGAGACAACACAATTTTATTACTTGATGAGCACAAGATGGCTGATACTTTGTGAGAACATACACAGGGATAGGATCTCAGGGACCCATCAAAAACTTTACAAATCATGAACTGTGGAATAGAAATATGCTAGGAATGGGGAGGATCTAATATAGCCAGCAAGCTGAACTTTGTCTTATGGGACTTTGTCCTATGTCCTCTGTCCTCTCCCACAGGAGCTACCATCATCATTTTTCAGGATCTTGCTCTAAGAATTGCTGATGTGGTGTCAAGGAGAGCCAAGGTCTGCCCTCTGACCTGCTGAGCATTTTGAAGCCAAAGAGCACCTTTAGACCACAACTTTGATCATTGGTTTATGCGCATTAAAGGGGGACTGGGAGGACAGTTTATGATGCAATGAGATGTTCTGAGGAAGATTTCTTCTGCAACTCATAGCTCAAAGGCTGTTCCCTTTGAAGATTTGTGACACCTTGCAGTCAGACTGGTGGCATGAAGAATCCAAATTCTACCAGAAGGCTCACTCATCCCTCTCAGATCCCACCCCGAAGACAGGTATGAAAATGCAGAATGCTTACCTGAGCTGGAGTGCTGGCACAGGGAGCCATGGGCATGGGCCACAGTAGACAGCGGGCTTAAGAAGCGTCCCTGGATAAAACCCTGTCTGGAGCCTTCTGCGTGGTGCAGGGAGGGCACTGGGGGGACAACTCTCCTCTCGATTTTCCTGTGCAAAGATCCTAGGACTTAGGGCACAAAAGTCCAAGTGAATGAGAATTAGTAGCATCCAGGCAGTTAAAAGCTACATAACAAATTTTATTCATACCAACTTCCCAATTTTGTTCTCAAATTTAGGTGCGTTAAATGTTAATGGGAAAGTATACTACAGACACCCCTTCATCACTCATTTAATAGGCACAACAGAATGGACTTGTAAGCTACAGTTACAAAAATTTAACTGAATTACTTTCTCAAACCCAACTAAGCACAGTAAAACAGCTGACAGCCAGTCTGAAGTTTGGAGGTGGAAGATAAACTCCTTTAATACCCTCATTAGCAGTGCTGGGAAGAATGAGTGAATTGTTTCCTTGAAACTTGCACTAGCTAATATTATACTGCATTCTCTATGGTGACATTTAAAATACACACGGTGTATAATAAACAAGACCACCTGAAAGTTTGGTGAGGGAGAAGACAGACCTGAAGAGCTACCTGGTAATGTGGTAGAATCTGCTGTCATGTAAGAAGAGGCTTAAGACAGGAGAAACCAGGTGAACATTTATTGCCTGTGTTACATGTGATGTGAGAGTGAAAGACCTAATCTTTGCTTCTAGCCTACACACTGTATAAATCTGTAAAATTGCCATATATGTATTTTGTGGACTTAAAAATCTATCTAGGCTTTTGACAGAATAAATTCCCTTCCAACCACAGTAGTCAGACTATTTGTTTCTGGAACTATATAACACCATCTGTTAAAATCTAGTCTGACTTTCCCAGCGATTTAGAGAAAAACAGTGTTAGGAGACACATTAGTAATTTAATGCAGATAATTCCCTTCTGCACTTCCCATTAACATCAATCACTATAGTCAAACTCTTTTGTGTACTGAAACTACCAAAGTCAAGAAGCACAAACATCCTGAGTTCAGAGGAGAGGATCCAAGGTTCCCGTTAGAGCGGAGGACAGCCAGGAAAGGGGGTTTCCTGCTAAAGTGAAACTTCATCTTTTTCAGAATTTGGTTTCAGTTTGAATCAGATAAAATCTTTTTTTCTTCCCGGTCGTCCAGTCAGCAGGAAGCTGCTCAGACACTGGAACAGCTCAGCCTCCATCCTAATACCAACAGCAAAGGCAGGTATCGGTGTCACTGAAGGCTGGGGCTTCCCAGACTCCCTGAATCCCTGGCCAGTCTCCCAGGGGCTGGCAGGCAGCTGTGGAGAGGGAGAGGGGGTTGCCTCAGGACTCTAGACATTTAGCGAAAGTTCACCGAGTGCAAGAAATTTTAGTCTCTAAGATGGGGAATCTATCAAATAAAACTTGTTGTGAGCGAGAATCTTAAAGATAATCTCTTCATCTGGAAGCTCTGCCTAAGGCGTCGGTTCTCACAACATGAAGGAGAAGGACGGTGGGTACAGGACCCGTGTCCTGCAGTTGCAGTAGCACTGACAGCAACGGGAACGGAAGGTTCAACTCACAGGAACTCCCACAATGTGCCTGAGTATCGGGAACCTTTTCCTGGTCTCCCTTCCAGCGTGACGTCTAGAGAGGGTGGCTGAGCTTCAGGGGGATGCACTCCAGAACCACTGCCCCTCGTACTGCACAGAGACATCGTACTGTTTCTTTTGCCCCTTCACAAACACAAGCATCTTCTCCACTGCTCAGGCTGGAAACTGTGGCAAGATGCTCCTTCTGTACGGTGTGCGTACGAACAAGTGGGCTCTCTCGCACTCAGCTGATGCAAACAAGAAGAAAATACAAATAATATCCCCTCCCCTCATTAAAACAATTACCAAAATATATAATTCTCTAACACGTTTCAGCTGTTCTATTAAAATGTATATAATTTAAAATTATCTATTTGAATATAATTCAGCTATATTATTTTTTGAGATGTAAACGATTTTTTTTTGTTTAATTAGCAGTCCATGTGCTCTGTGGTAAGAACATTACCCTTTAGTATCAGAATAACGTCCTGCACATTGCTGACTTCTCCCAACACAGAAATGAAGCCAGGGAAAATCAAAGGCATTTGTTATCTTGATCGAGGGACTCAGAAATATTGCAAGATGATACTTCTAGTGCTTTTGGACTTTCCAGTGTTCTCTGGAAAGGGACAACTACCCTGCTGGGTAATTATCCTAAATAAACCATGCCTGAACCTTAGGCTGCAGCACATTCATCCTGTGCTGTTTCAACTTGGATCTGACATGCCGTACTGGGCAAAAATCATTTTGCGCTATGTCTCTTAAAGACCTTCATATAACCTTCTGCTAGGCAGACCTTCTACGGCCCTACTTTCTACTGTCAGCTGATAGAAAAAAATATTACTCACTGCATGTTTGGAACCCAGATCAGTCTGGAGCACTTTTGCATTTTGTTCATATCTTTCTGGAGGTGCAATGATCACAGAGAATAAACTTCCAGCTTCTAAAATGTCTTCTGCCTATGAGGCAAACAAACCAACGTCCCCTGGAAGTTTGACAGGGCAAGACTTTCTGCACCAAGCCAGAGGGTGACTGAAGCTTTTGGAGTTTACATTCTCTTCACGGTGTGGTTATGGTGAGAAAACAGAATTACGAAAAACTACACCATCTCCCTCTGCAGATGTGCTCCTTGGGTGTCTGAGTCAGCGCTGCTAATGTTATGGAAACCTCAATACCACCCCCATTTTTTTTTAAATAACCCTGAAAGGCTAATCAAAGAGTGCACAAAAATCTTTTCACTTGGGCACTCAGATTTAGAAAACAGAGGCAATACCCTTACCTAAATCAACAGTTGTATCTGGGAGCTGCAGAACAGCAGGGCATGCTGTGAAGAGGCAGGCCACTTTCTGTTGCTTAATTTGATCATCCAAAGTAGAAAAGATAAGATTAGTGGGGTTTTTTTCACACTGCAGAGGCATTTATAAAGATGAGTGGTATGTCAGACTGGGTGAAGAGAGGATGGTTGTCCTTTCCTATGGTACCGGAATGGAGGATCGTTGCCTGAAACTACTAACAGCCAGAAGGTTCAGAATAATGACATAGAGGTGGTTTCTCACACCACGTGTAGCTAAATTGTAGGAAACATTGTTAGCATCTTGTTGTAGATACTTAAGTATATAGCAGCACAAATTCAAAAGGCTGTTGGACAGTTTAATGGAAGTACATCTAAGGGTATCAAACATTATTCCCAGCTTGGGAAATTATCGCACCTCAAACGACAGAGGATGAACAAGTATCGTTTAGCCCCATAGTCTCTTCTTGACTTTGGTCAGTAATGGATGCATAATTTAAATACAGTGCATTTATACTAGCTACGTATGGCCATTTAACTGGCCACAACCAGAAAGAGAATAGGGAGGCTGGGCTGAGGTTCAGGCCTTGCTGCATGAAGGCTACTGCTACCACAGCAGCACAGCTGGGGGAGAGGAAAGAGAGAGGAACGGACCTGCCATCAGCACTGAACGGCATGTAGGTCAGCCAGGAGCATCACTGATGTGCGTGATTTACGCAGCTCTGGTATCACAGTGGAAGACGTTCTGACCACCAGGGATGTAAATTAAACATTGGGCTGAAACACAAAACGCAATGCAAAGTAAACCCTTAACTTGATGAGTTTTGCTCTTTACTCTTTTGCTAGGTGTCTGAACAGATATCAGTCTCCTTGATTTATTCATTATTCAAAGCAAAATACCTAGTCCATAATGCAAAAGGTACATGCACAAGTCACCGTGTGCAATTCTGGTTTTTAATGGAGAGATAGCCTTCTCAAAATCAGTTTTCCGTAGAGAATATTCATAGGATTTCCCCAATTCTAAGCATTATAAGCAATAGTATTTCAAGATATCAAGCATATTCCAAATGAGAACAAAGTAGTATTGTGCTAAACACTGCCCAAAGTGCAAATGAAGCATTTGGCACCTCTCTCCTGTGGACAGGTTAAAAATCCCACCAGAAGAGAAAGAGGCTCCAAAGGCACCCAGAAAGGCTGCAACACATCTAGGAAATTAACCCAGAGTCTCAGAGTGGAGCATTTACACAAGCAAACCTTTCTTAGAGTAATTCTCCACTGGTAGAAAAAGTGTGATTTTGTAACTATCACTGCATAGTGCCAGAACAGTAAAGCCAGCTCACAGCCAGCAGGCTGCCTGGGACTGGCCCAGGTTAGTTACCTGTACTTTCAGTTCTGGGAAAATTAAAAATAAACAAAAAAGAGCCACACAAAAATGGCAAAATGCCCAGCTCGTGGGGTTTAATGGTAAGAGTATTTTCACCAGCATTTACCAAACTGCACTGCATTGGAGGCTGTGTTGGCATGGGAGAGGAGAGGAGGTTTCATGTACTCGTATCCTGATGATGGGACTTAACTCTGCAAAGGACACCGAGGCACTGAAAAAGTGACACTGAAAACAATAAAGGGTGAAACATTCTGCTTTTGTTCCTCTGGGCAGAGGCTTGCTCCGGCACCGTCTATACCCTGGACCAAGTGTCCCACCACCACGCTGACGATCTACATCACGGTGACCCGCCCTGACATTTTGATTTTCTTAACACATGTCTGTTTTCATCGCAGCTTTCTACACGTTTTGATTCTGCTCCTGTTCAGGAAAAAAATGCCCTCAAAGGTAGTTCTGCTTGATCAAGATCTCTCCTGAGAAGAGACTTAAGGCTTTATGGAAGAAGAGGATCCAGACTGGGCAGTTGGCTCCCTAGCTCTTCTTCTGTGAATCCAGCTCAAGTAATTTTAGTTAGTGACTCTCTCGCCCCACTTCGTTTACTTTGTGACATTAACATGGTGCTAGATGCTAACTCACCGCTCTGGGGACATATGTTCGAGAGGCAAAATATGCAGTCATCTTTAGGCGGTTTGCCACCATCCTTCACCAAGCCCATTGCAGAGACAACTGCAGAAAGTTAGGTCAGAAAGCAGATTTCAAACCACGTTACACGAGGGAAACAAATGCTATCCAGGAAAGCTTTTACAGGTCTAAATTATAAATGATTCCTTGGAAGAAGTTTTATTTTGGAGAAGCGTTTGGTGAGATGCTACATTTGACCACAGACAGCTGGGCTGTTTAATCATTTAGTATCATTTACATCCATAGCAACTGATTTAATCCACTGTGTATATCTGACTACAAACCTTCAGTGAAAAAGAAGAAATAACATACATATATACATGTCTCTGTGTATAAGTAGATACTGTAATTGTATGTATTAATATATGTTTATATAAACTACTATACACACAAAGAGCTGCAGTGTCTGATATGATTACAGCATCTCATCTTACAATAAAGAAAATACAACACCATTTTTTGACTCAGTTCACTGAGGATACAGAGATTTCAAAGACAAGAAGAGTTCTTATGTTAATAGAACATTTCTTTTCAGCTTTTGCACTTAGCAATTGCATGGAGCTAATGCTACATAAGGGACAGGGATGATTGTCAAGAGTGAGTCTGACTAAATTGTTTTGATTGTCCACAGTAAAAAGATGATGCAAATGAATGCCTCAGCTGTTACAAAGCTAGCTTGGTTTCCCAGTAAGCTCTTAATGATATTTGTAAATACACTTCAGTATTAGAATTCAGAATTTCAGGAATATAGTATTCAACATAATTCAGCGTAGCACGATACTGCCCACACAAATAAAGGTAAGTAAGCCAGCACATGAAGAACTAAAGGAAAAGGTAAAGCTATTTGCAGGAGAGAATACTATAACATAGAAATGCACTTGATGAAATATTTAAGGATATATTGAAACAGAATAAGGAGAACAACTCTTGCATTTTCTTTCTAAAAGTTCAGTGTGTCCTTCTACAGTCAGATCACAGCCTTGAAGCTGTTTGATTTGAAGGGAAAATCACAGCCTATAAGCAGAGCCAATTTTAAAGATGAACGCCTCTGGCTACTGAGCCCAAGAGATGCCAAGTCTTTTAGGTAGCAGCATAAAACATCCATCATACTCCTGTAAGCAGCCAAGTGTGCATATGAGGGGAGAGGATTTACATTTGCCAGAAGGCTTCATGCCTGCCTGCAACCACTAGTGGGCTAGTCCAGTGGTCCCCTCTTGAAATTTAGGATAAGGTTGTCCCCTGCGAAGGATCACTGTTTTCTAAGTGTGGTCCAACCTTATGTTTGAGAGATACTTTTAAAAGCTAGAGAAAAAAATTACAGCTGGTGCTGGCCCTCTCTATCAAAAATAATGCTGCTTGGGGGAAACTGCACAGCAGAACTAAGGTGGCACTATCCTATGCATTTGTGCCAATAGTCTTCATTACAGACAAATTGATATGAAATATTGACAATAAGGAAGATCCATATCAGGAACCTAGTGCTGAACAGTCCAGATACAAGTTCTGTGAGTCATTTGATCCTTAAGTATGGGCTCCCTGAGGTTACCAAGAGGAGCCATTCGATACTCCCCAATTGCCATCTATCCCATTTACCTGTGCGTTTATATAGGCTGGGACTTTCACCAGGTCTCAGATCTGCTGCACTTAATCTTTCATTTAAAACATGGAAAAAATCCTCTTGATAGTATTTCCTATGCAGGATTCTTATTCTGCCGAGAGTCTCCCCTTACAAAGACAGGGGTGTCTGGGCAAAGGCCAGTCTCTGTTGCTGGCAACAGCTGTATGGCCACAGTCACCAACAATCACAGTTGTAGATCTATTTGTGCCTTCAGCTTTTGCCTGCTATACTGTGAAACTAGCATAGCACTGCTTTTCAAGTCACTGTTTGAAAGAGGATAGAGAACCTGAAAGCAAATAGGTAATGAAAGCCTTCTGCCTTCCAAAGCAGCTAGGTCTGCTCAAGAAGACAAAAGGCAAGACAGTGGCACGAGCTTTGCATTGTCAACACAGTCAAAAGCCCCCTCCTGCATACTCCATTTGTGGTTTAAGAGCGATTCATCCTGTTGTAAACATTGCTCACCGCAACCACAGTACTGCAAAGGCCGGGAAGAATGGGCTTGTCTACTGCACACATATTAGTCACACTAAAGCCTATGGATTGTGCAACAAGCCAGTGTTTTGCACTTTCGGGTTCACCACTCTGACCCCTGTTAACTCTCTCCCATCCCACCTGTATCTTACGCATACTGTTCCTCAGTGCTTCATTATAAGTCCATTTCCCATAGAGAAAAAAAAAATAAAAATAGCCTTGTACTGCTGACTAAGCTATACAAGCACATTCTGTATAACAGTTTTAATCCAAACTCAGGTTAAAGATGCAAGATAGGCTGGATTACATTGGTATGACCTATTGTGACAATTTTACTTGACAGCACTAAGGAACTGAGCAAACGTATGTGGTTTTGGGCAGAGGAAATCTGGCTGCAAGAGAACTGGGGCAGAACTCAAGCCTGTTCCTATGTGGCTGAGCTCCTTGGAGAGTATTCACAGTGCCTACTTCAGGTACGCAAATCAAGCACTCAGCATGGCCAACACAAAGGGAAGGACTCACGCAGAAGACAGCTCAGAGCACTGACACTGAACGGACCCTCTGAAAGAGTTTCTCTCTCCATTGACCACATACAGAACCTGAGAAGGCTGGACTCTGGACTCAGTCATCTCCACTTAGATTTCTGAAGTGGATTATTTTGAGCATCTGCTAATGTAGACGTCCAGGCTATGACTTGCAGCAATCTCCTATCAGTCCAAAGGACATAGCAGCATTTTTGTATTCAATAAATTGTTAGCGTTTCTACATGATTTTGTTCAGGCACACGAGTAATCACTGAGCTCCACCACACATTTGTTACACAGCTAAGTATATGATATGGCTCAGGGGCTTGGCCATGGTTCCAGGACTTGTTTAAGATCACACTATTCAGTAGAGGCATTAGGAATAGTTATCTAGGCAGCCCTGTTCTAAAATAGCTCAGCAGCATCCCTCTTACATCCACTAATTTTGGTATTTTTCCTAACATCTTACAAAAATCCCTAAAAAAGGATTTCTAAGACAAAGTAAGTCTTGAATTTGTAGAGCAGGAACTTTATCTTTCCCTTATACTTACACATTTTTTTCTATCATTTTGGACCTCTCTTAAGTCTTCGACATTTCTGCTGCAAGCATCTAGAAGGACTTCAAGTCCCGAGACCACAGTTTCTGAGTACCTAATGTGAGCACCTGAAGCTTTTCATTAAGTGCAGGACAACTTCCCAGTAGGGCTCAGGTCTCTTTAACCTGCACCTGGAAAGGGAGGTATCCAAGGGTCCCAGCCGCTCCTGGAAACTCTGTGCATTGCTCTCCTGGTGAGGCATACTTTCGACCCCAAAGGAGCTCCAGTCTCTTGACCCTTCTGTCAGGCATTCCAGCAAGATGACAACAAAGCTGCCAGCTTCATAAGGACATGCTAAACCTATTTTTAAAATCCTCTGCTCTCTGTCAGTTATAACACCCTTTTTGAAGGTTAAAATAGAAACCAGTTTCCAGCATCTACAAACCAAAACCCAATAGTTACTTTTGGCACCATCTGACACATTCTTGGCAGACTCAACAGGGAGGGCAGGAACAGGCTGGACATAAAGCCACTGACACCCTATCTGAAAACAACTCAGCCATACTGAAAAAAATGCTTTAAAATGCTATATAAAAGGAAAACCTCTTTGAACAAGTTTATCATCATATATGGGCAAAATGTAACTTTTAAACCAATTTTTGCAGAGCACGGGATGCTGTTGCCTCTCACCAAGGCACAAGCACTGAGATCTGTACTCATAGCAGGAGCACTACACTAAAACCAGCAAGATAGAATGCAAATGTGCTACCAAGTCAAACAGCAGACACATTAACAGAAGAGGAAAATTGTGTTCCCAGAATTCCAGCCCATAACAGACGTCAAAAAGAGATTTATTCAAACAGATGCTCAGTAAATTCTAATCAGAGTTAAATTTGGAGCTTTTCCCTTTTTATCATGCCTTTGCATTAACTGTTGCTGTTACGCATGTGAAGTACCAGCAGTCCCTTATAATGAGCAAACATGCGCACTCTCCTAAAAATGCTGACGATTCAGCGACAGCGCTCATTAACCATCATTAACCAGGCCCAATCCCACAGAAGGACCTTGTTTTAGAGAAGCTCTGAGCAGTGTTATTCAGTTATTGCTAGCTGTAAAGCAGCCGTGACTATGGATAGCTACGATATTTTACAAAGGGAAATTCATTACCTGAAGCACTATACCTCTTGAAAAAACTTTCTTGTCCATGCAGAGGAACTTTTCTTCAGTTTCTCAAAAAAGTGACCAAGGAAACTGCATAGCAAGAACATCATCAATTCTGTTTCATCTGTAGATAAAAAACATAATACATTGCATCCTAGCAACAATAACAAGAGAGCAGATGATGGGAAAGGAGCATCCAAATATTTTTTTCCCCTTTTTAGCATCTTTCTAGACTTTGAGCTCAGCCCCTGCGGGACAGAAAGCTGGCAAACTGCTGGTATAGCAGCAAATAGAAAATCAAAGATGCACTTGCAGGGTCCTTGACCAACAGATTGCCAGCTTATGCCAGCTTTCCTTAAAAAGAGGCACTGATTTTTTTATTATTTTTTTTTCACATCTAGTTAGGATCTCCAAGTTGAGTAACACTTGCAGAAAATTACTGGGAATCCAGGTATCAAATTATTCTCAAATTTAAAATGCTAAAAAAGAACCATGTGGAACAACTTCAAAACTGCAGAGGCTACCTCACTATAGCTCAGCCTACTCAGTGCTCTCAATATGGTTGAAAATTTAATGAATTAACTTTGGGAGAGGTCTTAAAATCTTTAAATGGAAGATAGAGCACTCAAGAAAAGCAAATTAGTGCACTTGAAACCAAAAACTAGCATAAAGAAACTACTCCATCATAATGAGCTGAACACCAGCAGGACAGTTAAAGGTAAGAAAGAGAGATCAAAGGAGTCTGTTCCTTTTGAGGAAGAGATATTTTAAGCTCAGAATCCCAAGCTCTGGTACAAAACAGCCACATAATCTCTCATGTAAAAGCAACAGAACTCATTTCTAATCCTTGTGGCTACACCAAAAAGCTATCAGAGGTATGATCTACATTGAAGATAAGAGTTAAAAAATCAGGAGACAAAGAAAAAGAACCAAAAGTACAAATAAACACTAGCCAGTCAACCCAGAAATACCACTGGTAACTTTTAAACTTATCTCAGCATTTTGAGAGAGGCTTAGTTTGTGATCTGAGTCCTATTAGCAGATGAGTTTGGACCATGAGTCTGAGATACAGGACGAAGCGTCCCCTAAAACGTAAGAATACTGCAGCTAGCTTGTTGGTATAAAGACTTACAAATTCAGAAAGCTAGTTACTGGCACACAACTACTTCAGGCTCAACCATGAGTGTGGGTTTGTATCTGCGCCACTGGAGGGCGAACAGACAGGTTCAGAGACGCAGAAGGGAAGGAGGATGCAAAGGATTCCCTGTCTGTAACTAGCCATGTTCAGGGAGCGTGCAAATATCCAGGATGGCTTTTTTAAAAGCCATTAAATTGGCTGGCTGAGTCTGACTGCTTGAGGGATTTTCAAACCCTTTGACTTGCCTATTTTATTTTCACTTATAGACAACCCTCATGAAAGCACATATTCAAGATAACTGTGCATAATAGTGCAGAACTTCATGGGCTTTCTCAGTGTGACAAATAAACCTTCATTTTGCCAAGTCACATTTTTTCCCCAGAACATCATCCTGCAGTTTCACTTCCTATTCAGTTTGGCTGCTTAAATAAATAAATCTCAGTCCCTCTAGCACTGTATCATTCATATTTAAATTGTTAGTCTACACATAACTGTTTTGTGCCTTCTGCACTTAATCTTTCAGCCTCTCTTCCTCACATATCCACTTGTGTTCAGGCTTATTAAGTGCTGGATGGAATCTATAACCAGAGCAAAGCCCTGCTTGTCATCCAAGTTTTGCTGCACTGGAATTATACTCAGTAGCACCTGCATACCGACGTGAAGAAAAGCTGAGCTCAGTTTATGGCATACTGGAGTGCTTTTCACCATGTAACAAGTGGAGCAAATCTCTTCCACTGGAACGTGAATCACTCCTAATGCCATCCACATTTTTACATTTACTGAGTTTTTCTCTTGACTAAGTCTGACCCTCGGGTTTGCCTTCGTGAGGCGTCGCACTGTTCAGCTAGCTTGGCAGAACAGACCAACAAGCTGCAGCCCAGCTTCAGGCTGGGAGCCCTGCCTCCTGCTCTCTGGCAGATAAAGCTTTGGCAATTTAAAATGCCCCTGCTCCAACCCTACCGATGTGCTGGGTGTCACAGCAGGCGTGGACACCTTGGTCCTTAATGCGCTGTGCATTAACCAAGCCGGGGATCAGCTCTGGGGCGCTGGCACGAGTTGCCCCTGCTGGGGGGGCAGCCCCCAGCTGTGAGGGGGCGGTTCGCTGTAACTGTCATGGCTTAAATTCCACCGGCTTGGGAGTCAGAGCTACCGGGTCAGTCTTACTCCTTAAACCTGACAGGGCTTCTAACCATGAGGGTATGGGAGCACCGGAGCGCTTATCCCTCTCTGCTCAAGCACTCTGCCTTTTATAACTTATTTTTCTTCTTGCAACAGTTGCTGGACAGCTTTGAAAATGTGCTTTAAGTATGCAGCATTCAGCTGTGTAAAGGTAGCTGAATAGGGATTCTCTTGTTTTTAAATACAATCACATATAATATATTGGTGTTTATTTGTCTACCTTTTTTTTTTTTTTTTTTTTAATTCTGTAAGAGGCAGGGTGGTCCTGTGATTAACTCAACGCGTTTGTGCTCCAAAAATGTGGAACCAGTGTCATTCATGTCATAGTCTCCCTCATGAAACTGTGTTCAAAATGTTGCACACATTCTCTGCATTTTGGCTTTTTGCAGCTGCTGTGACTACTTCTACCTCCTTTTATCTTGTCGGGGAAATTCAGATTTCAAGTTCTTCAGAGCAGGCTTGGTTTTTTTCTGACCTGCTTGTATTTTGCTTAACACGGGGCGACTTGCTTATGCATACAGACCTGGACGATTTGAATGACAAATAACTACCAAACCAGAACAATTTGAGGAAATGTACTTTTTCTAGCTCTTCAGATCTTTTCTGTAACACTGATAAAGACTTTTTTCTGAGCAACGTGGCCATAAATGAAACAGAACAGTAAGAAAAAGGCCTTACATTAGAGCCCTTTCATCACTCTCCCTAATTCCCTACCCAACTTCCAAAAAATGCAGGAATTTGGGATGAAAAAAAATAAATATGCAAGAAACAGAGTAAGCAGTGAAAACTCCTGAAAGCCTAAAATGAATTGGCAGGCAGAGCAGTCAGATTTTAGAATGGACAACTCACATGTGCTAGAAAATCTATGAGAGAAGCAGCCCCTCACCTAGTCAGGAAGCAAAGCCCTCGGTTATGACCAGAGTCCCTTCTCCCCTGTGGCAGCATCACGCATTCCGACTTCAGCAATATTCCTGGGATAAACCAAGTTGTTTGTCCTTTCCCAAGAAGTTCCTACCAGCTTATTTCAGACTCTCTTCATGTACTGTACTTCTGTCTTTCACAGGAGTTCCCTCCTTCCTACTGAAACTAAAACTCCACAGAATCCTCAGTTTTTGGACACTCTATACCCTCCTGTCCAGGGAAAACAATTCCCTTCCTAAACCACCTTGAGGCTACAAGACAAGATTTTTAATGTCTTCGGGTGGAACAGGAGGACGTGAAGGACATGCTGTTTCTTTGCTGCTTTTACATGAACTTCTTTTGAGCCAGACTCTGTATGATTAGATCCGTGAGGCTGGGATCATCTCAGTGTAGAGGCAGTGGATATACCAGCATTCAGTGACACGGCTGCAGACCCGGGGCTTTGGAAGAGGCTACGAATGTGGCAGTGAAGCTGGACCCGATAAGATATGCAAGTCCAAGCTTGTGCTTTAACGTTCAGGGACTCGCGGGACTCCAGGACTCCTATGAGTGTAGTCTGTGGACATTCAAGCAGGTAAAAATAGGCTAAAAATTCCCTTTGGTGCTTCCATTTCTATTTCAGCAGAGTTCTCCGAGTACTCCATTCTTTACACAAAATTGCTCTACAAGTTCCTTAATTATGTGAGAAAACCTTCCAAGGGAAAGGAAAGAAGGAATAAATTCCACATTTAGATCTGAAACTGGGTACTTCCATGCAAGAGCAAGTGCAAATGCTTAGCACATTAGACATCCCATTCTCTGCCTCCAGAAAATGTCACACATTTACATTATTAGTTAGCACATGCTAACTGAAGCCTGGGTTTGTGCTCACTCTTAGCTCTCACAGATGTTAGGGCTGATCACTGGGTCTGCTGGGAATTCTTTTTCTTTGGCTGATCCTCTTATCAGGTTTTCATTTTTCTCTCTAGCAGCTGCTGTAGAAGCTTATGGTTATGAAAAGAAACCCTCTTACTCTGGGAGCAGGGCTGCTGATGTCTGTACAGAGCCACACTTTTGTACTTCATGTGCAGCGATAGGTGACACAGAGAGCAGAGCACTGGTGTGGCACGTACCAGCAGGTCATAGAGCTTTCTACTGGATCTACTGGGCAGAAACCAGTGCAAGAACTGGTCCACTTCCTGAACAGCTTTGGGAAGCCCCAGGCTGACCACAACTCCAAAGACACACACTGTGATCCTTCTGGCTCCTTCAGGCTTTGTTCATGTGCTGGACGTTAGGTCTGTACCGTTTCTTTCCCCTTCAAGTTATTCTTCTATTCCTCTTCAGGCCAGTCCACCCTGCTTCTTCCCTCCTCTGCATCCAGAGTCTTCCTTCTCCAGGCTCCTCTTCCAGCCAGCCTCTCCTCATCCGGGCTCCCTTTGTCTCCTGGGGCCTCTCCTTGTCTCTTCTACATCCAGGGTACTATCTCTCCTTCCTCTGCTTCTTCCAGGTCTCTCTTCATCCCCTTAGAGCTACTTAGCAGGACCCAGCCACAGCTGCACATTATCCACGTCAGCCAACCCACCGCCCCTGAAGCCAGCCCACAGCTGTATATTATCAATGTTAATTAACTCAGCTTCATTCCTCTATAATTCTTCTACAGCTTCCCCAATCTGTCACCCCACCTCTGCCTCACAAGCAGACCCCCTGGGCTTACCTGCCCTGATGCAAAGGTCTGCTTTTGAGAAGGGGTTGTATCCAAACCATTCCAGTGTAGGCTCAAGTCCCCTCTCCAAGTTCAGAGCTCTTGCTCCTGATCCCCTCAAAAGCAAAGATCTTGTCTTCTCTGCAATTAAATTCGTAGTGCCACGTGGGGGAGCTTGTGCTGTGACTAAAGCTCGTCACTTCCAGATCAAGAGAGAAGGACAGCTCAGCAGCACTTCAGCCACTGGGAAGGCTGTTTTGGAAAGACTGGTTGAAAATCCTGACACATGGATGCATAGTGCACACGCACTTTAATAAAGGTGATCCTTTCCAAAGTGATCGTAGGTGACAGCCATCGGTTTTGCCTTGAAAAAGCAGCCAAACCCATAGCTCATAAAATATAACTCTCAAACCTTAGCAACTTCCAGTTGCCCTTAGCCTGGCAGATCAAGTAAAATGAAACCCACTCTATTTTAAAGGGATGAGCAAAGCAAATGAGTATTGGGGATCAATTCCAGCCACCCAACGAGATGATTTTTACACACAGCAACCAGCCTTGAGTTAACTTGACTCCTTGCTGAGCCTTGTTTGGCCGCAAAGCCATCCTGACAGCTAAAGTAAAAGCAGGTGAACAAGCAATCCAAAAGGCAGGGAATCTGTCTCATCATATTTGGCATCTAGATGGACCTGAAGTCTGCTTGGAAAATCACAACTGTGCCTTAGAGACAAAAACAGAGTTAAAACTCACCTCCCAAGTCATTCAGAAAATAAGCAATCCGGTAGCCTGAGGATATGAAAAATGTAAATTTTTTACTTTTTATTTTTCTAAAACCAAAGAAGTAGTTTGAAAGCAGTTTATAAGTAGGAAGAAGGTAACTGGCCTTCTGAACCGTCCATCTGGAAAGGGTAGACAGATGGAGACGGTCCAGCCTTGAGCTGCACCCTCCAACCACCCCACAGGGTAGCCAAAGACCTCTCAGAAAGCATCACATTGCCTTGCACGCAAACCATCCCGCAGCTGGGGTCATCGCCACCCGCGGGAGCAGCGCAGGAGAAGGATGCTGCTAGGATAGAGGGCGGCGGGCGCAGCAGCAGCACACCGCGCCTCCCCTTGGCGGCGGCGAGCGGGCAGGGGAAAAGGGGCGAGGGGAGACCGGAGCGCCCGGGGGCTGCCTGCTGCCGGCAGGGGCCGGCTCGGCACGGCACGGCACGGCTGAAGGCACGGCTGAAGGCACGGCTGAAGGCACGGCGCAGCACGCCGGGGCGGAGCCTGCGCCGGCACCATAAGAGGCGCAGGGCAGCAGCGGCATCCCCGTAGCACGGCGGCGGGAGGATGCAAGCGATGCCCGGGGCGCCGGCGGCCAGGCCCTTCAAGCTGCGCAAGAGTTTCGGTAGGGGCTGCGCGGCGGCGGCGGGGCTGAGCGGTGCTGGTGGGCTGCGCGGTGCTGGTAGGGGGGGGCTGCGCGCACGCGTAACTCTTGTTCTCTCTCCCGCGCAGCCACCCGGCTGGAAGAAGTAGCAGGAATCCGGGCGAAGTTCCCAACAAAAATCCCGGTAAATCTGAGTTTTGTTCTGGGGGTTGCTGCCGCTCCTGACAAACGTTTGGAACGACTCCCTAAAGTGTGGGAGTGGAAGGGGGGGACCTGGATGTTTTCTGTTTTTCTAATTAAACCCAGGTAATTGTTGAGAGATACCATAAAGAGAAATACCTTCCTCTCCTGGACAAAACCAAGTTTCTGGTTCCCGAGGAGCTGACCATGACACAGTTCATAACCATCATCAGGTATGCAGTGTTGCAGTGGGGCTGGTGCTGCCCTCCCAGCAGGTACTTTCTGGTGCTGTGCTGGAGCATCTGTCTTATCTGGTGGGGAGGAGGATAAAGGTGTTAGCACCGGCTTCCCTCTCTTGTAAGGCTTTAAAGAAAATCAACAGATGTTTTCACAGGTGCATTTGGGGGGAGGAGGGGGAAATGTGATTTATGCTTTTTTGGATCCATAAAGTCTCTTCCCCTAACCGTAGTGAGTATATACTAGGCTCCTGTTCTGCTTTCTTTGTGCCTGATGAACTTGCTGCTGGGGCTCTGTGCTTCTGTTCTGCTTACAGCTGTCACTGCCTTGCTCTCTTACTGTGCCTTGCTGAATTTGCTCAGGTTCAAAGTAACTCTTAGGTGTGAGTGACATGAAATGTGCTTCTGAAGTTTTCTTTTGTAAAAACACTACAGGGAAAAGTCTCCCAAAGTGCTTAGTGATGTTCTCTGAGAAAGCATGAAAGCTATGTGCTTTCAGCATGTTTTTTAGAGTATGGAAAAGATTTCTCTAGATGTTGTGGAAAAGATGCTTTTGGCTCTTGGACAACTTGGGTCCTGATCCCCATATGTAACATCTCTGAAAAGGACTCTTCTTTTGAAGATAGACTTTATAATAAGTGTAACAGACCATGCTGGAATCCTTTACTACAGCTGTACTGCAGAAGCTTTTTGTTTCTACTCAGCACTTTCACCCTGCTAATTGGGAGCCCAAAGCCCAGCCTCAGTAGCACTCATGGTCTAACAATGTAAGCCTTTCCTCCAAGCACAAGCCTTTCAGCTTCCAAACATACATGCTAATGAAAACGTTAAACCACATCATGACTTTACACAGCATTTCTTGTACACAGTTCATGCAGCTGCTCAGCCTTATGTCTTTCATAAACTAAAGTTGAAATCTTACTAGATTTGCTAAGGCTTAATCCTTTGTTTCTCCTCCCTTCTTCAATTAGAAGCAGGATGGCTCTAACTGCTACACAAGCTTTCTACCTGCTGGTGAACAACAAAAGCCTAGCCAGTATGTCCTTGACAATGGCAGAAGTGTACAGGGACTACAGAGATGAAGACGGCTTTGTGTATATGACATATGCTTCCCAGGAGATGTTTGGATGCTCTTTACTCGCTGCTCAAGGGAAAACTACAGAATGCCTTCAAAAAACTTAAGGCTTGGTCCATGTGCTGCAGCGAAACCGTTTGCTATGAATCATGCCTGTGACATGAACCTTGGAGATGCTCCTTCCAATGGGAGCTCTTGAGCTCTGTAGTGGGGAGTTATGACCCAAAAGCTGGCAGGACCAGCTCAAGGCAGAAATGGTGGTACACTTTTCCTAGTTAATAATTTGGATATATATTTTTATATTTGAAGACACTACAGGGTTTTTTTGGAATTGTATCTCCACTTTTTGGCAATATCAGTCTTTGTTATGTAACTGATTTTTAAGGTGTCCTTAAAGCCTAAGTCTAAGAGTAAAATAAAGAAGCTTTTAAGTATTATGTTGTATGTTAGTTTTAATCTGGGGAAAGACTGTAAAAGTCTGTCTAGGAGAAGGTCCTAGAATGATTCTGGGAATTTGAACTCAATACCTCTTGAATGAAGCATTGCTTGCACAGCTCTTGAGTTTCTCAATGCCAATAACAAGAGGTCATAGAGGAGCAAAACCATACCTATAAATGGTTCTTAAGTTAGATACCTGAGCTGCAAGATTAAGCAGACTGTGCTAGAGCAGGGTTCAAATGCAGTGTTAGGTTTAACACCTGGGTAAACTACTGTCAGCTGTTGCAGAAAACACTGAATATCTGTGATACAGGTAACTACTTGTTTAAATAAGCAAAACCAACTAGTCGTCAGCATAACCTAAATGCAGATAGCATGACTTGAACTGTAGTTTAATCAAGTGCTCATCTGTTCTTACTACTAAATTCTGCCAGTCTGGCTGCTGTAGATAAACTGTCATGTCCATCCGCTAAAGCCACCTGCTTGTCAGTTCCCCTGAGGGACTTCAGTGAGCCTTCTTCCAAGGATGGATAGAGCTATGTCACATACCTGGTGATTAAGAGGTGTTCCAGTGCCTCTAGAAAATGTCAAAACTGTCATGTAGTGAGATACTGATTCATCTCAACATACAGACTTGGTTCCTAAACACCTATTAAAGGAACACTTGACAAGAGGCTTAGTCTGAAGTATAGCTCAAGCTATCTTTCCTGGTTTTCTCATATGTGAGGAATGTATTGGGAAGTTGTAAGTGTTCTGATTGTGCATGATCAACTTAAAACACCAGGTCACTTAAAAATCTGTCACAGTAGGCAGTTAATTAATCAACATCTGGCAGCCTTAGTTTAGGATTGGTCAAATTGTTACAATATGATGCAATCCTTCTGTGCAGTACCAAACTGATCTGCAGGATGATTAATGTAGGAATTACTAGACTGCAAAGAAAGAAGTGTTGACAGTATTTAAATTATGCATAAGGAAGGAATGTGTGTGTAAGCTCTTTGCAGTGGGTCTCTTGCAGTAACAATCTCTTGAACTTAAAGCTCTGAGCAGACCTGGGTTCAAGCCTCTAAACTAGGGGTTTTAGAGGAGTACCCTCTTTAGTGAAGACAGTGTTTGCCAACTCATGTTTCATGAGCTGAGGAACAAAGAAATCATTGACCTGACTGACTCTGTGGAAAGGCTAAGGCTATGTCGGTATAGGTTATGAAAACACGTGGGCTTTGGGATCCCAGAATCAGTTGCTTGGATAGATTTCACTTATGCTTGTAATGGAAACAGTTTCCATTGCACAAATTGAACTCAAATAGTCATTTGTTACCAGCCCTCAGGGAAGCAGAGACACCTGCTTGGCAGGAGCACCACACAGCAATGCTGAACAGCTGTGGGAACCTTGGGGTAGGGGGAGCATGGGGACACCTCACTGTGTTCAGGCTCTTTTGCTTCTCTAAGGGCTGGGCTTCTATTTTGCTTCATTGGCTTCTCTGTTTTCCTGTCTTGTGTGATACTTGGTACATGAAAAGCACTACAGATTCTTGGCTGGAGCAATTTTATGTCTAACGGCCAACTTTCTTTGGTTTGTAATGTAGTGGCTGAGGTGTAAGTGTTGATCCCTCCAGCATTTACTGACATTAGGCTATGATGTCTAACAGGCTGAGTCAAGGACCAGCCAAAAAAGTTACACAAGGAGAAGGTCAGTTGCAGGTAAAGAGCATCATTATAAGCCTGTTTAAACTGGCCTGCTGAACCTAGAAAGAAGTCCCGTGAACTGGGAAAACTTCACCATTGGGTAATAGTAACAGAGTTGCCATTCTACCAGGTGTTAAAGCAGATAGGACTAACCTTTGAAGACAGTTTTCAAAAAGCCTTAAAATAATAAACTACGAATTAGATGTCCAAATAAATTAGTTACCCTGCTCGTGGAGTTGCTTTAGTATCACTAGAGGCTTTGGATTCAGCCTATCAACCCTTGAAGTGCAGGGAACAAGGATTAGAAAAGAAGCAAACAGAAAAACTTTGCTCTGAGTAACATAAGCAACTGAGATAACTGCAGCTACTTCCAATGCAGCTGCTGTTGAAGACCTAATATTTGCTCGAGCAAATACCTATTGATTAGAGACAGGTACATAATTTTTTGCAACAAAGGACACCATACTCTGGTAAGTAAATTCTATAGTTCTTCCCAACATACCCCCGATGTAAAAAAACATAGCAGAGATGCCACTTGTTTGTAAAAGTATCTTGATTTCTGAATTACGATATGGACGTGTGTTCTTTAATATCCAAAAAATCTAACAGAGAAAAGGAAACATTCTGAGGATACTTCTGTTTCTGCCATAGACTACCGACTGAATCCTGGAAGGTACTTGGTGCTTTGGCTTCAAAGTCCTTACGTATGTACGTGTTCTGCTGAAGTAACTCGTTGGATTGGGTCCACAGCACTCAGCCCCATTTTCAGATATAAACCCAATGAAACTAAAAGGATACTGAATATAAGTGTGGGATGAGGACTGAAATTGCCCTTGCTGTTGAAGTCCTGTGGTTTGGGTTATTTTTGTTTTGGTTTGGGGATTTTTTGGGTTTTTTTGAGTATTGTCTAAAATAGAGTACTGGGGGAGTTGTGACTTTGATATAGCCAAGTGGAATCATACAGGAAAGAAAAAAAAATAAGCTCTGTTTTTTGTGAGTTCACCAAGGTACTAAAAAAGTTATGTTAATAACCACAAATACTGCTGGAGTTATTGAAAGGGAAGTAGGAAAGCAACTAAAATCTGAGGCTGTAACCTTGCTGCACAAAAATGATATTTTAATGAAACATGCCATTCCGTTCTGTAATGTATGCCTGCACAGTGGCGGCTCTGGGAACACGATCACCTTCTTGTTTTCAAGACTTGAGCAAACTTCAGTCCTGAGGGGCATGCTGTGGGCTGCGTGAGCTCTGAATGCTCATCAGGGCAACTGGAGAAGAACACAGTAGCAATTCAGAAAAACCACTTATAAGCTCTTGGGTTTAGTTTTTAAAAAAAATGTCTTAGCAATGCATTTGAATTTCAAGTGGGTAGAATAATTTTTTTGTGTGTGTGTGCCTGCTAAGACTAGAGATTCATCTGTCTGTACTTTCCTTGCTACAGCTGATGTCCTACAGCCATCTACAAACACAGCTACAAGCTGTGTACCATGCTTTATGGAGTGCAAATTGACGTTTGTCGCTGCAAGGCAAACATGATAACCTCAGCTTGGGCTTTAGCACATAAGCAACAGCAGGAGCTTTCCAAACTGTTTGAATTTAAAAATGACTTCACATTGTGTGTGGGTAGAATAAATAAACTAATGAATGGGGATACTAATCTTCTCGCCCAAATACTGCAGGCAACAAGTCTTGTGAACATAGATGGGCTATTTATTGTTTTCCCCATGCTAACTACTTCCAGATGGTGGCAGCTTCAGGGTAAAAATATTTAAAATGATACACTGTTAAACACACTAAGTGACAGACTGTGTCCTCCTCTTCAAATGAGGCTTTTGTTTCGCTTATGTAAAATACAATATATTAAGAAGGTCAAATGGAATAATAGGACAGAATATAACTTTCAGCTTAAAATTGCATTGCTGTATTCCCTTTTCAAGAAAGTCCATATAAAAACTAGGGGAAGAAAACCAAAAGACCTAACAGAGAGAGAAACTATCTTCAGAATGCTGGTTTTTAACTTACGGACTATGAAGTGGAGGGGAACAGTAGAAGTGTTTTTGTGGAAAACTTCCAGGGATCCTTGAAAGGTGGTTGAGAAACGCAGTGTCATATATGCTACAGTACAACCTATGTACAAAACTTCTAATGGCACAGACACTCCCCTTAAGGATCACTGTTCCAGAAAGATTTCTAGACAGCTCTCCTGAATTGTAAAATATCCTATTCTTTTTCTGTGGTTTTGGATCATTTTCAAACTTTAGAGGGGAAAAAAAAAAATTCTGCCTACTGAGATGTGCTTAGATTCTTTAACCTTCCAAAGATGTTTTGTAAGGGTATAATGGCAGCTGTAGCCACTTCCTGCCCCCCCCCCCCCCCCCCCCCCCCGCCCCGATGTTTTTAGGTTGCTCCTTAAGAGCACAAGTTTCCTAGTTATCTGCTACTTGTTCCTATACAGTCCACAACAAGGAAAAGCAGTTAGGTCGTGTAATAAATAATGGCCTGGCCCTAGTTTAGAGGAACATGAATATAATTTTAATGAAGGTGGGTAATGCCCTTAAGGCTCACCTCCAGAAAGTCATCATCTTATCACTCCCTGCCTCTTCTTTTCTGCCTAACACTTCTCTTGTGGCCATAATGTTCCTGTGGCACACGGCTATAGCAGCATAGCCTGGGTGGGTTTTGAAGAACATATAGCAAGCATCGATGCCAGAGTGAAAAGCAGTGCTGTCCCTGCCCCTGCAGCAGCAGACTCAGTGGGGAGGGGGTGTGCCTGGCTGGGTGCACGTGGAGTTTCCAGAGCAGGCTGGGGCTGAGGAGGGGCTGCTCAGGCCACTCAACACTTACATCATGTCCGGCAGAGACTGTAAAGGGCCTTTATGAGTATGCCTGTGATTTGTTGCAGGGTGGGCTTGGTCCATGGCGTTTATTTTTGCAATACTCCAAGACCCTGGCTTCGCTTTCTTTCTGTAACAAAAGCACGGTCTGGATCTTCATCAGGCCTTCAGCCCAAGCCTGTTACACGTCAGAAAGGTGGGAAGGCTTTCCATTACAGTCCTTGGGTGAAGCAAAAAGAACCGGGTTCATCTGCTGTCGATCGAGACATCCCAGGTAGACCTGAAGCTTATTTCCCGTTCTCAAGAACAGAGCCAAGACTTTACAGCCTGCCAGATGGATTTGCAGGGAAATCTTTAGGTCAGCTAACTGGTGGGTGAGAAGAGGGGATGGAGGGCCAGGGGGTTAAGCGTGTGCATCAGTGCTTCCACCCAAAGCAGCTGCAGCCACGTATTCTTCCCAAGCCTGCCTGTGACAGCTTGGAAAGCCTGAGCCTCAGTGTGACCTCACTAAGGCAACTCTTACACCATTAGCTCACAAAGAGAAGTTATGAGAAAGAAAACACGCACGCACATGCTCACAGATGGAGGGTGGATATAGCCTTTTCCTGAATAAAAAGCGAATTCCGTCAATGGAAAAAACCACACGGGAGGGTGCTGAAAGGAAGACATGGCAAGTAAAGGAATTCTATTCTTGGCGCTGGCACTACTTCACAAGGCGACTTGGCCCTTATTCTGAGAACTTAAAAACTTAATGTCAAGTGATGGGTATGAGCATGGTCTCTGTCTGACCCTCCTCCCCTAAAATGCTGCATCTATGGTCAAAAATTAAAGTCAGATAGCGATATGCACTGCATACTTGAATGCTGACCGGCTGAGGAAGAGTAACTCATTTTCCAGCAGCTTGATACATTAGTCACCAACAAAATAAAACAGCCATCAATAGGAAAAACAGCTGCTGTGCTACAGGTGAGGGCAGGATCACCAGCTTAGTGCAGAGGCATCTGTGCTGTCTAGACTGTCAGGGTAACTCAACCATTGCAGGGGTTATGAAGATAATTTTGCTGTTCAAAACTATATTGGCTCTGTTATAAACCTGTCAGAACTGTCAAGAGAGGCCTCAGGCGAAATGCTGCATTTTCCTAGGAGGCAGCTGGATTTGGTTTAACCCTCAGCTCTTCCCAGCCATCCTCATGCTCACTGACTTTTGTTCCCATTCTTTTTTTGGAAAGGGACCAGGCCTTCTGTGTTTGCAGAACCTGGGTACAAATTCCAAGATTGCTGAAAACTATAAATAATATGCCCTTAGTTGCCATGTAACAAACTTGTATGAGAATTCACAGCTGTTCTGTTATTGTAATTCAGCCTGTGTTGGAGCCACAAAATTTGGCTGTGCCTCAGTCTCTCCCAGGCATCTAGCCCTCTGTCAGCTCTGGAGCAGCAGTTTAAATGGGATGGCTGAGGCTGTTACTGCTGTTTAGGTAGCTCTCCCCCTTCCAGTGAATTTGGTTGAGACAAAAAAGGTGTCACATCCCTCCATGAATCAGCTGAAGAACAGCTGTGCGTTTTAGCCTTGCTCACCAGAGTGAACTATTTTTGCTACAGGCACAACAAGGTAGGTTAATGGAGCAGCTTAATTTCATGCCACAGCTCATCCAGCTGATTTTGCCATGGGAGGAGGAGGAGGAGGATGCCTCACATGAGCTCATCTGGTGGCAGGCTGGTAAGGGGTGACAATCTCCAGGAGGGGGTTGGTGCAGAGGGGGGTTGTTACAAGAAACTGAGGGGGGGAAATTGCTGCTGGTATAGGTGGATGTTGAAGGTTATGTGGGTCTGCAGGCTGGGCCATATCAGGACCTTCAAGGAAGGTTTTCTTTGGCTCTGACATCCAAGGCAGCTGGCCCATTAGGCAAGTGCTGAGCAAGATTACTGTCATGTGCTTGACAGAGGAGCCTCCTTTATAACTCGGTGAATAAAGAGAGGGGAAGACCCTGCTACAATTCCCTTTTCTCCCCGTCCCTGAAGAGGCTGAGCCCCACACTGTGCAACCCCAGTAGCTCCCACCTCCCTGGACCCAGCACAGAAAATGAACATTGTGCTTGCTAGAAGCTTGGGCTTTTGTAGGTAAAGCCCAGAGCAACAGTAGAGGCGTGTGGCTAAGGGGCTTGTATCCAGCCCCCAAACTAGACCCCCAGCCTACTTTTCCTTTCTGAAAATAACTACCCAACTGCAAGATCTGTGAGAGGCTTCAGTTTTACTAGTGGAAAATTTTGGCAAAACCCTATAAAATAAATGAAGCAATTCCAGCAGAGGCTGGAGCATGCACTGAAATTACTGCCTGGAGCCATAGAGGCTGTGGAGCTAAGGCTACCATGTCAAGCTTACCAGTCACAAATCATGGGAGGAAGCACTTATCCACAGGAGGTGGAGAGAAGAAGGAAGGGTCAAGCACTGTAGCAGACATGAAAGGTTTTATGTTTAATTTTCTGGAAAGATTTTCTTCAAAATATGGTTTTGCCAAGTATCTTGTTTCCCAATTCAAACTGCTGTTATTTTTTTCCCATCAAATTAATTTCACTTATGCTGGTTTGTCAGGAGGGAAAATCCAAATCGAAACTTATTTTTATATGAGGGAAAAGATGAATTAAAGAAAATGCTGTTGACTATACAGTTACACCTGTGCGACAGCCATAAAAATTTGCAATAGGTATATGGAAAACATGCTCGGGTAACACAGAAAAGGCAAAACAGGGGTTATTCTATGCTAGACATATCTCCTAATTTTAAAATCAGGTGGCACTTTCTGCTAATTCTTAGCATAGGAAGTTTTGTGTTTTGGGGTTTTTTGGATGCATTTCAGTTCCATATAAATGAGATCCACACACTTTTGGTAAGGCTATGATTTATGATCTTCTATTAGTGAATTATATGTTAATTGCAATACTGTGTGACAAGCTATAATACAGCACCTTATGGCACGTTACAAAAAACAGAGCATGGAGGTGCAGCAGGGAGCACTTTGCCAGCGCATGGAGAAAGTAAATCTGTAATAATTCATAATATTTTTTTATGCACAAGATCCAGAGCTGGCCAATGGTAATATGCAGAGTGGACACCCTACATGTATTTTCATCAAAGAGAACAAGAAGTGAGAAAATGAAGAAGGTGAGTAGTTAGAAAAGATGTAATTTATCAAAACGTCTCTCCAAAAGTGCTGTAAATAAGCCAGCAGAGTTCCTGCAGGCTGAGGCTGTGATGCCTTTTTCAGAGCCTTCTCTTCCCATTAAAGCCTGTCTTGAAACAGTAGTGGCTTTAGGATTATGGCTTATTACTCACACAGAGCTCAAGAAATGTGTTTGGATTCTCATTTGGAGGAATAAGCCTGTCTTAAAGTTAGTCTTGACTTCCTGCATTTCCTGTCTAACTTGTCTATTGAGTCATTAGGTGATGACCTCATTTGGTAATTCAGGAAAAACTGTGGAAGAAGACTCCAGCAGTAAGCTCCTCTGCTCCTTCCACAACTGTTTCCAAAGCACTCTGTTTATGAAACACACAAAACCTATACACACACACACACACCCCATATGCTGCTGAAACACAGCCTCCAGTGAGGAGGGGAAGAGCCAAAACTACACAGTTTCTAAAACAAAGGGAGAAAAAGGGAAGAAAGTGATACATGGCAATGGAGTGAGGCTCTTGTTATTAAAAGTGCCACGTGACCGTGCTTCAAGGCATCCTTCAACACTTAGCATGAGGTGGGACAGAGGAGAATGAGGACGAATGGCTGAAACACAGTTATAGGAAAAAATCCACCTCAACATGTGCAACAGAAACCACACATCCTGACTGCTTGTTGATAATTATTTTCTTGGTGCAGCAATCCACAGCTTGGTAGCTAAAGCAAATACTTCTTTAATAGGTAATTACTTCTTAGTTCTCCTCGTACTTATACAGAGACACAGAAACTGTGTCCTACTCCATCTTTTCTGTGTAACTGGAGCCAAAGCTTAAAATGCAGTATTAGGGAAGGGTTGAATAGTTTCTTTGAAAGCACTTTGGCAAACTCAAACTAGGAAAAGACACAGCACCAAGCCACTAGCCAATTTTGTAGAGTCACAAAAAATAGTTTTGAGAATTACTTACCCATCAGCAGATTTATCTATGAATCACAGCAGAATTTTACTGAAGTAAGTAAGAAAATACTAAATCAAGGTTTCCTTCAGTATGTTTGCAGACAGAAGAGCAAGAGTACAACATAACTTGTCTATGCACGAGCTGTGAAGCTCAGTAGGTTATTGCTGGTAAACTCTTCAGAGGATGTAACAGTCAAGGTAAGAGGTGAGAGAGTCATGCTGCAGACTGATTCTTTTATGCTGTATGTGTTATCTATCTGTTAAGAAACCTTTGGGTTCTGAGATTAATACAATAAGGAGTACAGATAGCAGTGACAGCACCTATATTCAGGACATTTGAAAAGAAAATCCTTTGGACAGGCCAGTATTTTTCTCTACACATGTATTTTCTGACCCTTCAACTAGGTCCATGAGTACTCTTCATTGTATTTATGTAGTTATCAAAGTTAGTGTCACACTGAAGTCTGCAACACTACCTTAATCAATAACTGTATGAGATTTTTTTGAGCAATGCTGGATTATTCAAATAATAAAAATAGGTGCTTCAAAGTTATTCTTGGTCTAGTTCTGGGACATTAGAGGAAATAAATGAGATGATTAACAAAAAAACATCTACAGCAGGCCAGAATTCAAGGCTCAGACAGATCTCAGTGCTCAAAATATAAGTGTCTTTCCAGCTAATGAATCTGGCCCCGTTTCTGTTTTACTAATTTTAAACAAGAGAATAATTGAACAGTGATTCCAAAACTGTAGAAGTGAAGTTCGAACAAATCCTGGTGCTTTGTGGGATTTGAAGGGAACATGCTAAATTTAATCAGCCTAAGCATCTTGTGTCATGGTTGCTAGTACACCTGAATACTTATGTCTACCAGTAAAGGAATCAGTGATATAAAAATCATGCTCAGAATCACACTTAATAATACTTTTATTTATACACATTTTCTTATTTCTGTCATATTCTCAGGAGTGCTTAGCACCAGTTTTGGCTCCAGAATAAATTGCTGAAGATCTCTTTATTTAATTTTGACTATCAAGTGGGAACTCAGCATTTTATAAAAACCTATTTTTATAAAATACTGGAAAGAGATGTTTTCTTCATAACTAACTCCTTGATTACTTTGCACCAGAAGTCATGATTGCATTGCAAGAGAACACAAAGGAAATTATACATGTTGGAGGTCTTTCTCCTGACTAAAATTTTAATCATCTTCTTGACGTCATGGAACTTTACAAAGGTTTAATCAATGTCAGCTCCTGCCTTTTTCTTCTTAACCCTGTTTGCTTCACATCTGGGTTTAATCTCTGGTTAAACAAATCAGAATTTATGGAGCTTACCACACGAATTGAGAAGCTTCTTCTCTTATCTCCTTGTCTGCATATGAAGTATTTGCTAATAGAGCTGGTGCTCATCTATCACCCTTATTCCCTATGCCCTCTAAACAAATAAAGACATAAAACCAAAGGCAAAAAAATTCCATGTAATAGCTAGTCCTGTGTATCTTGTGGGTTTTGGAATAAGAAACATTAAAAAAAAAACAACCAAAACGTTGGCCAGGTTTTTTCAGGAAGAGTGAAGAGGGCTCTCATGAGTGCCTGAGCATTGTTCAAGAGGGATAAATGCAGAATACTCCGTTTGAACAGCAATAATCAGCTGCACAAATACAGGACAGAAAACAAGTGGCTGGTGGCATTTCTTCTTACAGGAATCTATGAGATATACTGAATCACAAGCTAAACATGAGTCAACACTATCATGCTGTTGTGAAAAAAGCAAACACCACATTGGGGTTTCTAAACAGGAGCAGAGCTTGCAAGATGTGTGAAACAAGCCGTCTGCCGTACTCAACAATGGTATGGCTTCAGCTGCAGTAGTGTGTGTAGTTCAGGCACTGCACTCCAAGAAGAATATGAACTAGATGAGAATTCAGAGAGTAATGACGATGAGCAAAGGTTTAGACTGTGTCCTATGACAAAAGATGCAAGAATTGAGGCAGTTTAGCCTCAAGAAAAAAAGGCTGGAAAAGGGACATGATATCCCTGACATACAAAAGGCTCTTTGAAAAGGAGAGGGAAGAATCTTTGCTTGTTTACATTGGCTATTATGAGAGGTAATGGGCTTAAATTACAGCAAGAAAACACTAGGAAAGCTTCCTAATGAAAAAGATGATAAAATGCTGTGATAACTTGCCTGGAAAGTTCTGGAGTGTCCATCTCTGGAAGATGAGTCTAAATTAACCCTGCCATGAGGCAAGGGGAAGATTTCTGGAGGCCCTTTCCCAGTCCTTGTTTCCTTTGGTTCTATGTTTTCTATTAAAAAATCTTTGTTCCTTAGACATGGAAACATTTTCCTTGGTAGTGAAAGTTCTTAGATTATACTGCTGAACCGCACACACTTGTGTAATCACAGTGAAGGTGATGCAAATCTGTGGAGGGCGTATGGGATCTTCTTATATTCTTCTTTTCTCTGAAGAAAAAGATAAGCCCAATAGATCATTGTAACATAGGGTGAGATGTGTTCCAGGAAAGCTTCCCGAATACTGACAGTCGTCACCACGCTGGGACTTCAACACTGGGGTGCGCTAGCCCCACTGCTTCTCCCGTCCTGTCTCTGTGCTCAGCTTCCTATATTTTTCATTTGCAACAGTGCCTCAATCAAGTTTACCACTCAAATACTTCTACATGTGTGCATGAGTGGAGCAAAAGTTGTGAGGGGTACCTGAGAAAAGGTTTGTGACACCATATGCTCAACTCCTACTGTCATGTCCAGCCCCTCTATGCCAAACCGACAAACCGTCTTTAAAACAGAATATTAATGCCAATGTGCCACAGAATACTTAAGTATTAGACAGGGGCTTTCTAGACCCTGCCCACCACCTCATAATGTGCTTCATCTGAAATATGGAGCCTCTCTATTTGGATTCTTGAATTATTCAGAAAGAAACACAACAACACAACTGTTATCAGATTAACTATGGCTGAGATGTACCAGACTAGTTAATATTTTACAGAGCAACAAACAGGGAATGAATTCATGAGCAGTGCAGATTATCTAAATGGTTTCCAGCAGCTCTATCAAAAACTCAACCTTTTCCACAGTCACCCCAGACCTCTACAACTCTCTGTCTGGCTTCTGGTTTGGTATCTGCCTAGTTCCTCAACTATATTATATATCATAATATTTTTTCCCCACTTTTCTATTTCTAAGAGGAATTTCATCCTCTGTTACTTGCTATAAAGTAGAGACACTGTGGGTTAAGTTTTATTGCCATGTGTGTTTGCCTGCGTGTGCATCTAATGCCTAAAATCTCTTTACAATCACTAGGCTGAAAACACGCAGGTTAACTGAAACCAGGTTTTCTTCACATGTCGCTACTTACCACACACAAAAGATGTACAGGCTACCTTACTTTCATGCAGTTACTTTCATAGGTCTGTTTTCAAAGAGTTTATACGGATGCAAGTGTGTGGGTGTGGTTTCAAAACAGCATGAGGTGGTTTAAATCCATGCTGCTGCTGGCAGTGTTAATGCCTGAAACTAACCTGACAGACCCCAGGTCCACGATCCAGCTGATCTCCCAGGAGGTCAGCAGAGCCCCTACAACTGGGGAAACATCTCTGATCACTTGGCCACACATGCAAGTGAATCCTATGATTAAGGCAAATTTTATAACTTTGTTGAAGAAGTAAAATTGAAGAACAAAGTTATGCTCTGACTTTCCAAGAGTCAAATGGCAACTACGATTGCTGGACCATGAAAAAGGCATTGTTGGTATCACTTAAGACACTTGGAAACTCAAAAAGGACTAACCAAAAGCTAATATTCTGACAGTATTTTGAAAGAGTAAATGAATTAACAAAGGTAAACACACACCTTCCAACCTGACATCAGTAATGGTAGGACATACCAAGAACTTGATTAACGGAGCTTAAAAGGAGATTAATATTGATGCTAACGCATTTGCTGAAAATATATCTTGTCTATCAGAGTGTTTAATATGATTACCATTCAGGATTAAACAGGTATGGTTATTAACATGTTAAAGCTTCCACTTAATCTGTCAGATGTCTGCCTTGGTTACACAGCATTTTGACTATAGGAGCTAGAAAAATGCACTAGCTTATAAGCAGATCTCAAAAAAGCTCTTGAAAATTGGGAAATCACCACCAAGGAATTGTACTTCTAATTCAGTTCTGTATAGCCATGTGTCTAGGCCTGTGCTATTTTTAGCACAGCATTTTAACCAACAATCTAGAAGAAAAACATCCATCTTCCCCACCATAAATTTATCACTGAGAAAGCCTGCAGATTTCTCAGGGAACAGTGATAAAAAGTGAAGGGCAGGTCACTGGTACTTGGTGATGTGAAGGTGAGAACATACAGTGGTAACATAACAGCCACGTAAAAAGCCCGACTAGAGCTATAATTACAGGAGATGATCCTGGGCCTTGTCTTGTAGAAGAACATGAGAATAATCATATTATGGTAGCCACCGTGTGTGGCCAGTCATCAAAAAAGGTTAATACAATCCTTGGACATGTGTACAGGGAAAATAATTTTCATCTGACTTCTGCACCTGGCACTGGAATGGCTGCTTTTATGTTCAGCTTAATGCATACAGTTCAGGATTATGTTGCATCTTGGAGGAAGTTCAAAGAATTGCCAAGAAAATGAGTCAAGTATTGGAGGGTGGGGGTGGAGAGAGAGAGGTATATTCCAAGAACTCAGCTTATATATCTTACTTAGGACACGGATAATAGATAACTAAACTACTCTTTTTAAATCCTTCATAATTTAGGCAGGAATTGTTGATAAAGGGTTCTTCAGTCCAGTAGATAAATGTATGACAAAGTCTGATAGGTAGTTATTGGAACTAAATGAAGCAAGACTATACACAAAGATATTTTTTTGTTTGGTGAAGGTAACGCATGCAGGATTTCTTGAAGGTGAAGGTAATGAATTTAGAAACAGAACAAGAATTTGTTAAATGCAACAGTGGATTTTCTCTCTCCAGGAGTTTTCAAATCAAGATTGTATGGTTTTTGAAAAGTGATCTTTAGTTCAACCCCTTAGTGTCAATGAAATCTTCACAGCTGTTCTATGGTAAGATAACTTGACCTATTTGAAATCTAGCAAGAAGAAAATGGAAGAAAGAGATGGAAGAAAGGAGAAAAAAAAGGAAGAATGAAAAGAAATACAGAGTTTTATTGCATAAAGACCTTGTTTTGATAAAGGTCTCTCTATCTACTACAGTTTTGATGGTATCTTCCATTCCCTTTCTTGAGCCAACATGCAACATTGTTATACACGTCAAAGAGCAGAAAGAGTTCAAGCACACAGCTAGCTGCATTAGATGGGCTCGCCACTTGTGCCCTGCTGGTATAATCTGAGGTGTGATTTGGCATTCTCTCCCAGTCATGGCTCCAGAGGGAGACTATCACTCTCCTACTGCCCAGATACACTCACGTCTGAAAGCTGAGAGGAAACAAAGAATGTTTTGCCTTCACGTATTAGAATGACCTTGGGATCATCCAGAACTGGACATACATCATTTAACATTTCGATTTTCTCATGCCAGCTGCAGAGACTGAGGCTGGCCTGGCGTGTGAAAATACATGGGTTGGACAGACAAACTGAAGGGAGAAGTTCTATGTCTTTCCTACTTAACAGCCTGTGGCTACTCAAATATGAAAGATGGTACAAGTGTTGATTTCATACAAAGAGCAAAACACGTTTGTTTTGTGTAAGACTATTTCTCTTTCAGACAAAACCAGCAAATATAAGCTGTCCAGGGGAAAATGTAGTCTTTTTCCATTCATGACAATCCTGTTTATCACCTTTTAAACACACAAGTCCACACACAGTCACAGCCATATGCTCTGTTCCTTTTCTCTGACAGCTTCAGTGTGGCTGTTTTGCAGTTGCATTGCGTGAACTCCTCACAAGCCACAGAACCATTAGCTGAAATACAGAAGCATTAACATCCTTTCACAGAAGGAAGATTAGGGAAGGAATTAAAAGACAGGTACCATGCTTTGATGCTCACGATGCAAGACTATCTCTTGCATCCCTAGAAAAGACCACTCAACTAGTCTGGTTGTCTCACAGACACTAACATTTAGAAGACACACAAAACTGAATAACGGTCAAGATGAAAATTCTCCCTACAAGTGGAACCAGAAAAAAAGAAAGAAAGCCTCCTGAAACAGCTATTCCCTTGAAGTTCTGGTCCATCACTCTCAGATATAAATTCTCTTCAACTACAACTGTAATTCTTCACATGTTCACCTTAACATCTGTTTTGTTCCTATCCACAGATTTCTCTTTATAATATTCTTGCTACTTTCAAACACATATCCTCCCTGATGGCACTGGATTCACCAAAGTGTAGTGAGGTGCACAGAATCTTGCTGTAGCTAGAGTGGAACAAACACAAATCTCACTGCTCTGACTTCCAAGCTAAGCCCCAGTAATGAATCAGCAGAATACCCCCTGCCCCTCTGAGTCCTGAAGCTGATCTGCTGTCATCCCCCCCAGCTCCTCCCTTCCAGCTTTCCTCTTTTCTGAATCTTCCAGATAACTCCCAGCAGCTGTCTCTGCCTGCCTACACATGGAAACTTTGCCCTACGTAGAAAGCAAAACGTTTAATGGAGCCATGGTAGAAAAGACAAGTCAGTTTTAACCTAAAAGTAGCAGACGCTTTGTAGCCCTGTATTTTTGAACTACTCTGTAAGCTCAAAGAATCTTGGGTATTAAAGTTTGCTTTGGTTTGCCCTCTATGAGACATCAAATCTCACTATACTGTATTAGCGACAGCTGCTATTCCTGGCCTTATTCCACTCTCAAAATGTTTTCTGTCTTGAACCATATGTTTCACATATAGTTATTTAAAGAGTTTCACTAGCTAAGCCTGTTGAGATGAATCATCCCTCCTGCAAAGGTGTCGTGGGATATGCAGCAGAGTAATAAGAACATTAACTTGGTTACATAGCATAAATAAAATCATACATGTCAGTTGTGCATTGCTGTGATAGAAAAAGTGATGCAAATTAAAAGAAATCCTAACTGATGTGGAATAAGCTTTCCCAGCCCGGATTACCTAAGAGGCAGGGAAGATGTATCTTTAAACTACAATAGAATTAGGCTGGGTTTGTGCATATTAATTGCAGAGGCAGTGTCAAACACATCTCTGGATTTAACTGCTGATGTCTACAAGATTCTGAACTATTGTTTCTCTTCCTGCTCCAATAATGCCAATTTTGCTGGCTTAGGGGGAAATAACCATAAAAACTTTATCTCAATCCCTCATTCAAGATGGCTTTTCCTGAAGATCTCTTATTCAATTTAACTGTTACCTACAAAGGATTTTAGAACATCTCCAGTGCAGTTTATAGTAAAGAAGCTTTTATGCATGCTTGTCCTTTGGCAGTATGAACCGATACGTACGAATAGATTTCTATTTTCTTCATGTCTACCTTTTATTCTTGCTCTCACCACATCTTACTTACTATGAAAGATGTAAACTTTATGCCAGAGCAGAACTCCAGCTTCTCTTCCAACATAAGCATCCAAATCAGCTGACATGAGCATCATGCTCCTCCTCACACCTAGGTCTGTCCCAGGCAATCTGGAATGCCTTCCTTCAAGGGGCTACTGCATGTTCAGCCACAGTGGAAGGACTTCCCTACATCAACTCCAAGATGGTCTCTGGGCTGGTGGCAAAAGCACTTTCAACAAAGGTGGCAGATGTGTATCCTGATCTTTTTTTGTGGGCTATGATTACTGATGTAGCATATATGATAGGTATCCATCTCCACTTCTAACTGTGAAACTTTGAAAGAGAGATCATAAGCGATCTTCATGCAGAACTTGGGATGTATGACAGCTCCTCCCATTTCCTGATAAGGTGCTCTCCAGCTCTAGGTGCTTTTTTCTCTGAATTTCTGAGAACATGGTTATGCAGTTACTTCAGTTCACTATAAATATACAATGCTCCATGAAGGGGCAATCCTACCCACCTTTGCACCCTTGGACATTGCTGCTTCTTTGTAAGAACACTCACTCTTTTTGCTTCCTCAATACTAGTTTTCAGACAGATAACGTTCTTTGGCCTGATTCAAAGGATTGCTGTGTACACACTAGAAGCAGGACACAGAAAGCAGCAGGGAAAAGGCAGTGGCTTACTGGAGAGGAGGAGAAAAGACAAGGCCAATCTTTTCTGGCAGCAGTGCAGACATCTGCTTGATTAAAGTAACCTCATAACAATGGCCTAGGATGCCTTCTTATGCAGTCTAGGAAGTTTAGAACAAAGGCTAACCTAGCATTCTGGATTAATAAGGCTGGATTTAAAGTCTGGTCAAGCTAAGGCAAAAGGTCCTTTTCTAGATCTCTCCTTCATATGTTGTGAGTGCTAGACAACATCACTAGAATGCATTGGTTTGATCCTTTACCTGCCTCTTTATCCAAGAAATGTCACCTTTCCTAGACATTTTTGGAATGCCCAGCTTTAATGCAATGTATTCAAAGAAAGACAGCTTGTGAATTTCAAACACCGAACAATTACAAATAATGTTTTGTTTGAAAAAATACAGTCACTAAGGAAAAAAAGAAAAGAAGATATATTTCTGACTGAAAACAAATCTGCGAGACTTAACCATTTTCCAGCAAAATGAGTCCACTTTCAGCAGGCCACTTGCACACAAACAAAAAAGACATACGCACACACCCCACAATCTGTCATTCTTACCATCTTTTTCAGGGGTTGTTTTACCTCAGAGTAGCTGCAACAGATGCTTTGTGAGCCAGAATCTCTGGTCCATTCAAGCCAGGTTCTAGGCAAGCCTGGTGGGTAGAGCCAGGGTAGGTCTGAATGACACTCAAAGTCCCCAGGTGCTGCAACTGCTCAGGATACAGGCCAGCCCCTTGATTAAAGAACAGCTGGCTGATGCCTGGTTTCCCACAGTCCTGAAGTCCAAACATTAAATCTGCCCTGAAAAAAACCCAACAGAAAGTGTGTTCTTTCAGAAGAGTTCTATGATAAGTAATGGATTCTCCTGCAGCACAACTGGAATAGACTACTCAATGTACAATGCCACATCTATTTTTGGAAAATCACAGATGGAGCCAATTGAGTGATCTCACTGGCTAGTAATTTCTTTGAAATACTTTATCACATACATGAAAATACACTGCATTACATCACTTCAGAAGTCATCTTTGTTTTCTTTTTAATTAAGTTATAGTATTTTCCTTGATGTTTAAACTTCAGTATGTGTGACTTCAGTGGCATCATAGAAACCATTGGAAATAACTCTTTTTGTACCTACATACTCATGTAGTTGCCCAGCACTGCAGAAGATAATTATATATATGCAATATTTAGAGGTTGACCGACAGGTATTTAGGAATTATAGAAGATGCCTAAGGCTATTTCAACCTCTTCATCTCCAACACACATACAAGCATACACACATTCACATCTGAAATCAATATCACATATGGGAGACTGAAGCCTTCCAAACTGAAATTAGTGGCATTTAAATAAGAAACCCACAAAACCAAATCAAGAATTAATGCTGATTGCTAGAGCGTGCCAGCATTTCACAACAGATATAAATGTGGTATGTTTAACATTTTTGTGCTCATTCTCCTGCAGGGGCAGCTGAGGAATGTTCAGACGATCTCAACCACAGCCATATTAGGATAGCATTAGGTACACGTCTCAATTGCAGAAGCAGTTTTATAAGTTATACTCCAGACAATGGAGGCGTAGACATATAACTCACTGAGCTGATGCATTCTTGTGCGTCGTCCATTCATTTAGTATTGTACAGAATAAACATGCATCTTTGGTCTCCTGCTGAAATGCAACTGTTTTCCAAGAATATTGTTTTATCACCCAAAGCTAGAGGCAAGCAGAACTTTCAGGGCCAGGAGAGAGGGGTAATGAGATGAATGTTTGTTCCTGGAGTTAGGGCTGGGGTGAGTTCTAACTGGTTGGACATCCTTCCTGCTGGCTTTCACACATCTCTGTTATTCTATCCCCCTGTTTAGGTTTTCTGCTGCTGAACCTAAAATACATCAAGAGAGACAGTGATGTTCCTAGACCTCCTAAAAGATGAGTAATGGTAAGTTTATAGTCATCCTTACAAACTGAATTTTTGGGGTTTATGTGTTTATGCCATTCCTTTCTGACCATCTGTGACCCATTGGAAAGTAATTTTCAAGGTGCTTTCAGATGATTTCAGGAATGCTGTCTCCTTGTTACAGTGCAGGATTTGGATTCAAGGTACCCAAGTGCTGTTTTTGACTCTGACACTGGTTAACAAGAGAGCAGCAGCTAATCCTTTCAGCCCCAATCTTACAATTGTTTTATGCTTGTTTTTAAATGAGGATGAAGACAGTACTGCTGACCTCTGTTGCTTTGAGATCTGCTGCTGAAAACTATAACAGCTAGAATTGAACTGACTGCAACTCAGAAGTTACTTCCATTACAATTGTATGTGTCACAGTTACCATATTCTGTCAAGCTGGTAAATACTCCAGAAAACTTGCATCCTTAAGGAGATAAGAAGGTATGGCATAATACAACACATTAGGCGAAATACGATCGTGATGCGATAACTTCATCTACCTGCCATGTCTGAAGGCTTCTAGTAGCACCCTGAGTAGGCAAGTCCAGCTCATTCATCTTTTCTGACTAAATGTATTTGTGACTGACTGGTAAGTGGTCTCTTCCTAGATACCAGGTCTCTAGAAGCACAAAGTAAATGCGAGTAACACAAATACTATGAACTCATCAGCACACAGGAAGTATAAAGTTCCAAATTTCAGCTCAGAAGGATATAAGTTTAAAATGCCCTTTAATCTTTAAGTACTTTTAATGTGCATATCTAATCATAATCTCCCTGATTGCTTATAGCTTGTGTACAGCTACAGTAGGTACTCTTCAGTGGATTTGTTATTTAGATCTCTAGAAAGGAGTAGGAATGGATCAGAAAGATAGGGCTGAAAACTCAACTTCAAAGTATTCGAAATTATTTAAAGATGATTGATATAAAAAGGAAAAATCAATTTCCTCATAAACATAGAAAGAATAACTGATTTGAAATTCTCTAAAACCACACTACAATTCTGGAAATATTAATAGAGCAGGGATAGGAAGAGGCCCAGACCTTACAAAGAATTAACAGCTATGACTGTGAGCAAAACTAATGCTTCTATTCAGTGGCCCACACAAAGACAATATGCAATGAAAAATTGGGATTGAGCCATTACCACCCTGCGAGATTTTCTTGCTGGTCTGAAGAGTGAAATGAAAACCTGAATGAAAATAGAATGCTGCTACTTATAATGTTGATGCTAAATATGCTGAGCTTCAACTCAGTTGCATTCAGCAACTAGCATCCTATGATCCCAAGTGGGCATGACCTACTGCAGATATTTGTTTAATATAAAATCTTGAGGAGATTCTAGAATTCATTGCTAAGTTTTCAGAACAGACCTAGAAGTTACAACTAACGTACAGAGTTTACTTGCGCTTCACATCTTTGCCAGATAGTGGCCTTTAATTTTTAAACTGAAAATGAAATTTCGCCAGAAAACTTTACCGAGTCCTTAATCAATCTATTCAAGGAAAGTTACTTTTAGCAATAACATTGAATCTCCCCTGCTGCAGCACTTTCATTACTTCTTTTCCAATCTATAGTTTCTATTTTCTTCTTTGCAGAAACATTGCTCGTGGTTATGGGCTGACATCCCATCTTCCCTTAGCCTTCTCTTTAGACTAAACAATGCCAATTCCTTCCACCCTACCTCATGCTCCCTTCTAGACTGTTGCTCATTCTTTTTAGCCCTTTCTGGATTGTCTCCAGCACATCTACGTTTTTCTTAAAGTATGGTGCCCAAAACAGTACTCCTTGACACTCACCAATGTCATGGAGAGCACAATTACTTTACACACCTTGCACAGAATATTTGTACTCCAGGATCACTGTTTTGTTTCAGTTTGGCAATACTTGGTTAGTACAGGGAGCTTCTTTATTTATTAAACTGAAAAGGTATATTTGGAGACAATCTTTCTTTGTGAAAGCTAGGTTTCAGGTATAGTGTTGTGATCAGGGTCTTAAGGCCAGAAAGTTGTAAAAATTTGTTTTACTTTATTACAGGGCACACTAGAAAACCAGGAGTTAGCTCTGATTTACTGTAAAAAATGGTCCCTATTTACATGGTTTTCAGAGATGTATGGCAACTGTCCTATTTTGTGCTTTAATAAAATAGCAACAAATACTACCTAGCTTTCTAGACAGACACAGGTAGGGAGTTGAGAAGAGCTTTGCCTATGAGTATCAGGGATATGCACACTATTACAAAGTATAAAGCCTTGTTACCTTTATGTACCTTTGAGCTGAAACGCTGTTTCATTAAAGTTAATTGCATTAGAGTTAACTCGGATTTCACCATTAGCGGTAAGGCTTTCTAGGTAGCAATTTGTTGTTTACTACAAGTCTAAAAAAAGAGTCTTAGTTAACACTCTGTAGACACTAATGTGTAAATGTGTATCCTAATAATTTTTCAATAACTGATTACCCCCCCCCATTACTTCATTGTGTTTCCTTAAATTGCATAATAATTAACAAAGAGAATTTGGTACAAATCTTATTGGGACTTGCTAACAAAACATGAGGGTTAATCCCTGGTCTGAGAGAAGGTAGGAAGGATGTAGAACAGTACTAATGCTCCAATTGTAGATAACTTACTCCTTATTCTTCCACAGTTTTCTTGCATGGTATGAGCGAGTGACTTAACTATCATACGTCTCCTTGTTTTTCATGAGCTAGTTAAGAGAAACATTCTTATATTCCTTCCAAAGTAAACTTTTTTTTTTGTTTATTGTTGGACAAATTTCTGTCCAACAATAAAGACCAAGCAACTCTGTTGGTTATCTTCACGTTAAAGTAGATTATACCCACTTTGGTTTCAAGAATTCATTAAATTCAGGGTTGCAGTAACATTAAAATCCTATGCTCTGGTCAGTATTTTTAAACCAAATTTCAATTAACTTTAAAGAAAAAAAAAAAGTAAAAGCACACCCACTGGCAGCGCTTAGCTGAATCAATAAAAAGCACAAATAAATACCACCATATCTGTACCAGTGTGAGTTTTGCATACTCAGTTTCTGTTGTTAAAATATGGTTTAAAACACAAAGCTTTTAAAGCTTTGGGTAACAGATAAGTTATGGTAGTCAAAGTTTTAAGACAAGTACAGATAATTTATCTTTTTTAGTGATTTGGCTGCCATTCTGGTATTTCCTCAGCAGAAATAACATGTAAGGCTTCCCTTTGTTGCCCTAGCCCTCCATTTTAAATTTATTCCTATATTAAACCACCAAAATTTGTTTTGTTTCTTATCTGCTTTTTAAGCCAGCAGTGACAAGTGGAAAGAAGGAATTTTGTGAAATTTCTGGAAAAGTTAAAACAGTCTGCAGTAGCAATTTTCCAGAAATGAAGGATTGTTTGGCATGTCTTCAGTGCAGTCCACAGAAGATTTTTGTAATTTCCTAGGGTATAGATTATTATTCTAATCTTATTTACCCAGCCTTGAAGTTCATTCACTAATGTAATTGTATCCAAAGCAAAAACACTGCCTATTGAACTCTACAGCTATTAATTTCTGTTTTCATTCACTCTTTTCTTTCAAGTTGTAGACTTGCTTAGTAGTGCTGGTCCAAAATTGTAATAATAATTTCAGATATACTTATTCTAGCTTTCCTCTGTTATAGAAAAAGAATAAAATTTGTCTGCAGTCCCACATTTATTTTCGCGTGCAGAGTCATACAGCTATAATAAACACTAAGAGACTCCCAGACCAGATGCCAGAGAAAGTTCCATTGTACTCAAGACTCACTGCCTTCTGTGAATCAACATAGGGGTTTAAGAACACCAGTCCAACACACCGAATTTGTTTCATGTTTGCCCAGTACCAAGTGTAATAGGTCTTTGACCTCTGGATAATATTTGAGGAACAGCAATAAATACTGTTAACTCTTCTGTATTAAATATTACATGCAACATTTCAAGAACAGAAAAGTTAACAATGAAAGGTTTTCTTCTCATCTATTTCATTATTTGTATTTCATATACTTCAGACTTGCATAGTTGAATACCACAGAACCAGAAGCAATCACTGGAAGTCACTCAGGATGTGTCATAGATACAGGACTGTATCTGCTAACAATTTTTGAGGATCCACAAGCTTTCTCAGCATCCTCCAAACATCTCTTTATGTCACCTAATGCAAATTGTTCTCGATGTAGCTTAAAAACATTGCTTTTCATTTTATGCCAACAGACATAAGTAATAGTTTATTTCCTAAGTTGTTGCTATCCTTTATGCACCTGAATAGGATGAGGGATAAGGGGCTTTAGTCCCCAGACATGGCTGGACACACAGGGTTGCCATTAAGCTGGCCTCCTCTGTCCCTACAAATCCATTTGCAGGTATGGTTTCTTTTTTTTTAAGTCCACATTAAAGCTCCAATGACACAACCAAACCAGAAAAAGCCAAAACCCCCAAATCTGGGTGTTGTTTTTTTTTTCTTTCTTCATTTAACTGCCACTATTTTGTTACATAACACACACATGAAATTTTGTGTGCTATAGTGTGCATTCAGTAATGCAGCATCAGCAAATTCAGAGCAAAGTTGTGAATAAACCAGGGTATACCATAGCTTAGCTCTGGTCACGCCTTGATTTGCATGCTGTACCTCTCAGCCAAAGTGATTGCACCCTCCCTCTCCCCAACCCTAAGCACAAGTTTTTAAACACTAGTTTGCCCGTGTCACAAATTAATTATCTCTTGAATACAGATTTGTGTAATTCCAGTTCCATATGGTTTAAATCTCTTCCTAGAAGACAGCTGATTGTGGCAGAGCACATGTTAGGGGTCACACACTAGAAGCCTGCCTAGTCATGCAGCACTGACAGGACAATTGCAATGATCCCAAACTTAAGTGTTTGTTAATCTAGGGTCACAATTTCCTGTGCCATTCAAGCAGCAGTACCTGCCTGAAAACATATTCAGTCTCCTGGCCACCCACCTTCCCCATGGAAGAAAGTTCACAAGTGCTCTATTCCATTCAAATTCTTTTCTCATCCTGATGTTGCTTTGCACTAATTTTATAGGGATGGAAAAAGGCAGAGACTGCAGCTCATTTATGCTGGAACACAAAATAAGGAGACTACTTGAACGTTAGAATGGCTAAGTTGAATTAGCAATCAACTCTAACACAATGCACTCTGAAACAGAATTTTCTCAGAATACAATGAACTGTATTTTGAACCTGAAGCAGCTTAGACCTAGTGCCAAAAGGTCTGACAAACAGAAACCCTGGTTGTTCCATTTATAGCTTTGTATCATTTAACCCTTAATGCCTTTGACAAGGATGTTCCTTGGCTATAACAGCAGACTTACAAAAGAGGATTAGAGTTTGGGGGTGGGGAAGTGGCAAGTCAAGCCACAAGAAAACATTGGGCTGCTGTGAAAAAGTAATGTGGTTTTAGGCAAATTGAGACCATCTGTCATAAAGTACACAAAGCGGGACTAAACCTCAAGAAACTCATTGTAACAAGCATTAGATAATGTGAGGAGGTTGGGAGTGCTGTAAAGGTCTGACAATCTTTGTGATGAACCCTATTCATTCACAGGGGAAAAATTAGCTTCAGATCCACAGACATCTGGCTTTCTAAAATTAAAGGTAGAAACTTTCAATTTTCCACAGAAGAGTCTCTTCACAATGGTGCTGTTCATTGCTTTCTTTCACTTATTTCCCATCTATCTCATCCTTGACTACATAAGAGCAGTGCAGAAGAAAACGAGTCATGACATCATTGCAGGGGATCCATGGTTTGATCCACTAAAGTTACCCATGGCCTTTCCCTTGCTGTATCTTGAGAGAATTTTAAAAAGTCAGAGGAAGACCTATGGAGTGGCTGCAGGGTAAGGTGGCCTGGTCAGAAAAACTGCAGATGAGTCCGTTTTAATGAAGGAGCCAGACCCATGTCACCATCTGCCATCTTATGGTTTGAGAATATGAAACATTTTCTAAAATACATCTCTCTTTTTAATGTGGTCATTGTGCAGGGACTGGGGGTGAGGAGATGGTAAAAGACTTGAATTGTGCTTTGCCCCTCAACACACCCTGGTGACAGCAGCTCTGATGGTCCCTGAAAGATAGATTAGATTGAAAAATCTTTTTTTCTAACCATACCCTGGTTTTATCTGTTACTATACTGAAATTAATGCATATATTACTTAGTTGCAATATACACCAGTGGACGTAAATGCACTTAAATGCAGTCGAAGAATCCATGTACCTGGGACATTCTCCTACTGACACTTTGGAAAGACTGAAAGTGTCCTCTGCAATTTACATTCCAGTTGAATATAAGCTCTCTCTTTCTATGTTAAAAACTGAGGTTGCAATTGTCTCACCAAGACCAAGTTCTGCTCTCGGATCTGTGAGAAGCCTGTCAAAGTGGTAACAGAGAAGACAGAGTTCAGCTCCCTGTGAGCACACATCTTCCAGTGGTAAGTTATGGGTGATATCATTCCAGGACTCTGGCACTGGCAAACTCTGCATGCCAGACACAGGAAACCAAGAAAAATAAGACAAACCACAGAAGCCTCCAAAATTGTATCATTTTTATAGTTTAGTGAGAAGATGGATGTTCTCACTGTGACTGACCTCCAAGAACTAGATTTTTTTAAGCCAATACAAATATTAGCTTATTTTTTTAAGTCTCTGAACATTCATATAACATGAAGGACAGGACAATCCAGCTTAGTTTTGATCAGCTTTTTAGACCATTATCCAGCCTTTACTTTACTTAGCAACTCCAGATCAGGAGAACAGTTTTGAAAAAAAAATTATACCAACTACCTTGTAAAATAAATAATTCAATGGTTTCTTAGACTTAGCAACCATAATCTCAGAAGTCAGTTTTCTATATTTTCTCTAGAAATTATTTATAGATAAATACTTAGGTTATTTAGTTCTAGCTAAAAAGTTTTTTAAAATGTTCATTGTAATTCCAATGAACATTGGAGGTCATCATATTTGCTAATAAAAAAGTTTTAATATACTAAAGTTAGCATTAACTAATTTTAAATGCTCTTGATTGGAGAAAAAATTGAAAGATGAACTAAAATTAGTATCTAGTTTAGCCAAATTACCTAATTGTTGAAAAAGTGATGATAATGATATAAACGTGGCTGCTAATTGATCTCAAAACATCCCCATTTGCACACATTAACTGTATGCCTTAACTGAACTATTATCTGCTGAAAGCATTTGCCAACTATTCTACTTACAATTATTTCTATTTGTGTCACATTTATGGTTTCTGTGACAGACATTTTTCCCAGTTTGGTCAAATTCCAAGCAAGAGAATAATGAACAAGACATCTACAGTCTTGATTTTCAGTAACATTACCTTCTGTATAAAATTTAGTATTATTTTTAGCCAGTGTTACTAGCCTCTATATAGCAACAACTGTTTCAGGACTTCCAGGTATGACAACAATGCCAATTAAGCAAATTAAGAAGCCAGTACTGCATTCTTGATTCTCAGAATCTTCCCAGATGAAGGCACTACAACTCTATACATAGCAAGTTTATACATGTTGACAGAGTTCCCTCTTTGCCTGATGAGTATAAATACAAGTGTGATATAAATATTTTCCTTGACTATAAAGAATTAACAATCACTAACAAAATTATTATTACACAATAAATATATGTGTAATCTGCAATTGAATGAATTGTAGGGAATCAATACTAGAAGGTGCTGAGCCTCCCTAAGGTGCCAGTTCTTAGCTTTCTGAGCAGCAGTATTCCACAGCCCTCATTTTGAGCACTCGCACGCAGAAGTGAACAGGAGGATTGTTAATCCAAGTACAATAGAGCAGAATCTCCTCGTCTACCACTCGGCTTTGCACCAACATTTTACTAGCTATATAGGAAATACTGTCATTAATATAAACAAGCATTTAAGCAAGTCCTTAACTACCGTAAAAATACAATGGTACCAAAACTTTTTTCTTTTTAAGAAAAGAGTAATTATTTCACTACAACTGGGCTCTCAGCTCCTTAGCTAATGAGAAGGAAAGCCATAAGAGAAGTGAATCATCCTTGTCCTGAGATTTGTGGTGAGCCACAACAGGACCTCCTGAAATGGGGGCCCCTCCATTAAATGACCACAGTGAGTTGCCTTGTGTGTTCCACTGTATCCTATACAAATTTAGATGTATCAATTCTCTTCATATACTTTAACATAACTCACAGCAGCATATAATCATGCCACTAAATGTATAGTTCTTAAATTTTCTTTGCATTAGTGTTGAACTGGTATTCTCCCAGTTGCATGACTGTATTTTAGTACATTGCATATGTATTTATCCTAATTCTTGCAGCTTCTCTTTGAGATAGATACATCAGAGATATCATGAGGACAATTTAGATTCTGGGTTTTTTGCATCCCTTCAACTCAACTGCTTGTAGTATACACAAGGATAACTCACCTACCAGAATAACACTTCATTGCAGTTCAAAACTGGGTCACTTTTGGATAACAGATTTAGAATCCATTTTATAGAGAGTTACAAACAAGTAACCAAGTAATCAGGCTAGTATTTGGAATATGCATCAAATCCTTTGTTTCCATCTCTAGATGCAAACACTCTTCAAATCTCTGCAGACTTATCCTTAGAGAGTAGGACTGGAACATTTATTTTCTAACTACACAAACTGCAAAACAAAGCATGGGAAATTAAGAAGCTTGCCCAAGATTACTTCAGTGACAGCAAGCAAAGCAGGAATTTCAATGGAATTCTCAGACACGCAAGCAACTTAAATATGCTGGTATACAAAATTGTTCCAATTTATCCAGCTTGAAGAGAAGCAGTAAACATCTGGAGTAAACATTTGAAAAAATGCCCTAGCCAATGCTATTCTTGATAACTTGGTTAACTAACCATGAAATACTGTTAGGATGCAATTTATTTTCTGTTTACTGCTTGCAATCCTTTCACTTTAGAGTATTGAATATCTCCTTTCCTAAAACCAAGATTAAACAAGTGTTTTCAAATACAGGGAGCAGGAAGGGTAATCGTTTCTTAAAAAATACTACCATAATGCTGTGACAGTTACCTGCAAGCACTGCAGGAATTAAAGATATACCGTCTAGACTTTTAAGTTTCTAAGTATCAATCTTATCAGCCTTAAGTTTTAAAGCCCTATTAAACAAAATAATGTATCACATGCATTTTCAAGTGCAATGGAACTGTGTTCCTCCCATTTGGCCAAATTTTAAAATTGTTTGGAGTGCTAATTGGAAAGAAAGGATATTATTAATGTTTGAAAACGTAGTTTAAAAGTGAGAAAGTAGGAAATTTCTTTGCTGTTGAAGCCCAAAAATTTAGTGGTCTGGGTAAAATTGATTCGTTAATCTCATTCATAAGCAGCTCTGAATTGGCATAAATAAGTTCACCGTAGGAACAAGGGGCAAGCTGCACAGTTGTTATTTGTTGTTACTATCAAATAAGGAATTTATTTTAAAGAAACAAATACCAACCAATGGAAGCAACCAAAAAACCCCCCTGAAATATCTTAAGATGTAAGCCATGTTTCTTCCCCTTGCTGCTACAGAGGTAATGACACCTTCTGGCAGTGCGGTGGTCAGACAAGAGCTTCTGATCCACTTCCAGCTGCAAAGAACTGCCAAAAAAAAATTAATTTAGCTTCAAAGTGGTAAACTCTACTATATTTCTGGAAGCTTTCTCACTCAGAGTTTAATACTGAGTTCTGCCAAATACTAACAGAAATCGTTAATGAGGAAAGATAATAATCATTTCTGAGAAATCAATAAATTAAGTCCAATTAGTATCAGGTTAGAATAATTACATTTAGTCACTCCCTTTATCTGTCAGCTACCTCATTTTAGAAAAACAAAATCAATCATGTTGAACTGGCATCCTTTAATACAGCAGACAAAAATAACACAAGCCAACAGACGAAAGACAAGCTAGATTTAAACTAAAAAGTAAATCCATCTTTTGAGTACTTATGCTCTTACAAGTGTTGCAATAATTTCTCCTTCACTGCAAATACTTAAACTTGATGCTTTCTAAAAAACAAACTCTGGTGCTGTCCGAGATACTGGCCTTGAAACAAGCTAAACAAAACCCTAATTTCCTGTTTGACACAGGCTGTAGAGTCGTTCATATTAACTTCAGGTTTTTTAAAGTAATGCAAAGAATAAAACTTCTAATCTTCCTAGATTCAATCTTATTGATCTAAGGGTACACTGACTGTGCCTCAAACATTTAAACCACCTTGCTCCAGGTCACATGGACTTTTCTAACACCGAACAGTTACTTTGAAGCCATTAAAGAATCCTTCCCAAAACAGGACCTCACACAGGTACATGCCATGTTCCAAATCCAGAATTTTACATCTGTTAAAAGTAAGATTTTGCCTGGAGCAGAAAAGTCTGGGGAGAATGAGAGCTATTGGAACAGAAACTATAATGCTTCACACAAGGCAAGGCTCCCTGACAAGCATTTTTATCCTACTGACCTAATGTTTCCTAGAGTCTCCTGTATAAGGGAAGAAAATTTGTAGTCCCACTTTCCACAGAGAAGAACCGGAGATCAACAGTACTCTCAGATGGTGCGTTTCAGGATGCATAAGCTGAACTCTGCAATGAAAGCAAGGAAGGAGGTCCTACTCCAAACGGGGCAGTAACTCATTTCATTCACTGCAGAATATTATTCTTCAGCCTAATGTGAAGGTGAAATTTTAGTTTTAAGTAGTAAGTGATCATAGATGAATAAAAAATCATAGCAGAAGTAATTTAGATGCAGCATATACATAAAGCATCAGATGTTAAACAGATGGAATGGTCTATTTCACTGCATTACATAAGCTATGCAGAGCACAGTAGAGGTGTCCCAACTTGTTTCTTAAAGAAATCATAAACCGTACCTCAATTTAACTTGTGTTCTTGTAAAATCTGACAAAATTCACTCCATGCCTATGTCTGCAGAATGCATATTCTGAAGAGGATGTAAACAGCTTTAAATGCATGCCTTAAGCACGGAAATCCTGTCTCTACTAGACTATTCTTGAATGGAAAAGACTGTTTATAGAATGTGTAATATTAAGAAAAATACCTACTTGATACCTCTCCTGCCATAGTACCAGAGGAACCCTCCCTATACTTATGACTTTGCTGTGCAAACATGTCAGGAGAGGTAACCCTTTCTAAAGTCCATCTTTCATTCAAAGCAAATATTGCCACATCAGCCTAAAAGAATTCTCTTAAACCTCTGAGTACTTCTGAAAAGCTACTTTTCTACCCCAGCTTGAAGGCTAGAAGTTACATATCTATATTTTTATAGATGTTTAAATGTGCATTTCTACAGCATAGTTACCTCCTGCTGAAAGTATTCTCCACCTCTTCCAAATTCCAACACTCCCTCAGTCCTGTTCCCTAGAATAGTTGTTTTGTTATTAACTCTCCCTGCTGTTTTTCCTTTTTATGCAGTTTTATCATACCATTTTTCTTCACCTCTTCTCTGTCACCTCTAAAGTTTTCATCATCCAGCACAACTTTTTCTGCATAATTCATTCTATTTCTGGCACAGTGCAGACACTTGGTCTCTGTAAAGTCATAGCCTGTCTTTTATTCCCTGTCCACTGTTGTAGGTATTCAAAGGACTATGCCATATGGGCTATCCTGCAGATATGAAAACTGGTGTGACTTACCAGACACCACCAAAAATAGTAGATAAAGGCCTTATCAGACCCAGAATCTCATAATCTAAAGCCCTTTCTAATAGCCTCGATATGATTTGGTTTTGCCATCCATCATTCCTATTTTTTTCTATGTCATCTGTATTTTACAACAGAGGTTTGAAGCCTGTATTTGTGATGGTTGTTCAAGGGTACTTAAACCTACATATTCCAGTGAAAAACAGTAATTCAACAGTAGCTCATCCTAACTGCATAGCACTTCTGAGCTAACAAATTCAGCTACTAAATCGTTTTCAGTCTTGCCTTCCTCTCCCTATACTTTTTCCTCTCCTATCCTTTTGCTGTCATTTTAAAGCTCTTAATCTTAAAGATTAATCTTTAAATCTTTAGATTTTTTTTATTTATTTATTTTTATATAAAAAAATAAATTATAACTATTTTAAAAAAAAATTAAATTTAAATCTTAAAAAAAATAATCAACTTAAAGACCTCTCTTTAAACTATATTGCCTGGTTAATGCCTTACCTACCCAGCTAGCATAAGTATTCAGACACCCTATCATTTCACTGCCAAACTCAAAGCTATGTAATAATGTAAGAAAGCAACATATAAAAAAAAAAATAAATAACTGGTACAACCAAATCCCAGGTTGCTGCTGCTAGATTCAGGCCGGTTATCAGTATAAAATGACCTCTACTGTTCAGAAAGGGATTTCCACCCTTTTTCTTCCCTTTTAGGTTGACAATTTTAACTTGGTACCCTATCATTCCTAGAACAAGACATTGTTGTAACAATCAGCTGGTAGTTATTCTTTGATGCAAGTAGTAAGAGCAAATAATTGTCTCTTAACTTTACCACTTCAGAACTGTAACCTTCCTTGTTAACAACTTAATTAAAAGATGTTACTCAATACCTAAGGTCTGAATACCCTGAGCTTCTAGTACTTCATAAAGTAAGTTAAGTCAATAATATACAAAAAAACACCAGTGTTGCAAATTCTATCAAAATACTATCATTTAAATGAGTGACTGTTTTTACAACCTGTTTGCAAAGCCCTGTTCTTTCAATATTCTTCAGTCCTATAGAAATTATTAACCACTGTATTGATTCATGTGAGAAGGAACATGTGGTAAATAACCACTGTTGTAAATAGGACAAAATTATTTAAGCAGAAAGACTTAGTTGAATTTGGACAAGTCACTTACCTACAGTTTCAAAACCATAACTTGATTGAGATGATCACACTTTCACATTCTCTGCGACACTGAACATTTGCAGTTCGTATGACCACTCTGCTGAAGGAATGGCTAGTCAGCACTTTCAAAACTGAAGCTCGATTACTACTAGTAAATTTCGTTTTTCCCAGCCAGATTCACCCTTTTAATAGGATATATTGGTAAGAATACTTTGAAGTCATGCTGATAAAATTAGAGAATTAGTTATAGAAACTAAAGAAGTTAAGATTATTAGATTAAAAAGCAAACACACAAAGACATATGTCTCCAAGTTGCCATCTGCTTTCATTTCCTCCTACTCATTTCTTGTTTTCCAGCCACCCTCATATCCTCCAGCTTTCAAATGCCTGGTTTTAAAAACAATGAAACTCTCCCTCCTTCTCTCCATTTTTTTCTACCCTATTTTTTTTTTTTAAATTCAGGCATGTTTTATTTTATCTTTCTCCCTCACTGCATCATAGCCTGTAACAGTTTCTCCCATTTTGACACTGAATAATTTTTACTATGGAATATTACACTACTAAGTCAATTTTAACTTAAGAATAAAGCCTTGCACAAGTTCATTTGCATATGTTACTGTGTCTTTCACAAAACAAACAGCAACCCAAGAATTCCACTTACATATAAAACTTAAATACATGCTTACATGTATTATATACTTACATGTAATAGGCCTCTGCTAGCAGTTTTCTGAAGAAAATCCCCTATAACGTGAAGTCAGAACCCAAGACCTCCAAAGCACAGACCAGAAGCTATGCAGAAGTATTTTAAAGAAATCTACTTTAAGACTATACAATGTAATATAACCAAGAAACACTTTGCATGGATAATTCCACTCTTACCACTGAAATAGCACTCCAGCAATTTACTACATGATCCATGTCTTTTAAGGCATCATCAACTACGTTTTTACTCTCCTGTTCATACAGAAGTATACAGCAAAAGCAGCAAGGCACTAATTTATAACAAAATAAGCGTCACTATGGAGGTATGTATAACACTTGCTTTATTTCCCGATTCTCTCTTCAAAGAAGCTAGAGTAAAGGAATGATAGTATTCTCAATAAATGAACTACAAGAACAGGTAACGTGGTATTTGCAGGCAACAGAATTAGAAGAGGCAGTACTGCTTTCACACATGTAGCTTGCATGTAAGATGTCCTATATCCCCTTAAAATTACCCGTCCTTGAAAATACAAACACCAATAGTTTGTTTCTTCTGGTGATCCACTAAAGCAAGAAACAAGTGGCTTTTTGACTGAACAGGCAGACAACAGGCAAGGATGAAATGTACAAAATAACCTTGCAACTCCCACAGTGATAAACAATGGAGGACAATAGTTATTTTTGTTTTCTCTTCAAAACTTCATTTGGTCCTTACTGTGTGTGTAGCAACACAAAAATTATTCTAGGCAATCAATCTATGACTGGAAACAGAAATATTTATCCCTGGCCTTTGTCACATCATACCAGAGATGATAACTCTTACTGAAGATCAATGTTAAAACCCCTGCTTTTCAGTAAAAGCCTGTGCTAGAGTATCATTGCTTCAGTTCTTTATATCCCATTACTTCAACATTTGTGTTGAAGGCAAGGGGACTGCTCCCACAAATGTACACACAGCCTACTCTTGTAAGCAGCTTCTTTGTAATTTAACACAGCCAGTCACTGTAGTTTCTATTTAAGAGAAACAAGTCCATTGCAGTTAAAAAATCTGCCTCTCATAAGTCGATTTCCAACTTTAATTTTTTGCTTAAAGCTCAACGCTCTCAGGAATGGAAAGGATACATTTCACAGGTTAAGATATCCTTTTGTACCTTCATCTGCTGCAGAGATACTATCCTTTCCTAAAAAAGGGGAAAAAATTTAGACATATCTTGATTTTTTTATCATTTATTTTATTTTTATTTATATCATTTATCATATAGACATATGAGTCAATATAGACTCAAATCCTCATTTTAAAGGTAGAAATCTGAAATCCCATCACATTATTTCATAATTCAGTCATCCAAAGCAAGGACCCTAGTCTTTCCCTGTAGTTGACTGGCTGTTGAAGACTGAAGCTTGGTTTATTGTGAGGACAAAGTTGTTTTGTAACTCTTAGCTCTGAGGACTGATACTTTGTGTCTATTACTGGATAAGACTACAAAGGTGGAAAGAGCAGGCAAAACAGAGGAACGCATTGTGTTTTTTCAGAGAATCTGCAGACCAAATATTTGTGATATTCCTTTCTGCAGTCCCCAAGTTATTCCCACCAATAACATGACTGTATTAAACAGCTAATTGTTTAGAGAGCAGATCTTACCTTGTAGGGAAAATAAATAGTTATCAGTGCTGGAAGTATAGTGAAGGATGTTATGAACACTGAATAGCAGTTTCACTCCTGTCTTGGAGCTAGATTAGGCCCAAAGAGAAAGAAGGACAAGGCAAAAAAAAAATAAATCAACTATTAAAAATTAAGACACAAACCTGCTCTGCTGCTGTTGTGCAAAGGCAAAGCCATAGCTATTGTAGAAGTCTAGATTGCCTGTGACCTACATAAGGTGCCCAGGGGCAGCTGAAAAAGGTTTGGACAAAGGTTTGGCATGAGAACTTTGAATGAGAGAACACAGGTATCTAAAAGATTTTATTTCAGTCAGTATAGACCTGTACCTTTCTATTCAAGCTTTTATAAAAGATGATAAATCACTAGTCAGACTAAAATACATAGGTGGTTTTCAAAGCATCTTTTCTATATTGATGAAATATCCAGAAGGTAAGTTTTGACAACGATTAAAAATGCATCCCATTGTGCACCTCATGCAGTTCATTGGAATATAGCTCTCTGAACATGACTGTGTTCCAGATGATTAAAGATGTCTTCTGTTTCTGGAGTGAGCTGTATATTATCTTTGATTGGAGATAACGGATCTGGCTTTTTACAAGAAGGAAGTTTTTCATACTCTCTGCACAAAAAAACAAAGACAAAACAAACCCCAAGAATGTTATGATATTATATGTTTCTAATCACAGGCCTGTAAGAACACAAGGGTTAAAACAAAGCAAGACATCTCACCTATCCATCCCCTCACCTATAAATAAACCCAAGATAAAAATCTGTAATGGAAGGGTTTAATTTCGATTTCACTACAACTGCACAACTTCGCTAAATTGGTTTCAACTGTTCCAGTTATCCTGTGACAGAATGATAGCTATTAGCTTCATATTTGAAAGACCATATGTACCCCCATTCCACTCTGGATTGTACGTGCTTCATTAAACATCGAAGTCTTCCGAGTAACTAGTTTCATATATATCCCCCAAGTCTTGACATTAGAACAGATTAGTGTCCCACATGATTTATTTGCCATCAGACAATGTAATTCTCGAGACAAGGCTAATTTAGAAACATCTTAATATCTGAAAAAACCATAAACAATACTCAGAGCTAAGCGAGTCCTGGTAGTGAGAAAAAAAACTTTTTGTGAAATAAATGAAGAATCCCTTAAAAGCTAATATTAAAAGTACTTCACTTACATAAATAATATATACAAAAATATATATCCCCAGTATATACACAGAAGTTACAGTCCAGCCAAAACTGGATGAATAAAATGTGGATGTTGGGAGCTAACTCTTGCAATAATTAGCAGAGAAAAGTAACAGAGTGCCATCTAGGCTCACTCTGTTCTTTCTGCCTGTATTCTGATAAAACAAAATACATGAATTTTCTCCCTGTGAACAACCCTGGTCAGACATTCCCAAATAGGGGTCAAGCAATACATACACAAGCACTTTCAATTCCTCTTTGAAACTGTCATTCTTAACCTGCATTGAGAGCATAATATAACTTGAGAAATGTTAATAGAGCAAGTAATATTTTTTAAATAGAAATCAGTTCTATATTTGTAATAACCTACTATAAGGCCCAAACTTACTAAAATTTATTCATCTGACTTAACACGTGCTTACCAGCCTCACATTTACTACTTAGTACAAAAAGAATATTTTTCTCCTACTCACATTTGGTTTCAGTTTTAAATAACTAGGTCTTATTTAAATAATAAATTTTAAGTTGAGGTTGCTACTTGGAGGCGGGAAAGCTTTGCCACCAGAAGTTTTTACCTGAGCCCATGGCAATAGTGTTAATTTAGAATATCTAGACTTTTGGGGGGGTGTTTATTTTTTCGTTTGGTTGTTTTTTTAATATCATTGTCCTTCAAGTTCAAACCTTGAAGATATTTGCAGAAATGTCAAGTTAGCCAAGTCATCTGCCCAAGGGAAAACAGCAGCATTTTATAATGCACAAAAATGTCTCTTGTAACCAGAGACTTCAGCGAACAGAAATATTCCATTAATTCGCCATCATCTTGAAAAGAGAACAGTTCTGACAGTCACCGCAAAATGTGAGAGGCACCAAATTAAGTAGGAACAACCTTGTATTCAGTTAAGTGTGGCAACTTTTATGCAGCTTTTGCATTTAGACCAAGAAATGCCTTTTGGTATTTGACGTCAAACGATGATAATTTTCATCTAAATTATGTTAAACTAAATGCACTACTTCAGTAAATGTATTTTAGCAGAGAGGTTTTCCTAGTTAGAAAGAAAAAAAGTAATTGGAAGAGCATATTTACCACAAATCGTACTTCATGGTTATATCAAGCCTAGAAAATTAAAAATTCTATGTAGAAAATATCCATCTTAAGCTGTTATCTTTATTGAATTGTGTGGAGACATGTACAATCTGCTTTGAAATTTGTTTCTTTGGGAAAAAGGTATACATGGTACCAAGCACGGTGTTAAAGCAACTCACCTTTTAAACTGGAAGTTCTTGCGGAGTTCGCTAATGGCATCTTGCAGTCCCAGCTTATTTTCAGCATCGCAGTGATTTCTCTTCTGCACAGGTGACAGCTTCCTGCTTAATCCGCTTACCTTAGCTGGTATCAATGGCTTGAGCTTTGTTACAATATGTGACCCTATACAACTGGATTTACGTAAGCCAGGAACCTGTGAGATTTTAATATTACAGTACAAATGGTTAAAACAACAACCTGTACATAACAGATATTATGCTGCAAAGCTTATAATAAAGAAATAAAGTGCTTTACGTTATGGTGAGATAATGCAATCTGAATTGCCACAACAAGGTATATTTAGATAGCTTCACTAATCTAAAAAGTAGCATCTGGAATATATTAGACATAATGCAGCTGTAAGGACTGGCAAACTGGTTTCCATAGGTATTTGTATTCTAAGAGAAGGCAAATACACATTTGTTTTGAATGCAGTTTTTAAAGTCATTGAATATTTATTTTCTCATCTGTTTATATGAGAGCACAACAAAAACTCTTTAATATCAACTTTCAGATTTTTAAGAGAAGCTACTCGGGTATCACTTTGTGATACTTAGATTTCACAAAAAATGGAGTCATAAGCAGAGCACAGATATCAGTATGTTTATTCCAAGGATCATCAGACCTCTAGCTGAACCAGTTTCAGTACCTGAAACTCAAACCTGCTGTTCTTGGCCAGAATCTCTCTCTCAAATGCAACCAGTCTTAAGTTTGACCACGTCAATTAAAAGAAAAATACATTACTTCATCATATAATTTATTCTAGCTCTTCACCACCCCTGTTATTAAAAAAAAATGTGTGCCTCATTTTGAATTCACTTATCAGTTTCAAGCACTGAATCTGTTGGGTTTTTTTCATATTTACAAGTACATAAAACTCAAATTGACATGACCAAATTAATATAATTAGGTCAGTCAGTGTGACTTCTATACGTCACATTCTCATCCCTAACCACAGTCATTTGTATTTCTGTCATTTTTCTGGGGTCAATATCACGCTAACTGGCTGCCAGCTGTTCAGACTGCTATCACACTTCCTAATATGGATACAATGTTGTTAATTTTTACCTTCTCCAACTTCATGCACAGAAAGTAGTAAGTTTATCCTAACAGAAGAAAAACACTGAAGCCCAGTCTGCAAGATTTTTTCCTGCAAGTAGCCTAACACATTTCATAAACCAGAAGTTGTACCTATTGCTATTTAATCACTACAATTCTATTTTTCTATTTAATTCTGTACTACTTAATCAGTACAATTCCTGTTTGTACTATACGTGCATAATCGTAGCACAATAATACATGAAATGCACTTTTAAACAAAATCAAAACTTTCTTTGCCAAGTAAGTTCACTAGTGGCAAAAAGCCACAAATGCCCTATTCATATTTTCCATTACTTTTTTTTCTCTATTACATACACTTATCGCTTTCCCCAGTTTTGTGGGAAGCAGCAGTTCAGAAGCACTAGAATGTTTTACTATTTGAGCCATTCTGTCACTTTGTTGTAGAACATGAACTACTCGCAATGACCAGCTTTTAAGTGATCACTCACTTCTAGCCTGCTATATTAGCTTTTGTCTGTTATGAGGACCAAAACATAATTATCAAAATACCTGCAGAAGAGATGGTGACTGTCTACAGTTGTAAGAAGCTCTTATTTTACAGTTGTCTACTTAAGATTAGTTTAGGACACCTAGGAAATATAAGTATTACTTACAACCTATTTAGATAATGTTAAAATGAAGCATTTTACTTTAAATGAATAATCTTCCCTGTTTTGCTGGATCATCTTTAGAAGATGGCACAGCTCTGCCTACCTCAGGTGCCTCACTTAACTAATGCAAATAGCTCTTCCTCATCGAAGTATTTGCTATTGATCACCCAAGACTTTTATCTTGGTATAAAAGATATTGGCAACCTGTTCTTCAAAAAGAACTCTTACCTCTGTTCTTTCCAAAACATGGCATTTTGTCATCTCCCTACCACACACACCACAAACTTGTTATATAGTTTTTTATTGAAATGACATTGTTTCTACCCAAATAGACTAAGCAGGTCTCAGAATCACAAGTAAAACTTCGGGAAGAAAAGTTTCATCTTTTAGCCTACACTTTAAACAAGAATACTGGGAAGAATAAAAATAAAATCCTGGAACTCCCTGCTTTGTAGTGTTTTGCTGTTTATTTATTGCTTCAGCCATTTTGCAACATATGTGAAGTCACCCATAACCTATATTTCTTTGTGGTACTGAATTACAGAGTTATAACTTAACTAATCCCAAAGTAGGCAAAGCTGCACGTTGAACGCCCACTAAGAAACTTTAAAACCAGAGCAGATTGCTCGTTTATTTTGTCAAAATTAGCCTCTTTGCTGGGCTCATACCAATTATGGAAAATAATTAGCAGTGGAAAACCACAGCTAGCATCCTATCACAGGAAAAACTACAAGGTCCCTGAGGGCTCATTATAGGCCTCTGTTAGAGAAAAACTTCTATTCACTTTGATATTAGAATTGACTAACTAAGCACTTCGTATTTTGGATTAGAACCATTGTAAGAGTTGCAGCTTCCCCACATTGCCTCCCCCAATTATTAAATTTCTGTGCAGATCAGCTATGTTATTCAGCTTACCAAAATCAGAATAACTAGTGTTTGAAGTGATTGACTGCTTCTTTCCTAGATCTGGAACTCATTCTCTTCAGTATCTTTTACTGTATGTAACACCAGTAAAGATTTCTCTTGTTTTGCACTTGCAATAAGCAATCCTAAGGGAAAATTTAGCCAAAAGTGGTACTCTCTCTCTTTCCACCTCCTCCCTCTTCAGTTCTGGCTACTTGTTCCAACAGTCTCATTGGTGCTACAACTCATGTGAGCCTGAGAATCTGTGTGGGCTTGAATTCCAATATGATCCTTTCGGTTATTGTTGACCTGGCTGAAAACTAACGTGACAGTTTTCCGGTCCAACTCATTGTAAGTATTACTACCAGCACATAAAGGAAGTAGGGGGAATGCAGGGCCAAGAAAATAAGTGACAGAAGCTCTCCTACTAGCCATTTGCTAGTAACTAACCCTACTGTTCTTACAGATTTTTCAGCAGATTCTTATTGTCTGAAGAACTCCAAGCATCCTGAAAATTCGTTTTTATACAATGCTTATATTGTCTCAGTACTTCTGTTCTGTGTATCCCCAATATTTAGTCTATTAATTCTCCCAATATACCTTTAGGGCGAGCAAAACAGTAAGTAAAACATATTAACTACATTCTTAAAAACAAAGTAATAAAATTCTCAAACCCAGGCTGATTTCGTTTTATTGCTCAGTTTTGCTCAGGAGAAGCAGGCAAAATGCTGATCTAATGAAAAAGCATCAGTTTTTATATTTGAGTCTTCCGAAATAAAAATGTTTGAATTCCAGCTTAAAACATCAGTTACTAACAATAACCACAAGATGCCACTATTACACAAAACACACGCCATTCTTGAACAGAGACGATTTTTACTGTGACTGCGAGAAAGAAGTTAGTAGGGGTGTACAAGAAAGGATGAAAGCATCTTCCTTTGACTCACTAATCTTTTGGCTAATTCTAGTGATAACACCTAAGGAGTTAGAACACTTTTAGCTGTTAAGATCTTAGAAGTTTTGTAAGCTAGGCCAACAGGCAAAGCTCTTAGAAATGTCACAAAGACAAGGGACATAAGTCTAATCTTAGATGTCTAAGCAGCCACATACATCTATATACAGGTGCCCAGCCAACAGGAAAAGTAACTGAAATGCAGGCCCTGAAGGAAAACTGACTGTCCCTCCATACTGATTCATTAGTGTCTAAAAAAGCTTTTAACTAAAACAATTAAACAAGAACAGTTGACTAAAACCTTTCCAGATTTTGAAATCTGAACATGCTTTTTCTAGCCAAAGTGGAAGGAGACTGCTAAACTAGCAGATTTATTGACAAGCAATGAAATGATGTTGTATCTTGTGACTGTATCTCAATTATGAACATGACTACAATTCACGTCATAAACCCTGTATATTTAGCATGCCTGAAGAAAATCAGTTTTTTGCCATAGTGGGGCTTCCGATTTTATACTGAAGTGTTTAAAATGCCCAAATAAGTTGTAGCTGTGATATCACTTATAAGTGGCATGGTAATAGTTAATCTCAGCTCTGGTATAGATGACCAAGAATAAAGTTTTCTCTTGCCAGCATGTGCATTGCTCAAGACTCTCTCATTAAGAGTTCCAGAATGAACTAACAGAAAGCAAAAACTGATTTTCAGAGTTTAATAAAGCTTATAGTAAACTTAAAAGAATTCTTACCTTCGTCTTTATGACTGTATTTTTTCTGTCAGTTTGAACAGCAGAAAATACTGGAGACCGAGCACATTGATCATCAGCCAGTTTTAAACTGGAGTCAGATACCTTCATCAAGAGAAAATTCATTTGGTTTAAAACAGTTTGGGTTTCCCCTCCCCATGCATATTTTTATATCTACACATATATTCTTTATAAGGTATAAAGTTTTCAACAGTTCTAGGAACTTACACAAAAACCTGGGCTTATTTTCAGCAGGCAACACTAATGGTGCCACACGCATGCTTTCTGAAAGGACCTCTTCAGGGACTAACAAAAGCCGAGAACACCAACCAGTTTTGGGGTTTTGGTGCTTTTTTGTTTGGTTGATTTTGGTTTTTTATGACTCCCTGTAGTGATAGCAGTGAAAAGACTGAAGACAAACAAAACCCAGAGAACAGATTTGATTTACGCGAGTTAGCCATTCCATTCTACACAACTATGTTAAGCGCTGACAAGTTTTGTTAGCACAACCTACATAATCTGTAGGGTATCACTTTGGAGAAAAGACTTCACTGCCTGATTTCTTTTATAATTTAAAGTGAAAGCAAATGCTGAAACAGTGCCTAGTTTTCTTACTTCTCTATCTGAACTGTTGTTCAGTTGGACTTGCAGTGTTTCTGAAGACTCCAAACTGCATTTTGACGGCTCCCGAGACCTTTGAGACTCTGATGACTGTTCCAGTTCTGTTAAGGTGGAGGATTCTTCCTCTAATTTGCCACACACTGCCTCACTCTCCACTTGTACCCCATTACTCTGATCTTCCTGGGATACCACACAGTTGCTTCTCTGTTGGTGAAACTGCTGTGAACATACAGTATGAGATGGACCAGGATTTTCTGAATTATTTACAGGGCTGCTCAACCACTGAAAGCAGTTTTTCTGCATTTCTCCAGGAGGTGTAAAGACAGTCCTTGTTGATTTTTCAGTTTCTGAAAACTGAAAAACATCATCTGCTACATGTTTTACTTCCTGTTCCTGGCAATCCTGTTCAACATCTCGAATTACATCACGATCATCCTTCTCTGCTCTAACATCAAAGATAATTGCATCATTGAAGAAAAACCTAAAAAAAAAAAAGGTAAAGGCAAAGGAGAAGAAAGTTACTGCAATTAAGTATATAAACTTGAAAAAACAATAGTTGTCTCTGCCCATCAACTTTTTTTTGTTTTTAAGTGCACTTAGACACATTTTAACAATGGGCAAAGTCCTAGTCCCTCAGAGAGACATTTAACTGGTAACAAAAAAAAAAAAAAAGAAAAAAGCATCTGTAAACACGTCATTCATTGACTGAAAAAATAACAAGGTTCTTCATCTGAGGAGAAACACCTAGGAATCTTATGAAATTTAAAAATATTCATGAATTATCACAAAGCTAAATAGTAGTTAAGCACCTCTTTTCAAGGAAGCTAGAACCCATCTAGTTCTTCCATGCTATAGCAGCAACTCCTAAGAGTAAGTGCAAGTCAGAGTGTTTTAAGAAACTGAGCATAACCTACCATCACTGAAACACTCTTAATTTTTGATGCAACATAACAACTTTCAGCTCAGGAAGGCGTGCCTTAATGCTAAAGAACATCAGTTTGAAGACTGTTCTGTAAAATTATACTGCTCTAAAACATTGTAATTTTTATCTAAAATAATTTGAAAGTAAGAGCCATAATTGTGATAACATTTTGTAAAACAAAATTCAAGTAGCTGTGGCCAAATGCCACCAAAAAGCCTACATAGCCAACAAAACACAGCCAAAAAAAACCCTAACAGACCTGAAGTCCCTCTTCTCAAAGTGCTGGTGCAGAGATAAGGAGCATCAGCTGAATAGGAGGGGATAAGAATAGATAGCTGTTGTACAGTATGCAACACATTCACTAACTGCTTACATACTTGGCACAAAGCAGCTACTTTTTTTTTTTAAGAATTATCATATGGTCTTTACCTGGAAAGGAAATATGGCTAATTCCCAATTAATTTTAACACCCAGAAGCTAGACTGTATTGAATAGTCCTACAGTCTTCATTTCTGCAGTAAAAAATTTTACATTATTTAATCTATGTCACACATAGATATCATGCCTAGCACAAAGGGGTCTCCATCTCAGCTCAGGTGTATTAATACAGTTGCATAAAACAAGTCTGACATAACCTGAATACTAAAAATGAGAAAAATGCTATGTCAGCAACCAGGGCAGTGAATAGTTATTTTGCTACTTAGTATGTGACACAAGCATACCTGCTTCTTGTTCCTGGAACAACTACAGCATCCTTCTCCTTGTTTTTCCTTTGTAGAAAGGAAGCAAATTTATTTCTAACTCTGGGCAGGGAGTCAGAGCTTTGAGTGACAGAATCCCCTGAAGAATCAAGGCTTTGTATTGCTGAGACACTCTTCTGGGCTTGACTGTCATGATCACTTTCCTTCTTGACTTTTTTTGCTGTTGAAAATGAGTATTGGCTCAACAGATCTCCATCCGTGATTTCTTCTAAATATAAAGACAGTTTAAGCATCACTGTAGAAGCATGTTCTAGAATTAACCAGTTATGAGACTATTGAGCATTACATATTTATGCTCACAAACTTAATCTTAGTAAGGTCTGGTAGGAGCATTCTTGACATTACAGTTCAGAAGCCTTTAACAAAGTTGTTTTCTAGTACATAGCCTTAAAAGAAACTTTCTGTGAAAAGATAGATGGAGTGAAGGCAGAATAGCTGAAATGAAACGCGATGATTGTTTGGGTCTGTGTTTTGTCTTGTTTGGTTTTTTTTAAACCATTTGAAAGCAAAACTAGATTTGATTTAAAGGCAGGTTTCTAAACTAACTACAAATTTTGATGAAGCAGGGAGCAGGAAGACATCAGTAGTAACAGAGGCAAAAAAAGAGCCTTAGTAGCATAATCAGAAAAAGTAGTAAAAGAGCATAGTACGCTGTCTATTACAAGCCCACGGTTTATTTCAACACATGTAACTTAATGGTGTAGAAGACAAGATAGCATAGATTTACTACAAAAAGTGAGAAAGTTGGAGTAAAGAATACCTATACAGGGCAGGGGATACAGGCAGCACTGTGTTAGAAGATTACAGAATACATTCTTAAATCTTCTGTTTAGCCAAATACTGGCTCTAAGAAAAACAGGCTATTTTCATTTCTTCACAAGCCATTATAAGATGGAAATGAAAACCACATATATCTAAAAATATACCAGATGGTATTAAATATGTCAACTTAAAATGGAAAACAACAAAGTTTTCTAGAAATTAAAGACAGTTAAAATCAACTCCTGCTGAAAGTTTACTGCCATCTTTAATCATTATGTATGTTTTAATATTATGGCTTGTTAGGCTTGTAACTTTTTGAAACAGAATACAATCAGAGTCAGGCCTCTGAAATCTCATGCCATCAAGTCCAAGACAAAAATAATTTCTTTCCCCGCGGCCTTCTATGTTATTTATATACTTATTTTAATAAAAACATACCACTCCTCAGCCTTTTTGCCAAGAGCTCTTTGCCTGGAAGTTTTAGCCCTTTCACACTAATTATCTTCTCCATGCCTTTGGTTGTTGGTTTCTCTAGCAAATGTATTTTATGAGGAACGGTATCTGCATTACAGCCAAACTTGTAGTCTCTGCTCCAAATGCTATTTACATGATTAGCACATCTGTCATTCCAGCCACTACTTCTCTGCTGCACAGACTAAAAAAAAAAATTATTAAAAAACAAGGCATAGGTTTGTAGTTTTGTTTTCTATATATCATTTCCTGATTTAGCATATAAGGACATTTTGACATTTGCACAACTAGTGACATACTCTACACAAACATTTTATTTTGTATTCCCACATTTTTCATGCTTTTTATACAAATTATTTTCTTTTTGCACTGCCATGACATCCCCATATGGTGCAAGTGACTAACAACTCATCTCAAACAAAATTCAAAGTTTTAATTTTATATCTACTCTGAAAACTTCATTTGGGAAAATACTTTCTTCAGAGTTACATACTTGGAAGAATCCAAGTCTCTGAGAATTTTATTTTTAAATCAGTTACTTCTGTCAATAGTATTAAGGACTTATCAAAGAAGTCTGAAAGTAAAACAGACAAAGTCAGATGTCATGAAAGTAAGATTTTACCTGTACAAGGAATGAGAAATATGTGCATAGGAACATACAGTTTCTATAATGGCAGAGTATCTTTCACTGCCAAGTCAGTTGTGGATGACATTCAATCATGTTTCTCCATGAACGTGCAGACCCACATCAAAACCTTAATACATAACTTCAGAACAAAGCCGTTACCTGTGCAGTGTCAGGGTTATAATTATCAATTTGTTCCATTGTATCAATATCAATGTTGCCAACGGCAATCTGAAAAGCAGTATCATCACCAAAATGTCTGTTTCCATCATATTAAAGGAAAATATCTGAATATTACATTAAATCTCAAGCACTGTAGCATGAAAGTTAGACTAGCTGTTTCCCATTTTGCTAAAAAGCATTGTTAGAATATCAACTAAAAGCATTAATACTACTACTCACGGCTCAATCTGATTCAACAGCAATTGTAATAGATCTGCAGTGCTTGGCAAATAACAAAAGTCAAAAGGAAAACTGTCAATCAGCAGCAGGAAAGTTACCATCTTTCTCCTTCCTAATTTCAGAAATGCCAGAGATTAGGTGGCTTGAGGAACATACAAAGCTAGTAACTACTTCAGCAGTCCCCCTTCTCTTCATTTTCCTGATCTTCCGTGCTGAGTTTATGCTGCATGAGTGCAACAAAAATGCTACTTCATATATTCTATAGGAAGACACATCCAGTAAAACAGGATGTGCTTAGATTAGGGAGTGAGTAAAACACAGATTGCAAGAATTAAAATAGCAGAGATAACACACTTAACACAGGCAGAAACTAAAAGACTGTCATAAAGTGATTAAAAGAGGTTAAATGTAGCCTGTATTTAATGAGTTGTTTTCTATAAAAAACTCAAAACAAAAACACCAAAGAGCAGCAGTAACTTCTGCTTAAAACACTGTATCAATGATAGGTCACTCTGTTACCCCCTGCAGTTTTTAAAATTAAAATCAGAGCAAAAGAAAAGAAGTAAACCCCCAACTTCCTAAGACTTCTACAAAGCCAGGCTGTAGTCAACTGCTGACATACAATGAAAAAAACCCGTAAAGTACACCACAGACACAATGAAAAGTATAAGACACCACATCTGCTCATCCTTCTTTCCTCACTCTGCTGTTTCAACACAAAGGATACCGTCCTGCATAAATTAGCGTTTCTGGATCAATATCATCCCCGTATGGATTCAGAGGAACTAATTTTCTGTTGACAGGATCAAAAACTAGCTGATAAAGGAACGTATTATTGGCTCGCATAAAACCCTGTATGTATTCTTCTGGTACTGTTATATTCATCTTCAAGTATTGCCCCATTTTCTTAATAACCTGTAAAAAAAAAAATGCTGGTCTGTTTCATTTAAACACATTACACAAAAGGTTAAATACATTTCAAAATGTCTTGACTTGTAATTAAATGAAGTATGTATCCTGTTACAAAAGGCAGATTCAACTTCAACAGGGAAAGGAAAGAGGAAAAAGTGTTGTACATTATCTTCCCACTCTCAAGTTACTTGCAATCACATGAATAACAGCATTTAACTCTCTTGTCCAATAAATAAATAGAAAATTGCAGTGACAAATTACATGACAAATTAAGTGAAAAGCTTTTTAAATTATTAAATACTAGCATTTTGCTCAAAAAGAGATATTTTTAAAAGTAAATCATGATTTGTATGGAAAAAGTTCAAAATTCTCCTTTTACTTCCAACAAAAGGCAGCCAAACTAGTGCTTCAATGCCTGCTTTACACAATACAAAATATTTTAAACTCAAAACTGTAGTTCTTTGAGTACAGCCTGTGAGAGAAAAAAAAAAGGCTAAAGCATAAAAGTAACTTAAAGAAGATACAGTAAGTTAGAGTGCATATTTAAACACTTTTCTGGATTAGATTTACATGCCTCCAGGACAGCTATGTAAGATATTTTTCTTAATAGCTCTTAAAAATCTCTCTTCCTCCTTACTATCTACACAGAAGTTATTCCTACTCTCTTAGTCTCTGTATTTCCTAATACTAGATTTGTTTTCATTTCATACATTGGATAGGAAAAAAACCCCCAACACCAAGCTTACCTTATTTCTTTTTTTTGCACCATATGAAACTTTTCTTCCATAATGTTTTTACTATATAAATATCTGTATCCATATGTAATTAAATGAAAATGGGAATCAAATAATATTCCCAATCCCTGCCCATTCCACACACAGATAAAAGCACCCTTATGCTAAAGTAACAGTTCAATTAACAGTTCTAATAATGATCTGCAAAAACAGAAGAAAGAACAGGTAATAAGGGGGGGTGGAAATATTCAGAACATTACAAAAATTTAATTATCTCCTCAAATAGAATATGCCCTTGAAGGATAAGAACAATTAAGTTAACTTTGGCGTATTTCATTAAATATATAATAGATTCATCACTTTAGTAAGTTTAGCTCAGCATCCTTCGAAAGCACAGGTAAAAAAAAATACTTCTTTTCGCATTCTCCTCAAAATGGAGAAAGTCAAGAACCCCTCTTATTTTGAATTCAGTGTTCATTTCCTGTGTACTGCTATAGGTTCCCAGAACAACACAAAGCAAAACCAACTTCACCTTTGTAATATCTGGATTGTTGGCTAATTTTAGTAACTTGCATGCTTTGCCTAACCCAATTCCATGAATTGATGGGAGGTAGTCACAACCAGAAAGAATACACATGTAGCGGAATTTCTCTTCTGTAAATACGTTTCCAAGCTGCTTGCAATTTCCTAGTCGAGCTTGATCGATTTCTAGTCCATTTCCAAACTTGTCAATTTTCAGAAACACCTGAAATTAAGAGGAATTGAAAACAATATATATATATTCACTCATATAAACTATATATAAATATATAATATATATTTATATTCACTCATATAAACTAGCTTGTGGCACTTGGTAGAGACAGCAGAGGCTAAGTGCTATTCTCATCTCTTCCATTTCCCCAATTTACTGTAGAATAGTAAATCCATATATCAAACATATTTGGCGACTTCAAACTCTGCTTTTAAGATATCAGTGAGAGGTAAAGGCTATTAGTATTCTCTTCCATACCTTTTTACACCCAAAAGCTAGAAGATCAGAGTCTTCTGTAATTATGGCTTGAACCATGCCACTCTTATTAAGATAAGCCAACTGAGCATCAGCTTCATACGGAGCAACAATACAATCAACTCCCCGGGCTCGAGCAGCCTATATATAAACAAGAAGCGTACAAGTACTTTGCATCAATTTTCAGTAATTACCTTAAGATATCTGAAAGCATAAGAACATCTACCTTAAACTAAAACCGCAATCTTTTTAAACAACACACGCATCACCCTCAAAGCCTGGTATTTAGTATTCAAAACTGAAATTTCGAGTAGCTTAAACCTACAACGACAAGTTTACAAATCCAACCTTTCCTGTGTGGCCTGTAATACTATGCTTACTGGCACCTGACCACAGGCACCAGCTTCAAACTCATGCAAGTTATATTCTGGACCAAGGAAAACAGCACTGAAACAAATGTAATAGTATTTTGATAAAGATCCTATGGTTGCAGTGGAAGGATGGCAAAAATCTACTGAAAAGGTTTTTAAGCAGCCAAAATTTTTTCTGTTGTCTATTCTCAGGAACTAACTGGGAGGGAAAAAATAAAAAGAATATTTGTGTTTAGTCTTTGTGCAGAAAAAAGAGAACAGTTGGTATTATCAAAGTCAGTTCATAGCAGTAGGAAGAGATGTATTTCTATTGACATATCATCATTGTTTATGCAACTGGACATAATAAACTTGAGTGAAGTTAAAGTTTGTTAATTGCGCCTAACAATCCAATGTACGCAGGGCAATTAAAGGCTAAGGGGGAAATATTTTTCTTGCTTACATAGAAGAGGTAGTGAGGGAACCATATGAAGCAGGAGTAAGACATGCTACCTACTGCACAGATTTTTTACAAACTGTTGCTATCAACAGCACTGACAACTTACTTTAATAACTTCATGAGCCATAAAATGGGTAACATTTATACTGCGCCCAAAACACTCCCTAGCTTCCGACAGTCTCCCTTCCTGCAACAATTGTTTGCCCTTCAGAAGACTGGCTTGACGCTTCCTGAAAGAAAAATATCCACCAATCAGGTTATTTTTCACTTAAAAGAACAAGTAGCAGAAAGGGCTATGAAAGATAGGTAGAAAAAGGGGGGCGGGGGGGGGGAGGGGGATGTTTTGCAGATAAACCCTTCCCAAATCTGTCCTACTACATCACTTTTTAAAACATAAGAATAACAAAGTCATTTTATTGACAAGGATGATTAGATTGGCATATTGAAATTTATATTGTTTTCTCAGAAAACAGCAACAACTCAGGAACTGAAATCAGCAGTGTAAAAGAGATGCACCCACTCTCAGGTGGCAGTAAAAAAGATTTAATAGAATTTGGGAGTATCTGACATAAGATACTTATTGGTTTAGAGGACAGATGGTATCATTTACTTCAAGTATTGGAAATTGTTTTCTCCACACTGAAGGAATCAGATGTCCCATGAGAATTTATAAATAAAAGCCACTAAAAAACCCCACCCGCTTCAGTGAGAAGTCCCATTATATAAGGACCCGACTCCTAGACTGAAAAGGTTTATCTGAGTATTTGTAGAGAAAGATGAAGAAGGTGGTGTTATTTTTAAATACAATTATATTGGGAAGAAATATTTTTGTCCCGAGATCACAAGAGTGGGTAAACTAAAAGACTTTAATACATTACAGGAACTAACGTTGAGGTTTACTTCCTTCCTTTATAAAAGTGCTTTCATTTATGAAATGCATTTCTATTTTTGGAATAAAACCTCTAAGAAGAGGTTTGTATGATTTTGAAATGTAAATTAAGTGAAATAGTACTACATTGCAGGAAAGTTTACCAGAGATTACTACTTAGCTGAAGTTCAAGGTTTTTCAATTTTGAAAATAAATTGTAGCATTAAAGATACTGTTTTGATTGCAAATCAATACATTTCAGTACTCACTCTCGTCGGGCCTTTTCCACTTCCTTCTTTGAAGGTAGGGTGCATCCATCAAACACCAAAATAGGTTTAATTCCAAATGAGAGGAGCATATCAACAAGTTTCATACAGAAAGCCACATAACTGCATCAACAGTAACAAAAGTAAGAAAAGAAAGATAAACTTTATTGTTAAGTAAAAGTCTACTGCATATTTTCTGTTTGCAGGAAAGGAGAGCTGTAAGTTTAGGGCTAACTATTGTTCAAGGAACTTCATAGGCCAAGTATTTCCCCAGGACCACAAACGAGTAAAAACACTTCCATGCTTTGTTTTTTGGCGTTTTTTTTTTGTTTGTTTGGGGTTTTTTGGTTTGGTTTTTTTTTTTTAATTATAAACGCTCCATCTCCCAACTCAGAACTGGGCTGACTGCTTCCTACTCCTACACAAAATGAAATTAGAACTCAAGTACAATTCCGTTGGATCCTAATGTAGAAAATCAAACACTGCCAAAAACTTTGCAACTTAAAACATGGATCTTCTTTTTAGTTTCAGCAACTCAATTCACAATGGCCAGGGAAACAGGAGGCAAATGAGCACAGTACGTTGTCTTTCCCCAAAGCCTTGTGAAAGGCAGACTAAATTAACTTTTATAGAATGGGAGGAGTGATAGGATACTAAAACTTTGTGTAGCTATCCACTCTTCTCTCCAGATGGTGGGTACATGCTATGGAGATGGGCAAACCTCTTCCCATACTAAAAATACAGGCACAGTACTGAAAATATTCCGAAAGACAGGACAGTTGCTCAGATTTTACTAACAGTGAAGACGATGCATGGTCCAGGAGCCAATCCTCCACTGCCTTCCAAGCCTGACCCTTAGCAAAATATTTGTAGGGAATTCAAGACTTTGTGTATTCCATCAGACCTCTTATATCGTTACCTGTTTCTACAGATCCATATGAGATCATTTCAGCAGCAGCTCAGAACTAAAATCTAATAGCTGATGTAAACATCAAGTGCGTTACAATAACACTCAATGGGGGGAAAAAAAAATCAAATTTGTTTAAGGACGCTGCTTAAAACAGCAAGAGCAACCTTTCCAGCACGGAACAGGGAGGGGATGGAGAGTGGGACTTACAAGCCCTCAGAATCTAAGGATATGTGCACTGAAGCAATTGGCTTTAGAGCTACAAAACAAACTGAAAAATAACTATGATTTTTGAAAGACAGGATTGCACCTATATAATACCTCAATTCAGATAAATTTTAAAGCGTGAAAGGACTCTCTACTATAGGTAAAGCTCTCGTCTAAGATCAGCAATAATACATTCATAGAAACAAGATCTGGTCATAAAATAGTCATGTAGTTAAATTCAAATATTTCCAAGTTTCCTATGACTATTAATGTATCTCCTGCCAGTCAATTTCTTTCTCAACTGAAGTGTATCCTAGTCTCAGGATTCTGAAGGATCTCTACTATCTTCAAAAGCAGGTAGCAGGGTTGGATGAAATGCTACCATTCTTCGTATCAACAGAAGCCGGAGTTAGAAGACTAATTCATTTGCAAACCACTAACTCTCCTCAAATCAAACATTTAATCAAAATTTCATAAGTGAAGTTTTATCTTGACTAATCAGTGCAGCTTTATTTCTGAAAAGATAAAGATTAATCTTCATCTAAGCCTATAGTCAAACTTAAGAAAAAAAAAAGTTCAACCCGGTATTTCAGATGGGTAAGAACTTCTGCAAGTCTAATCTAAGCTCCAAAGCTGAACTTGAAATATGACCAAAATTTCTGTTAATTTCCTTCCTTAGAAATATAACTAAGTGAAAAATCCATGTTATTTAAAAAGCTAGTCTTACAAAGAATAGTATGTTAAGAAAAAAAATTCTACACCTTATTCAGAGCACAACATATCTATTGGAATTCCTCGGTATCATTACAACTTTTGTCACAGCAGTATTTATAAAGTACCACTTCTTACAAGTAAGGGTCCTGAAAATAGTATTAAATGCGAAGCATGAGTAGCATCGATAGAATCTCATCAGATTATATCATAACTGAAAGCAAGAAATGCTGGAAAAAACCTAACTCACTTAACCGTTGGTGTTTTAATGGAAAATATTTTACAGTTTGTTCTTCCATGACATACTTCTAATGTTTATTTTGCACAGTTGGAAAGCTATTTACTGACAGCCAACATTTTCATTTCCATAAAAAATTCAACCGGGACTGAGAATTTGGAAGCAACAGTAAGAAGTACAACTCCTGTAACTAGTCTTTAGTTTAAGAGGCATCAAGCTATGAAATGTTGGGTTCATAAGAGGGCCGAGACCGAAAGAAGGACTTACAGATCTGTCGGCTCTCCTCGGGCCAGCTTTTCAGCACACGTATAGGCGCCCTTGTGCAGCCAGCAGTAGGTGTCCACCGCTACCGCCTGCCCTTTGTATTTCTTCACGTGAGCAGGCTCAGCAGCCTCCTTGATGAACTGGAGCAGGCCCTGGATCCCCATGGTGCGGCTTAAACTGCAGTGGGGAAAGCGAAAAGCGTGGGCACGGTCTTCCGTGGAGGAAGCCTCAGGTCAGGCTGCAGGCGGGGCGCTGGGCTGAAGCGGGGACATGGGGGGCGCCCCCACTTTCCGCCGGCCGTGACCGCGGGCCGCCTCTCCCCTGCTCCCCTCAGGGGCCCGCAGCGACCCCCCTCCCCCCCTCAGGGGCCCGCAGCGACGCCCCACCTCCCCACCCCCATTCCCATCCCCCGTTCCCCTCAGGGGCCCTCAGCGATGCCCCCCGCGCCACACCGCGACCTGTACCCGCCCGGGGGAGAAGGGGTCTCCGGCAGCTCTCCCAGCTCGGGGCCGCCTCCCACATGGCACCGCCGGCCCCTCTCCCTCAACGCGGGCCATCGCCCGGAGAAGAGAGTGAGAGAGGCGGGCTGGGGGAACACGGTCACCAACAGCCGCAGCGCGCTGGGCAGCCCGTACCTCGCTGGGGGAGCGACGAGAGGCCCGGCCCGACTCGGCTCCGCTCGGCTCAACCGCGGCACGCGGCAGCCGCTCAGGGTTTTCAAGCAGCGCGCGCTCAGGGCACTGGCTCCGCCCCGGCGGGGGACTACAAGTCCCAGCATGCTCCGCGCGGGCGGGCAGGCAGCCCGCTAGGGCGCGAGCCCCGCCCCTGTGAGGCGGCTTGGCCCTGTTCGGCCCGGCCCCTTCTCCCGGCCCGGCCCGGCCCGGCCCGGCCTGGCCTGGCCTGTTCCCTTTTCCCGGCCCCTTCTCCCGGCCCGGCCCGGCCTGGCCTTTGGTGCCGCCGTGGGGGCGGGCCCGGGGAGCGGTGGGGGCGGGTGTTTGGCTCCCCGGCCAAACGGATTCTGAATCCCGGTCGTTTGGGCACCGCTCTCGTGTCGGTTACCGGGAGTTTCACAGAACCCTGTTTGCATTTGAAGCCCTGCAGGAAAGGTAAGGGTTTCAGGAGAGCGTTTCCCCAGCCACAGATGCTGGGGAAAGGACTGCTGAGGGGACGTGGCGTTCAAGGCTAAACCGTGCCGCCGGCTACTAGCAGAGGGCGTGCAGCCAGTTCAAGCATCTGCAAAAACATTACAACACATGTCATACACGGCAGTAGATTCAGTGCTGTAGCACTGAGTTGGCACATCCCGTGCCAAATTTCAGTTCTGCTGTCTCTGTAACTTGTAGGAAAATGGGAAAACGTTGCTTCCTCACGTTGGAACTGACATGGGTGTGTTTGAAAGCTTAGTTTTGGCAATACTTCTTAATACCAATTTTCTATAACCACTAAGTCGCTAGTGCAGAAAATGACGGTCAATATCCTGGAAAGAATCTGTCATCTTAGCATTCAGTGTTTATTTTCAGTTCTTTGTTTTTATCCTTGCTGTCTGGTCACAGTATACAGAGAAGTTTTTCACTTAGTTGTTAACAAAAAAAACCCCACCAAAACCCAACAAAACCAGCAGAGAAAACACCACATAGGAGTAAGAATGTATTTGTGTCTGTTACTTTGTGACAATGTTTATGTGTAAAGAAGCTAAACACCTGTGTGTCTGGTCTATGTAGGGATATGAGTAAGGAGCTTAAATCCAGTAACCATTAGTTCATACTATTGCTGTAGCTCGTGTTCCGAATGACTCATTTTGAGATGAAAGTCATACTGAAAAACCTATTTTTGACAACATCACAATGATTGCTCCAGATCGGTTCAGATAGAGCAGAGCAGCCATGACATGCTGTTGCAGACAGCATATGGATAACCACAATGAACATGAAAAGTATCAACGTTAAGTATACTGGGATCAAAAGGCACCACAGAATTTTGGCTGGACAAAGGACTGAGTTGTGCAGCTAACCCAGCGAGTGGGGAGAGAGAGAGTGCATGCAGGTCACTTACTACAAAGGAAGAGGTGAGCGACATGTTACAGCAATGAAACTCTAGGGTTAATGTAAGGATTGATAGTCAAAGTTAGAAATTTAAATCTGTATTTACATACCAGTATAACTACTTTCATTTAAAAAAAACCCTGAACATCCATATCACATGCTGAAATTTCAAGTGGCGCACAAGGGAATTTTACAAGAATCTCCCAGCTACACACAAAAAGGCATACAAGTAACATTTTTGCTTCACAGATCTAGTTAATGTTTTGGGACATCTCATGCATGGGATTGAGTTCCTATTTAACCATCTCTTGCACTATCTCATTCTGCCTATTTGACACATTAAACACGGTAAATCATAGTCTGGTAGCCAACACATGGTTTACACATACCACAGGCTTGGACAACAAGGGATTCTACAGTGCCAACCTTAATTTCTTCCTACTGGCAATGCACATGTAGAAGTGTCTCAGACTGAGCTTACGCCTAATGTTTCTTTTCCTCAGGAAATATGTCTTCATGTATTGCTAAAGAGAACAAATGCAGTCTAGACACTGTAAAGAATGGGAGGAGAATTAGAGCATAAGAGAGACTATGCATGCAATACTGAATTATGCAGATTTTCTCTGCACTCATAAACCCCTGCATGTCTGGTTCATTTGTTGAGCTAGTACTCAGGTAAGACTGGAAAAAATACAAGGGTGTCTGCAAGTTTCCAGCTGCAAGTAGTGAGATCACTGGACCAGAAGTCTTGCCAACACTCTAAAATAAAAATAAAATAAAAATTACTACTGCACTGGAGTCAGTGTTTTTATTTACTGATTTTCTGAAATTAAAAAAGGAAGTGTGATGTTTAACTGCTTTATTATGCTGCTTTTAGTGGAGATCTGTGAAGCTGGTTATTGAATCCTGATTAGGGGACATGTCTGTCTCTATGAAGAGAGTTTGAGAAATCATGATATTGTCTTGGGACAGAGGAAAAGTCATAGAAATAAAGAGGAATCAAGTGCAGTACTTCACTTGAAATTTCACAGAATTTGAATATCTGATATGTTTGTAATTGCAAAAAGGAAACAACTTATTTCTATGTATAAACTTTTTTGTTCCTGAGCAATGTAATTGTACATGCCCCTCCAGGCCTCATAGAATAGCATAAACACCATAAATAACATAAATAAATCAATATTGCATAAATGAAACAACTAGTATGAATACAATAGCACAAATTCACTTTAGAGTACCATGAAAAGCTTTTTTTTTTTTTTTCTCCTCTGTTTCCTACACAGGTAGGAACCATCAGATGAGCTTACCCTTGTGTGATGTGTCTGACGTGTCCTGATGAGATCCTGCTCTCTCACTCCGAAAGGCCCAGCCAGACCTGGAAGTGAAGAAAACAGCTCTCCAGCAGTGGGCTGGTCAGAGCACACAGGTACATTTCCCACATCGGGGCCAGCGCCACTCACGTTAGCCACAGCACAAGCCACCTGAGACGTTAGTACTGCAGTTCCACTGCAAAGATTCCAAGTTACAACTGAACAACAGATTGTCTGGAGTAAAATGACCAACAACTGACGAGTTTTCAGTTTGCAAGATGTGATAAAGCTGCTGCTTCTTGTTAGTTAATGCAAAGGTATGCTTGCTTAAATTAAAACAAAGTTAGCAGCGAGAAATGTAGCTAGGCCAATATCTACACATAGCAGTTAATTTTTATGGTTGCCATCTGTATAGTTCTTTGACTCCGTTACACAGTTGACTCAGTCAGCAGGGCAGAAAAGCAATGTTTCCAGACAGTGGACAGTCAGGCTTAAATTCAATGCATTTTGAAAAAAGCACATCTCAATTGTAACTTCTTAAAATATTGTGTGTGCACTGAGAAATGCATAGAAATAATTTGGCCGTAGTGACAGCATAAGATGTTTTAAAGCTGAAAATATTGATTAAATTCCTCTTTAGTGAATCTTATTTCCCTCCATGATTCTACCTATATTTCACATGCTCCAGAAGTTTTAAATTCAATTGCAATTAGAATTCTATTTGGATTAGGATCACTTATCTTAAGACTATGTTCTTACATAAATTCTGACTTTTTTTTCCCCTCAAACTGCTGTGTTCACGGGGAGAACAGATAATCAGGGTAGACAATCTTATATATTAATATCATTCAAAGTGTCATATGCAATTCAATTAAATCTGCTTTTGACAGTTTTCCATAGATTACATTAAAAACAGTCATAAGGTGAGCCTCCAAATCAGAAGCATTGGAGCCAAGGAGCTTGTATTGAAGGAAGACAGCTACAGAATTCTTGCCCAGCTCAGATCTTCCTCTTTGATTCCTTAATCTGTAAGGGTGGGTGGATACCTTGGAGCTGAAGACTTAGCATGATATGCATTAACATTCAGTTTGTTACAAATGTCTTCAGCCTGATTATCTATGACCCACCTTCGTTACATCTCATAACTTTTGTAAGATCATAGAAGTTCTATATAATGGCTTTGTTGGTTTCAGCAGAGCTATCTTGACCTAAAACTGGCTAAAGATACTGGTCTTTAAGCTCAACAGTGTCTCTTGGAAGGAAGTAGTCAGATGATAATGCCTACTGGTGGACCTGGCAGTGCTAGGTTAATGGTTGGGCTTGATGATCCTAAAGGTCTTTTCCAAACTAAATGATTCTATCATTCTATAATACTTAGGTGAGTTATCCCTTTAAAGAAAACTGTAGTTTTGCAGTTTTGTTTCCCATAGACATCAGGTGAAACTGGGAAGTAGCACAGCACTGTGGTTAGTTACAGGACTAATAATAATATATATAATCCTTTTTTTTTCACAAGTACCTTATGTGTCTGGAGAATTTGCTAAGACTAGAAATTACTGTGCCAAATCTCTGTTGTATGTTTTCCATTTTCCTGGGCAGTTTTGTCGTAGTGACTGGCTGAATACATTTCAATAGACCTGCAAATATAAAGTGTAGCAGAAACACTTTGTTTCCTTTACAATTGTTTTGAATCGTAATAAAAAAGAAGAGCTATACAGAGTATAGCCCTGTTGACCCCTAATGGAAATGTAAGGTAGGTGCCCAAGATAAGTGTGCTGAAATACCTCTAGAACTGCTTCTTTCTCCATGCTGACTGTAGAGAGGAAATGGGATCACTAGGTCTGATGTAGACAACTAAACTTTACACAGCCAGGGTAAAGCAAAATAAATCTTGTCCTCCCTACTCACTGAAATGGACAAGGACATCTTACAGGTTTTTAGAAAACTTCCTTCCCTACATTGTCTGGTACAGCTGGAATTGGTTTCATGGGATAGATGAAAATACTTATATTTAAAAATATAAATTAAAATAACTAAAATACTTTAAAATAAAAAAAAAATGGCACTTTGCTGATGCTCACAATCAGAGCATCTTCTATGATAATAGTAGATCAGATGTCTGGTTTATAATATTTTTTCCAAAATTTCAGTGAATTCCCTAGTATTGCTACTATATTGTCTTCACTGCCTAAGAATGTGATCACTTTTATTTGAGAAAGTCTCTCTGGGAGTTAGTTGGACCATTTAATCAATTTGTTAGAGATCTGATTTCTTTCTGATGGGAAGCGGTGTTACATTTACTGCACCCTTTATCTGCCTTTTATTGAAATTCCCACTTATGGTCAGCAAATTTTCACACTTCTTTTAGCTTAGCTAAGAAGCCAGGCCTTAATAGCACATGCAAACTCATGTACACACTTGTGCACACTTGAGAGAGGTCTAGAGCAAAACATTCTTAAAGCTATATACAGTAGCAGAGGAAATGTTTTTAAAAGCTCCTCATTTATCAGGAAAATATTGTAGCAATAATGTTAGTAAAGTCATTAAAAACCTGGATTATTTAGTCAATATTGCAACTGCCATCTGCTTCAGTCAGTCCAGGCCAAGAGCATGATTTATGTGAGTGGTGCCTCACTTATCAACTAATTCAGTTAAACTGGTAATGCTTTTTGCAGGCTTCAGCCCCTGACAGTTGTGGAAGGGAACAGAAGAAAAGCCATATTAATTTCCAGCATCAGAATCCCAGGTAACCTCATTAGGCTGATCACAGTTCCGATCTGTTTGCTGCTGAGTGAACACAGCTCTTGGATTCATTTTCCAGGGAAGAGATCTGTGAGGGTGATTCTGGCATTCCCCTCCTGTGCAGACCTTACTGCTTTGGTAAGGTGTGTGCCTATCAGCTTCATGAGAATGTGGTAGTGAAGGGAGCACAGCTCTGCCAGATAATACCTTGTGAAGCTCATTGAGCTGAGTAATGTTTGAAACGAATGCCTGTCAATAACATGCCTGTCTGGAGATGCCATGATCATCTGACCTTCTCTTTGTGTCCTGGGTTTTTCCAGTGATGGCAAAGAACCATTATGTGTTGCCAGTGAACAGCAAGAACAGGCTGCTCATAAGTCACCTAATGGAAATGGGTGTAGGCATAGTTTATGTGACACCCTCCGCTCCTACTGCCAGTGAAAACCTCCTCTCTGCAATCATGGTGTGTTGCCAGCGTTTTGATTGGGTGGTCTGCTGCTTTGCTATGAGTTCTCTGAGTTTGCTTTGAGTGCTCAAGCAGTAATTCTCAGCTATGAGAAGGAGCACCCACAGCCAGTCCTCCTGATACTCGTCATAAAAAACAAATGTGTGTATCAGTGTCTAGGGGGAAGGCTGTCCACTTGTTCATGTTCCAAAAATCCTGAATAAGTGGGTAATTTATGTAAGAATGTTTAAATTGCTGTAGTGCCAGGCACAGACTCATTCTGGAGACTTCTCCTTAGTAAGAAGTGACAACCCTCTTTAGTTGCTAGTCACTGAGAAATAGCATTGCAGTAATATGGTAACCAGAAAGCGCGCTCTCATCTGCACCTGACACTGCTCTGCTTTGGGCCATTTTGCCAGAAAAGGAGAATAAAGCTGTGTCCTGCTTATGTCCCCATCCCTTCTGCTCGCTTCAGGATTGGTTTTCACTACAGGACAGTAGGTGAGACTGAAAACAGAACAGAGGACAAAACCATTTGAAAGATATTGAAGATAAAATGCTTTCCAACCCATTTTGCAGAAGGATGGATGGTCTGTTTAGATTTTTTTCCCAAAAAATTTATCAGCCCCCTGCTGGAATTTCATTACAATCCCTGCTTCCAAATTATTAATGGCTGAAGGGAGGGAGCAGGTGGGAGATCCTCTCTTGACTCCTCCGGCTGTGCTCCCTACCCTAAAATACAGGGTCTTCCATCCCAGTGAGTCCACAGGGACCTCCAACATAGTGGGATGCACAAAGGACAGAGTCACCATGCCCAAGGGGGCAGGGACATGAGGGGGTCATGGCTGGCTCTCCTGGCTGAGGGCACATGCTTTTCTGCTTCAATCTCCACTTGTTTCTTAACAGATAACGTGTTTGGGACTTGCCTTTTTTCAGTCTGTACTTCTAAGGAGAGAAGACTTACATGCTTATGCCTCTTTCCTGAATGTGTATCTGCAATAAATGTTGAAGCTGTGGAGTTATTTTCATGTATTTTGACAAAGGGCTAGAAGCCTTGAAGATACTCTGTCCAATTCATGAAAGTGTGGAGAGGAGTAGAGTGGAATAGAGTAGAACATTTCAGTTGGAAAGGACCTACAACAATAATCTATTCCCTCTGCCTGACCAATTCAGGGCTGACTGAAAGTTAAAGTGTGTTGTTAAGGGCATTGTCCAAATGTCTCCGAAACACTGACAGGCTTAGGGTGTCAACCAGCTCTCTAGGAAGCCTGTTCCAGTGTTTGACCACACTCTCTCTAAAGAAATAATTCCTGATGTCCAGTCTAAACCTCCCCTGATGTAGCTTGGAACCATTCCCATGGGTCCTATCACTGGATACCAGGGAGAATCGCTCAGTAGCTCCCTCTCCACCTCCCCTCCTCAGGAAGCTGGAGAGAACAGTGAGGTCGCCCCTCAGCCTCCTTTGCTTCAAACCAGGCAAGCCCAAAGTCCCTAGCTGCTCCTCACAAGATATTCCTTCCAGCTCTTCCACCAGCTTTGTTGCCCTCCTCTGGATGCATTCAAGGACCTTCACACTCTTCTTAAATTGCAGGGCCCAGGACTGCACACAGGACTCAAGGTGAGGCTGCACCAACGCTGAATACAGCCGGATAATCACCTCTTCTGACCAGCTGTGATGCTGCGTTCATGCACCCCAGGGTGCAGTTTGCCCTCTCTGCTGACCCATGCTGAGCCTGCTGTCAACCAGCACCCCCAGACCCTTTTCTGTGGGCTGCTTGCCAGCCACTCCTCTCCCAGTTTGTGCTGGTGCCCAGCATTACTCCATGGCAGCATATAGAGCTTAGCCTTTGGTTCATGCCATGGAGTGCCCTGGGTCTTGCTGCCCTGATCATGCAAACGTATGTACCGCAATTTACAGATCCCTGTCAGTGCAAGCTTTCCTTTGAATGAAAGCTGCAGAAAGGGGTGAGCCTGGGGCACTCTTTGGTCTCCTCTAGCTGTAAGGTTGACATGTGTGCAGGGAATATACCTAGACCTGTAAAACCTGCTTTTTGGAAGCAGACTGTTGTCTGTTTTTCTCCTACTAAAGGAAATGGTTTCCCTCTCACCTGGGAATCAGGAAGATACAGGGGGGAAAGGTATGTGTGTGTGTGTCAAGAAATGAGCCTTCATTAACTCTGTTGCTAACAGAACTACTTTTCTCCTGCCCCTGCTTGCCTGTTACATAAATGCATTTTGCCCTCCAGTGGTATTTTCTGTCTACAGCTGTAACCTGTGATTAAATCAAACTATGTCCAGTAAAGAACAGTCTTGCAGGCCTCTAAGGGAAATTCAGCTGTGCATGGATGCAGCACAGGTGGCTCAGTAAGTGGCAGTCCTGCCTGCTTATTAATCAACCAACACATAATCTGAATTAAAAGAATGTTGTTCTCATATCCAGGTAACAGATTTTTTTAAGGTGGAACCATTAGCCTGTGTAGATTGCAAGCAGAATAATGGTACAGTGATTATTTACACTTTACCTAATGATTTTCTCTTCAGAAGAAATAGGATATAAGTGGTGGCAAGAAAAGAGGTTGTGGAATAATCACATATTGCTATCTTGCACCTAATGAGTTTCTTTTCCATAATCATAAAGACGATTTTCAGGTGGTTTTGGTAATATATTTAATTTCTCTCTCTAGGGCTACAAGGAGGCCTTTAAGCTACAGACCTGGGGTCTGCTCCTACAGTTACCATTTAAGTTGCCATGTTTAGCTGTTTGCTGCTTTTGCATAGGCTCCACAAAATTCACAAATTTTCCACTTAGGGACTAGTCTTACCCATTTATAAACAGATGTATTAGTGACAGGATGTAGGTTTGGTAAAAGATTTGTATTATCTGGATTCATAAGTGGTACCATGAGAAATATGCTGAGCAGCATTCACTCTGATGTGTAAGAATTATATTAGCTAACAGAGTTAATTGTTGCTAGTTATTGAAAATCTTTGTGAAGCTCAGCTGTATTAGTTTTATTTATTTGACAGTGTATATTGATGTGTTCCTCCTTTCTTACTAATCTGTAGCTTACCAAAACTCAGGTAGCCTAAACAGGGATCATAAATTATATCAAAGAAGTTAAAGCAGATGACCAGCTGTAACAGAATGAAACAAGCCATGGAAGCTTCCAGTCAATAGTATGGATCAGCATAATGATTCAGTAACCAGTCTACCTTCCAGAGTGCTAAGGGGTATGTAACACATCTACTCCAGTTCTTGTTATTAACTAGCAGCTGATTCACCAGCCATGTTATTCTCCTTCAGAGAACAACAATTTCCAGGAAGGCAGAAAAGCAAATGCCTGAGGCAGTTACTGCTTCAGCTATGTCAGTCTAATCTATTCCTGTGTTTGTCAGTAGCCTCAGATCCTCACACAAGTCCACTACAGTGCCTTGTCTTGATAGCTTGGGCTGTTATGGATGTATGAAAACAGAGGAAAATGCAGTCTTCCTTGGTCTTTATGATACAGAAGAGGCATGAACAAGTTCTAGTTCAAATTGCTATTTACCTTCATAGCAGACTTTTCTTGTATGCATTGTCATTATGAGGATGTGTGAGCCACAGACATAACAACCAGTGACTAACTGTCTCCCTGAAACTTTAAATGCTTCTCTAATCACCCAGCTCTGATTGCATTAATTTTGAGTAGCCATAAACCCCAATGTCTTCCTGGGGCTAACAGCATATGGACACGTTTGTATAATGCATTCATGCTGTGAAATCTCCCTTGACAGTCTTGTTACTCATCAGAGGTTTGTCAGTGCTAAGGTAGGGATGTATGGGAGAATTAAGCTAGGGAGGAGTGTTATGGTTATTTGTAGTACAATCCCAAATCCACACAAAGCACCGCTGAGGTTTGTGAGATTTGTCAAAGCAAGACTAAGTAGCTCAGGGCCTAGCGGCAATTTTTACTTCTTTTTTCAAAATTTACCACATACGTGTCATCAAAAAGCATTTTCCTCAGTTCATATGCAAAGATCTAGGTATGTATATTTGCAGCAATAGTTTGCAGCTACAGCAACTGCATACTGACAAGTGGTACATGCATGCAGGAATATTACCTGTAACATTCACAGAATCCTGCGGGTTCAGTGTGTTTCTAGAGGTACTAGAATGTTAACTCCTCTGTCTGCATGTAAGGTCCCAATATTTTTTTTTTAATTGGGGTTGTGTGTAAATGTTTTAATTTTTAGAAGGAATACCCTTTTATAAAAAAAACACATAGAAGTAATTATTTTATGATATTTTTGCATAACTATCTGTAGAAGCTTAATAGGAACCTAGTTCATAATTTACTCTACAATGAGAAGCCTGAAATAAGATGTGGAAAAGAGGTGCATTTTTAAAATCAGCTGAACCAGTTTACAGTGATTAATACCCATGTATTGCCTATTTGATCTTTAAGAAAATATTGAAACAGACAGACAGTACATCCAATTTTCACAGCCTGTTCTGCACTCCTTACTGAAAATAATGCAAAGTGATACATAGTGAGAAGCAGAATGGGATCCTGCCAGTCAGTGACGTGTAGCTGTGAGCTGCTGCAGATCAGTACCAAAGTAAGCGAGAACATCAGGAAAAGAGATCATGCTATGCTGGGACATGGGTGCAAAACTGAATAAGCATCATGGAAGTCTGGATTTTGTTTGACTTTTGCATTTGACTCTACTTGGTTCATTCATTGTGAAAAAAAATCCAGTAGTCTGCCCCATCTCCCTCTACCTTTCTTTCATGCCTTTGTTCCTTATTAGAAATTGCCATATTCCCTCCATTCTTCATGTTGAGATCCTTCACCTCCTTCCTGTATTCCAAAGGATACCCCTGTCCCCACCCTGCCAATCTGTCCTTTAGTCTTTATTTTTCAACTCGGAGGTCTTTTCAGTTTGCAGTCTCCAGTTGTTTCAGTCCTTTTCTCTGCCAGGCATAGCTTGGAATGATTCTGAGTTGAAAGAATGTATTTTCTTGTCGCGACGGAGGGAAGACACAGTCACTCAATATGAGTGATCAGCAGACTTCATTTATTGTACCTTACAGTCACCTTTTATGCCTTGTTATAATTAGCTCATACATATTACAAAAGTTAAGCTCATTATTGGTTAGTTGCCTAAATACCAAGCCCACCCCTAGTTTCTCTTCTGTAGTTTTCTGTTCCCACCTGCAACATTCTTTTCCCACCGAAATCTTCCTGTTATTGTGTAACAAAAACAGCCAAAGACAGTGTATTTTGCTTTACTTCAGATAAACTGAGAGTGATGTGCATTTTTGTCCAGCCAGCTGGACTATGTCTATGAGACCTTTTTTCAGCTAGCCAGTTATCCACATTTTCTTAGCCAGGAAGAGATAAGAGATGGCTTCAAATGCTTAGGTGGCTGTGCACACAAACAGATCGTAGAACCATAGAACGGTTTGGGTTGGAAGGGACCTTAAAGACCATCTAGCTCCCACCCCCTGCCATGGGCAGGGACACCTGCCACTAGACCAGGTTGCTCCAAGCCCCGTCCAGCCTGGCCTTGGACACTGCCAGGGATGGGGCATCCACAGCTGCTCTGGGCAGCCTGTGCCAGCGCCTCACCACCCTCACAGTAAAGAACTTCTTCCTAGCATCTAATCTAAATGTACCCTCTTTCAGTTTAAAACTGTTACCTCTTGTATCCTATCACCTTTCCTACAGTGAACTGTCAGAAGAATTCCTAGACTTCCCCCAGAAGACCCCAAAAAACAAAACCAGAATTACAGCACCCATTTTTGCCATTAGGCCTCAAACCCCTCTGCATTACCAGTTTTGCTGCCTTTACTGATTATGTTACTATTTGAAGCTTACCTTTGGTGCTTGCTGCTTGTGTCAAGTTTTTTTAATCTCTAGAAACATACGTCAGTTTACAGAACAAAAGCATGATAAGCTTCTACCATACCAGTGAATATTTTTTTTCCCATTTGTGATCCTTCATTGTGAAATTATACAGGTGCAGATTAAGGCTCGGTGCCACGTGGCTGTTTGGCTGAGCCTGGCCTCTAGAGACCTCCAGGCCGAGTGACATGGTCAGTTCAGTTTCAGTTTCGAACGGGCAGAGGCAGGAGGAACTCTCTCTCCCTTTCTTTGCAGGCAAATCTTCAAAAAGTCCTGCAGGATTACTACCAGTTTAAACCATTGTGGAGTTATCTACAATCAACAGTGAGCTTGGAGCCTGTTACAGTTACTTTGTGCCGTATGCACGTGGACCTCACCCTTGTGCTGAAGAAGACAGGTAGATTTTCTAGTACTTTCCTCCTAGCTGCAGGTGCTTCTGTGCTTTTCTGAACACTATCCCTTTGAGCTAAAATCCTTTGGAAAAGTCCGTTTCACCATGATGAAGCCCAGAATAGCAGTTCTAGCCTGTATTACTGTGACTTAACATTTTTCCTCTGTGTCCCCAAAACTCTTTAAACCAGCCTGGGGGTCATCGAGCTCCTCCAGACTCTCCCAAGTCTGCCCAGAGCCTGAGCTGTGCCAGTTTGGCAATTACACAAAGCTCTCTGTCCATATATCTTTAAAGCGTGCTCTAGTAGTGTTAACAGCTTGATTCAGTCATTAACAAAAAATTGCAAAAAGCCAAGCCAACTGCTGCAGGTGACAGCAATCAATTTGGCAGGGTGGAAAGGGACAGCTGTGTCCTTGTATTTAAGGGGAGAGCCTGAGGCAAAGGAAACCTGAGTCCTGCTGAGGCAGGTGAGGAGCACCTGGGAGTTGGTGCTGTTGATTTATATAACTTGGTGCTGGGCCTTGTTCCTTGACTTAGACACTCTGTGTGTGCAGTCTGCTTTTCCAAGAAAAGGGATTTTGAATAATGCTTGAAAATCGTCCTTTCCCCCACATTTCTGGTAATGCAAATGGAGAACTAGCAGATGAATATTTGTGCCTCAGGGAAACCTAGGGAAGCATGAACTAACCAAGGACTTGGAGAAAAGCTTGTTTTAAACCAGTAGCTCAAGTAAAAGGACCCCTTAACTGAAAGGTCAAAAAGAAACTAAAAAAGCTGTTAGTCATGCTCTGCAGGAAAACTGTAGATTAGATTCTCAGGGATCAGATTCCAGTTCACAGACTTTTGCAGGACTTTCACCCCAGAAAGAAGTCAGGAAGATAGATGTTTGCTTTTCATGCACAGGTTCCTCAGTGCGGATCAGCTCAGTAGACAGCAGAGGTTGCCTCTAAAAAGCCAGCAGGGTTCCCTCATAGTGGGAAAAGAATATCTTGCTACATTATTTGGGTGAAATTGCCCTCTTCTTTTCTTAGAGTAGGCGGCTGATGGGAGGGTGCTTCCGTACGGCACCTTGCCTTCTCAGTCGTACTGCCTGCTCTCAGGCCAGATGTTGTGGACAGATTCTTGCAGATCTTCAGTTCTTTCTTACTCTTCCCCCTTGTCTGCTCCTCCTATCCTCTGCATTTCTGCAGGTGATGTAATGTTAGGGGCAGGACAGACAACAGGGCAGCCTGCCTCACCTGCAAGTGCATCTGTTTACATATTCCTCATCTGGCCTATATTAAGGGGTTGGAAGTTAAAAGTATCCTTTTATGATTCTGCTCTTCATTGACTTTATTCACCCATTTTACATCTGTCCAACACAGTTACACTCAAGACTCTGATCTTTCTAGGGATGTAATATCTTCAAACCAGAAAGCACTGTCAGCATCTTGCTGAATTCCAGCTTTCCAAAAAATGGCAGAGTTAGCCAAGGCTTAAAAATATCATAGTTCTGTTGAAGAGAATAGTCACTCCTTATTGCACTCACTGGTACCTATCTGTAATGCTATTAGATTAACTCAGCCTGGAGCATAGCTAGAGACAGAGCTTGGAAGCACTCAGTTTTTGTTGTCTGCTAGAGAAGCCCAGTGCTAGCCTGAGCTGCTATAGCCTCTAGTTTCTATAACCATGTGGATATTTCACAAAGGTCAATGAGATACAGATGTTACAGCAAATTTTGTTAAAATTTTCTTACATTTCAGAGGTGGAAAAAAGGGAGGCTTTGGTGGGAGAAAATTATATCAAGTATTTTTCTGGGATCTAGTGATTCTCTGGGATCAGATAGAATGATCAAATAGTGTTTGTGCTTTCTGCGAAAATGAAGGAGGCCCAGTAACCTCCCATTTCCCTTGCTCTGTTATTCTGGGAGAATCTTCTCTTTTGGAAACACTGCATCAGTTACATCTAACCATACTAAGTGCCCTGTTCATTTTTGTTTCTCATATAACTACTTTCTTCTTTGTGTGACAGGGAATAAAAACAGGTTAATCAGTTACTGGTTATTCCAGCAGCAGCTGAACAGTCTCTTATGTGTTCCCAGCTGTAAGTAATCTAAAATCTGTCTTTTGCTTTTATGTAGGTACTGATATATTCCATATTGCCAAGCCTTCCAGCAGCAAATGAAGAATATGACTTTGTTCTTCATTTCCATTATATATTTGCTTTTGAAAGCCACTGGCACCAAAGAGGTTATATTTGGTCACAATAATTTCACAGAATATCAAGTGGGTAACATGAACCTGATTCTCTCTGTCCCACATGGTGGGTCAATGGAACCCAAAGACATCCCTGATCGAGAAGCTGCCTGTTTGGATGCAAACACATCCTCTTGTATCTTCTCTCATAAGTGTCCGCCTGGAAGTAATCAAAATTATAAGAAATGCAAAGTGTCTACCAACCAAGACAGGTATACTATAGAAGTGGCTCAGGCTCTTGCTGAAGAAATTAATGAAATTACTGATGGCTTCTTCCCACATATTGTTATAAACCACCTACAGAGGTTCAAGATGGATGCTAACAGGGAAAAGGAAGAAGCCTCCTTTGGAATTCCCCAAGCAGAACAGTCCTGGGAAGAGTATATGGGATTTTTGACCACTGCAAAATCACAGATGACAGGGGGCCTGATTCTGGATATCCATGGACAAGCACATCCTGAACGGTGGATAGAACTAGGTTACACACTTCCAAAAACTTCCCTTAACTCAGGTGTCTTTTCTGCATCAAGTTCCTCAATTAGCTATCTAGCCAGTCAGCTAGTCAATGTGTCTTCTGAGAATTTAGTTGCAGGGAACAGAAGTTTGGGTAAATATATTGAAGAACAAAATAACAGTTATGTTTGCGTGCCTTCTCCGTCCAATCCTAGCCCAAATAACGGGAGCTATTATAGTGGTGGATATATAACAAAGACTTTTGGTTCCCGTAGTTCTGGTACTGTTGATGCCATTCAGCTTGAACTACCCCAGTGGGTGAGGGCAGCTGAAGAACGTCACAGATTTTGTAAAGCACTGGCAAGGGCTGTAATGAAATTCTGGCAAACTAACTACTGCAGCCAGTACAACCATGAATTTCTGCCGTGCTGAAAGAGGCTGTTTGGTTAAGATACTTTTCCGTAATACAGCTATGATCTGGAACAACTGATACACCTGGAACATGTAAGCCTGCAATATAACTGTGGATGCTGGTGGAAAGACACTAACCTGCAAAGAAATACAGAGCCATCGACATAGAGAAAATCCACAGCTAATACCAACAAATCATTTAACACACAGCGTTGTGCTCAATACAGCATCGAAAAGACTGCTTGAAGATGGGTGGATGTATTTGGAAGTATCACTTGCCTGGTATGCTTCTCTGTGCTCAATTTCTTTCCGGTAGCATCCTTTTTTCTTTAGCACACAATAAACAAGTATTCTTCTAATTAATTCCTTGCAGTGCAGTGCCTTAGTAGATTATCTTTTGAAAGAAATGAAGTGTCTCTGCTTTTCCTGTGACAGTTAAGAAAAACAATAGTATCATTGTGTAAAATGTTTGGGGCTAGGACCAGTTTCCATTTGGTATTTATAAACCCCCAGGAGTTGGAACTTCTCAAGTAAACAGTAATGCTGAGGAATGACACGCAGTCTGAACACACTTCAGGTTTCGTTAATTTAATGAATTATGGAAAAAGAAGTCAGAGAGCATTATAGCACTATAATTTTGTCACAGTTTAAATAACACAACAGTAAGGTAGTAACTGAATGGAAGGCTGTTAAAGATAACACAAGTCATGCATTTTTGACAGTTTTCCTTGCAGTGTGGTTCCCTCCTGAGAGCTGGTTCATTGATTTCATTCAGCATAGGATTAAAGAATTGGTTGTTACTGGGAACAGTATTACATTATGGATGGGTTGTTCTGCACAGTGGAGAGTATAGTGGCATAAGCAGACATGAGTACAAATCAGCTCTTGGAAAACAGGCAATTAATAAGAAAAGCGAAGGGAGCAGGCAGCAAGACTGAAAAGAGTGAAATTCAAAAATTAAGAACCTATGAAGTCCCAGCAGTGCCTAAAGGTTTGGTAAAAAGAAAAGAATGAGTAAATAGTTCTGAGTAAACAGTCAGTTCTAGGTAAGTAAATAGTCAGTTAATAAACCGAAGTGGGATATCTGCATGTTGCAAACACAGTAAAATATTTTAGTTTTAACTATAAACAGGGACAATACCAAAGAGAAAATCTTATGCAATTACAAAGCATAATGTGTAAAAGCATCAAAAGAAATGGGTAAGGATCTCTGAACCTGAACTGTTCATCTTAAATAATCTTTGAAGACTAGGCAATTTTCAGGTAACTGGAAGAGGGCTGATGTAGCTGTCTTACAAAGGCAAACAGGACTCGGGGAACTGCAGGGGGGGTTACCTTTCGCATGCTAACTGCTAAATCACGGGGTGCATGAAGGGAACACAAGTAACAAATGGAGATTACACTTTTTCTGGTGCTGCTTGGTTTGTCAGACAAGTTCAGGTTTAGTTTTAACCACAAGGTTGGTTAGTGTGGTGGGTTGACCCTGGCAGACACTAAGTGCTCACCCAGTTGCTTGCTTACTTGTCCCAGTGGGATGGGGGAGAGATTTGGAAGAGTAAAAGTGAGAAAACTCATGGGTCAAGATAAAGACAGTTTTAATAGGTGAAGCAAAACTGCATGTGCAAGCAAAGCAAGATAAGGGATTAATCCACAACTTCCCATCAGCAGGCAGATGTTTATCCGCTTCCTGGGAAGCAGGGCCTCAGAACGCATAATGGTTACTTGGGAAGATAAACACCATAACCATGAATATCTTGCTTTCCTCCTCCATTCCATGAGCTCCTGTTGCTGAGAAGGACATTATATGGTATGGAGTATCTCTGGCCAGTTCAGATCAGGTGTCCTGGCTGTGTCCTCTCCCAGGTTCTTGTGCATGTCCAGGTTACTTGCTGGGGGTGGGAAAAAAACACTTTGAAATCCAGAACACAGCCACCATATAGGCTGCTGTGAACAAAATAAGGTTCATCCCAGCCAGACCTGGTACATTTGATCATAGTATTTTTAAATATACTCCCACAGGATATTTTGCTAAAAAAAGAAGCAGTATTACCCCAAAATCCACCATAGCCCTACAACAAGTTGAAGACAGGTAAATCGTTGCAAGCCATTGTATAGTCAGCTTATCAGAAGACAGTCTTTCCAAGGAGGCCAGCAGATCAAGCACTGTTCATTACCAGTAATATAGGAAAACCACTACTTTCCCCAAAATAGTGGGTAACAATGGCACTGGTTACAAGGATTATCCTAAATAGTCATTAAAGTGACACACTTGGCAAAGATTTGTACCTTTAGCCAGACAACAGATGATAGAATATGTATTCTGTGACCTGTGCCATACTGTGACATTGTCCTGGAATGCTAAAATGCCAGGAAGGATTCAGAGAATCATGACAGGTAATTAATTGAATATGAGCTCAGCATGCACTCTTCTGGCTTAGAGGATGAACATGCTCTTTGAAAGCACAAGCAAGGAACGAACAGGCAGAAACAGCAGGGCGCATTAACTCCTTGCTGTGTATCTGATGCTTATGAGATTGTGAATATAAAATGGAGTTCTGAGGCAAACACTTAAAGTAAAAATAACCACTGTGATGGCAAGAGATAAAAAGGCTACAGAACTCTGCCTTGCAGTGAGAGACTCACAAAGCTCCTATTACAGTTAACTTTGCTACCAAGAGTAATTGGGAGGCTCATAGAACCTGGGTAAGGGAGAACACTGTTTGTGTTTTGCTTCTGCCATCAAAACAGCTCACAGAGCGCGGGGTGTAATTCCTCTGTATCACACTCACCTGAGTTTCTGTTTCATAGGGGCTTTTGGGGGGAACAGAACCAGAGGCCCTGGGGAGCACCTGCAGGGATGTGGAGCCAGACCTGTGCAGAGCCTATTGGAGCTGCCAGGGATTCTTAGTTCAGACCAGTTAGTGTAACACACTGCTCCCCAACCCCGGCTGGGTCCTGAAGGAACGATTTTACATAAAGCCAAGATCCCTTCCCCTTTTGCCATGTGCTTTCCCAAGCAGAAGGGTGGCTCATTATGCAGCATGGGATGATAGGTGCTGTTCACTATGATGCTATTATTAACTGTGCTAGTTAAAGATTTGGATTTCCTATTTAGATGAAAATAGAGAATAAAGCATAAGAAGACTGAAGTTTAGTTGCTGTGCTATGGAAGAAGGGACAAAACTATGTATTGGTTTCTTAAATGTTGGTGAGGAGATCAGTTTCCAACATTTGCCAGTTCTCTTTCAGTGCTATCCAAAAGTTCAGATTTAGAGTAAGGGTTCAGGGTCCATTCATAAAAATAGGGAAGATGTTAAGTGGATTTTAGCACATCCTGGGGCAGAACAGTTTGAGACTTTCAATTAACACAAAATCCACCAGAACAACGTTGTTACTAACCCCATCATTAAGTAAACAGCCACTGGAAACTGCTGAAAAGGAGTATGATTTCTGATCACCCTAAGTTATGCTGAATATCTTTTACAAATTTTGGTCTTTTTTGCAACTGTTCAGTGTAAGGAGTTCATACTGAATCACAATAATGATAAAATAATACTTTTATATTTTCACCTTCATTACACCCTGATTCATACGCATAGACCTTCCTTTAAACATATCTACCACGCCCTGGGCTTGGTTTGTACTGTATAATAAAAATTATGAAAATAATTGGGGTCAATTGAGTTGACCTACAGTGCTTTTTACTGTTTTAAACCTCCATAGCTAAGATTTAAATTGGTGCAACAAGAAATCAGGATTTTGCCCATAAACCTGAACTGACAGGCAGTAAATTGATCAGAAAACCTAATTTAAAAATATCTTATCTAAACAGTTTTTCCCTACTGTGACATGCTACTGTATTTCTAAAACAAGTAGCATAAACCAGAAGTAATCTGTGCTGTTAAAAATGGATTTTGGGGGTAATATGGGCATTTCATTCTGTTAATCGTTCTGGTCAAACAAAAATATTGGCACTAAAAGTATTAGAAAGATAATTCTGAAGACTTGTCTGCATAGCATTAACAAAACAATTGCAAGGAGCTTTGCTTGGTTTTTGCTTTTTCTGTTTCTGTAACTGTGTTTAATTAGTATAAAGTTAGCTCAGCTGAAAATAGTGTTAACTTTAAAGTTACAGATAGCATGTTCCGTGCTGCTGTGACCTAAATCCAGGTACCTTTAAAAAAGGGTGTTTCTCACTATTTGAAGCTAGTTCTCAATCTTCCTTCTGTCTTCTCTCCAGCTGATTAACAGGGAAATCTAAATCTTTCTGGAAGAAGACATTTGACTAGGATACTGTGGCATATATGTGCTACCTGTGGAACACACCACCAACTCTTTGCTTATCCAAGGACACCAAAGCTCCTGAAACATGAGAGAAAGGTTAGAGCAGTACCTCTGGAATAACATTTATTGTTCTTCAGAGAAGTCAGTATGCCTAGCAAAAGAAGAATGTTATGGCTCTGAATCTTTTAGCAGTTAATCACAGTAAGGTGCTTTTCCTTCTTAACCATCAAAAAGTGGAGGGAGGTGGGCTTTTCGGTATCTTGTTATAATCATACACTGGCTTCGTTATAATTTTTTCTCTGCATGAAGGACTTTTCAGGTATATGCACGTTTGGGGAACATCTGTTAATAGCACTTATAACTTGATTTGTTAATTAAAGTTCTAAGATCTTATCTTAGGGACTTATATGACGGTTATCCACTAAGTGAACTGTAGTAGCATCATGAAGATGACTGACTTGACCCAAGAGAAGCTGCTGTATCCTGTAAAGAACAGAGCCTAGCATCCATAAGTAACACAGCCTTTTGGAGGATGCTTGGCTAGCTATCCATTACACTATTTGGTACAATAAATCCAGAGGAATCAAGTTACTCTGGAGGTGACAGCACACAGAGTATATAGAATGGTAAGACTATTGTGCAGAGTGTGGCCACCAGTTCTCTGCACAGTTAAGCAGGCTTCTCGTTTGCTTCCAGTCTGTTTAATTAATGTTGTAAATGTATGATAGCCATTCTCTTTTACTGAAATATTTGAAGTCCTCAAAAAGCAGTCACAGTTTGACACAGACACGTAATTTGTGGAAAGTGTCTTTAAGGTCAGCTGGATTACTCATAGTATCTTTGATTTCAGAGTTTTCAAACTAGCTGCTGTTCAAATGGACTACAAGGGTTAGTCCTTGAAACACAGCCAAGCACTTCTCTATATTAATGAGTTACTGTTTCAACTTCAGTGGGACTACTCACATTAGTAAGAACTCTATGGAATAATAAGTGTTAGCAGGATACCAACCTAAATGGGGTAACAGTAGAGCACTTTAGAGATTTCCCATTGTCCCAAAATGCTTTGGTGAAAAGGCAACCTAAGAATGTACATGGTATATGAGATCTTACCACTAAAGCATGCATGACTTTTTAAGCCCCAAAGTAATTTTTCCCAGATTTGGACTGCTTTATTACTAAAAACACCATGTATGTTGCCTCTGAAGATTCCTGCTGCAGTATTTATGTTCATTTGGTCAACCCGCTAACTGATGAACCAGGGAGCTCCAGGACTGAAAATATGACTTAAGGTAGAGGGCCAAGGCTCTCTGGCGTGATTTGTAACTAGCCCACATCACTTGAGAACTCTGTCCAGGAGGAGAGGGGTCCAGTACTGCTATTGAACACACAACAGTTATGCCAGTGACAGAACGTCATGGTCAGAGGTAGGTGAATATATCCATAACATCCCAGCAAATTTAAAAAGACCATTTTTAAAACTGAAAGATTAAATTGGGTTTATTCTTACAGAAGGATTTGGGTTTTGGTTGAAACTATTCACATGAAACTTTTTTCAATATTTTTTTTGGCATCCCAGAAGTATATCAGCTTGTGGAACTGGAAGGGGAATAGGCTGCTAACCTGAACAGTGTACATCACATACAGACCCTAATTAGGCTAAAATCTGAGACAGTTATCTAGTCATCAGATTCAAATCCCGAGTATCACCTAATCCTGTCACCTAGTCATAACAAAGAAGAGATTTATTCATGCTGTGTAAAAACATTTTTTAAAAAGGATTTTTCTAAATAACTCATAGGAAATACTAATATTTTTTCTGACCTTCAGGTGAAAGGTACTTTTAAAATGTTTTTAGAACAGCTCCCCCTGTCATCCATGTATGTACAAGTATGAGATCTTACTTGTCCCTGTCCAGCATGACAGAATATTCAGACTTCTTTTCCATGGGATTCCCTTTCTCTTTAATTATAGTAGGAAAGTTATTAACATCACAAGGTAAAATCAACCAACTGGTATCTGATAATTCAGACTTCCTGGGTTGTCCAAAGTAACGAAGATAGTATCTATTTGTGGCAAGCCAGAGCCTACAGACACAGTAGAAGCAGCGCCAAAGGACAGAAAGGAAAAACTGATACTTATAGAAGGGGTACGAAAGTGGGAGAATATCTGTCTACGTTACCAACTTCTGCAGCACTGTTCCAGAGTTCAGTATGCTAGTTGTCAGACAAAAATCCATGAGATTGAAGTTGAGAGTAAAAAATATTAGAAGGATGTCATAAAAATCAGAAAACAAACAGTTCATCTTTATAATTACAAAACTGAGGAGTAAAAGCACCATTATTCTGAATTGCTCTTAACAGTAAGGTGCTGCCACCAGAGCAGGATTTACACAAAATTTGCTCATTGATTCTCCCAAAAAAACAAAAGAAACCCCTTCAAATGTACTTGTTAGCCAAGAGAGAATTACAGTTGTCTACAAAGCATCTTCAGACTGCAATGGTTTAATTGCATAAGCATTGAGTAGATGCAATGCTTAGGACCCGTGTCAATTTAACAAGTATTGAAAGCTGAGACAGGATTAGAACAGGAGGTCATTTCTTAAATGATGGGGCTGTTACCTATGCATTCAAGATCACCTTGCTGAAAGAAAATGACAGTCTGCAACAGTCTGACTTCCTGAAAAACCTGGAAGTGTTGCATTGAAAAATTAGAACAGAAAATACACCCAATGTTGTGTTTTATTTGCTCTAGCCTATATACAAGTCCAGCAAGAAGAGGGACTTTGGAGGCAGTTCAACTGATTTACCATAGCTGTAAGAAATATTAGTCATCTTTGTACCTGACTGGACCATCAATATGTGCTGTCACTACCACATTTTTCTCCTCTTCATGGAATAAGTCAACCACTTAGTAGCGTGTGCCCTCCAGTATAGCTCCTCCTTTATTTTCTGAGGCAAAAAGCAACACTGCCACGTTTCGGGCAGTTCTGTGTGCCACCATGGTTGTTAGTTTACTGGATTTATCAGCATGGCTTTTAGAAAATTAAAAGAAGTGTGAAAGCAATCCCGCCACAAAACAGCCTGCAAATGGTATGTGGCAGAAACACCACTCAGGGGACATGGATAAATTAATTCTTAATGTAGCCTCTTTGAACACAAGGGAATAATGCTAACAATATTTTACTTCTGTTTGTCTCATTTTTCACAGCATCAAGTTATTATTTCAAGCTGAAGACATGACCTTTATGTGCAGGAAACACTTTTAGTCCCTGTAGAGCTCTGAATCCATTTTTCTCTGTTTGTCTTATCTTGGTACACTGTTCAAGTAAAGAAAATATGTCAGATTTTTCTTTACATTTTTACTGTTTTGTTGATCCTCTAAGAATGAGGCAATGCTCTAGTGCATGATATCATAATATGTCCCTCTGGTTAAGAAAGAAAAAAGCAAAAACATCAATATATTTCATTAATGGTACACATTCACAATTAAACCATTGCAGTCATTGCTACGACATGCTCTTGGTAGGCACTGGGCAGGATGAAGCAAAGATTACAAGTCAGTGAAAGTTACTTTAAGGTGAATGTCAGTATCTCATTGTCAAGCACAGAGTAGAATATAATGGACAATTCATTAATATGCAAAGAAATATATATATACTCTTTGTGGACAATGTGATGTTGCCTGGATAGGTTTGAAATGGAAAAAACAGTTTTTTCTTAAATGACATGAGTGAAAACTAAGAGTCATCCTGTCAAGATGCACGAAGTAGGTATGAGAGCTTCCCGGGGGTTAAACTGGTTTTCAGTCCTGGTAAAACAAAGTTGGATTAATTTCATACATAGTGAAAGCTTAATGTTTTACAACCTTTTAGTGCATTCACGTGACGCTAGAACCGAAGAGCCATTTTCCTTGTGACCCACAACTGCTCAGTTTCCCGCCTAGGCTTCCTCTTTCCTGATGAAGTTGCCTCTTATCTCTCGTTTCCACTACTAGACAGAGGAATCTTTTGTGTAATCCCACCTTCTATAGTGGTCACTGGCTTCTTGGGCTGTACATTTGCAAGCCAGCAAGGAGGCTGACAGAGAAGTTGACCTTTTCGTAACAAGGAAAAATCTGTAACGGGAACACGGAATTGGCAGTAGCACTGCAGATAAAAGAGAAGAGTGAGGAAAACATGAAAAGCAAATACACAGCGGCACAGGCACGAAAGGACAAAGGGAGAGTATCAGATGATTGGTAATAGGGTAGATACTTTTCCACAACTAATTAAAGTCCTGTTCAGTGCATGCTGCCTTCCTGGACCCATTTACTGCTTTGAGTCAGTGGGGAGTGGAAATTCCTCCTCATTTTCAGCATCAACGTCAAGCTACAGCTCAGTTTTGAAGTAAATGGGGGAAACCCCCCAACTTACTCCATCCAGCGTCTGACCGCATAAGAGCAGGCAGGTGGCAGGAAAGAGTTCTAACAGGTATTTTAGAAGCAAAGTGACACAGTAACAGACAGCAATCTCATATGAGAGATGCAGAAGAGGAAAATTGCCAGGCTGATTCTAAAGGTTTGGAGAAGAATTAGACAGCAGATAAACTCTTGGACTTTCTGCCAATTGAAAGTCAGATTTGGTGTGAATTTAAAAGTCTAACAACGAACTGCTTGCAGAGACCACATGTGCTTTCCTCCCTTATATAGCAGCAAACTGCTGAAGCCATTACTGCACACTCCATATCAGGGTCTGAATCATGGTCCAGTGGAAGCTGCAGGGTTTTTTTTTTAGTTTTTTTACATCAGATATGAAATTTTTGCTTGTTCTTAGCAGTAATCTTTGCCCTTGGTATTAATACAGTAATTCAGATGGAAAGTATATGCAAGGCTTGTGAGTGAAGAAAATTGTAATGTCTTTTATGAAAAGAATTCTACTGATAATGCTATTAACACGAAGCTTTAATCTACCATCCTTTCATATTAGAAAATACCTTTTTCAATTATTTAGTTATAGCTTTAATGCAGAAAGTTTGGCAGCATTTGGACCTTCATTTCCATATTTCTGGCACATTTACAGCATGATATTTTGTGGCCCTACAGACTGTCCTGAACAGAATGACTTAACACGTTACTCACTCTTACTGCCTGCCAAAAGCATTTTAGTGGAGATGCCTGTACATAGTGCTGTCAGAGGAACGGAAGGATATTTTGAATATGGCACAAGTCCTTTCACTGTTTCCATAAAATAAACAAACAAATAAATAAACACATATTTCTCTTTATAATAACATAAAAAAAAATAATCGATGCATCAGAAGCTGAGTGCCACTTGATCTATTTGATCTATTCAATATTACTCGGCTCATGTATTCAGAAAGCTGCTAAATGACTGAATGACCAAGGTAGCTGGGGTGTATTCTTCTGGACTGCTCTCTCTCCTGCATCAAAAGAACAAGCTGTTTCACTTTCCAGGCAATTCAGTCTAGCTGTACCTATCCCTGCTTCACCATTTACCTCTCATTTGCTGTGGAATATCACCAGTATGCATCTCATTTGCTACTGAGATGTTGTTTCTTGCTGCAAATGGGCCCATGAAGTCTCCTTCACCAACTTCTATTTTTCAAGTAAGCACCAGTAGACTCTGCCTTACTGCCTCTTTAGGTCTGGGAGGAAGTAAGGGAGAGTGATGAGGAGATTCTTGACTGTGTCATCCATGTAATGCATGCCAATCATGCCCACGTTGACATCACCGTCAGCTGAATTTGGAGGTCCTTACAGGAATCTAAGCACACTAATACATCAACTGTAAAGACAACAAAACCCAGCAAAGCCCACACCTACTGCGCCTGGGGACATTCACCATCGTGTTCTATTTTTGCATAAAACATCAAAGCTGCATCACCACCTTTCTGAAAAATTCTCCCTATGACTTGCTTCTGCTGGGATTCCTGTTAAAGCCTTACATGGCTGATGTGTTGTGGGCACTGCCTGCCACAAGGACCAACATTACCCAGCCATATCACGGTACTCCCCCTTCTTGCTGTATTTACTCTGTATCTCTTGGTTAGAGTAAAGTTTTCTGGAATAGAGCCTTACAGATCTGAGGTGATAGGACAGCTAAGTCATCAGCATTCTGTTGCATGCCTGGCTTTACAAGCTGATTACAGCTGTAGACACTGTGTGTTAGGATATTATTCTCTCCTGATTTGTTACCCTACTAGTGCTAGCTGGCTTGTGCAATGTTCCAGACATATTCTTCCTCTTCTGAGAGTAGGACACTTGCTTATCATCATCCTTTCTTAGAAGGTAAATGTTGTGTGTGAAAAATTAAGTTCTAGACTTTAACGTAAATTTATAGTGAATTTTCGTTATCATTTTTTCAAATCATGATTCTTCCATTTTTCCACTTGTCATTACTCCCTGCTACAGTTATTAAAGCAGAACTAATTTACATCCATGGAAGAACCTATTAACCCAAAAATGCAATAAAATATCTGCTGCTGCAATTGCTAGTTAAAAAGCATGTTTCTGAAGACTAGTAGAATTATCTTCTTAATGGTCCTACCCCATCCCAAAGACATTCAAATAGCTACCCAAATATTCCCTAGGCAGATACAACCATGTTCATGAGCAGAAGCCAGTACTGGTGAGTGTCCTGCTACAGCTTTGGATAACTGTACATTCACCTTCAAGTACTGGATATTCTTAGACCTAGTTGTGCCTTCTGCTTTGGAACACAAATGATCATACGTTTTCTCAACAATTTTTAGTATTGCTTTTGAATGCACAGAAATCGCATAACACTAGGAAAAAAAGTAAATTTGAAAATAAACTCCTTCATTGAGATGGCATTACTCTGAAAACATTACAGATATGGATAAGAGACAGCTGAAAAGAAATCAGAACAATCTTCATGATCTTATCTAAACCAGCCTGAACTATTGCTCCATGGTGTGGGGGAACGTTATTTAGAGCAGAGCAACAGATTTTACCGAAACAGCAAGCACCAGTGAGAGTGGAGGAGCGCAAGGCAATGGTCACCAGGGTGGCTGAGAGGCAGTTCTGCAGTCTCTGCAGGAGGCTTCTGGAGATTACTATAAATTCAGCAATAAGGTGAGGTTTAGTAATTGAATGACACTTAATAATTCTGGGATCAGAGATTTGTATACTTACTTCAAAACTTTTGTTAAACACAAGGTGGTGGTCACAGAGAACCTTTGTTTGAATTCCTGCTGTGGCTTCCCCAGAGTCGGAGATGCTGGGGGGTCCCATGAAGGTCCTCGGTGAAATAGGCATTCAGTGGATGCAGGATCTAACATGGGTGTCTGTTTCATTGGGCAGCTACAAGGCTTAGGGATATTCTGGTTTTGGGGCATTTTTTCTTTGCCAAAGAAATTCAGCTTAAATCCACGTTTCAGATAATCAAATTTCTTGTTATTGAAAAAGTCTGCTTTCCAGCAGAGGATGTCTAAAGGGTTCAAAAGACTCTAGAGAATTGGCTTCTTGCAAATTCACTGACTCCATTTGCACAGCTTTAACTCTTAAGCACTTGGCGCTCTCTTGTTCTGTTGTTTTTGTACTATAGGGAAGATTTTTCCTTCTAAAATTTCACCTGCGTTTGAAGATTATGCCTGTGAGGCCATTCACTCATACTTATCTCAAGTTGGCTCTTGCTATACCATTTTAATAATCCATTGTTCAAATATTTATGGAGAGTGTGTAAAGTTGTCATTCCCGCATCCTTCAAGGTTTTCATTTTTTCAGTGTCGTGTCTATTTAGGAAAACCAGCAATGAAGCCCTTGCATATCCTGCATCCTGGCCTGGCTTTTGGGATATAACTGCAGATCAGGAGGGTGCAGATGTTTAGGTGTGTTATCCACATACCAATGGTATCCCAATTATTCAAAAGACAGTTTGCAAGACAAACTGACAAACTCAGTTTCTATAGTAATCTGGGCAGAACTCGTGGATCAACAAGAAAGAGAATGAAAAACATCCTTCCATACCTTTTTTTATCTGAGTATTAATTTCCTCACTTTCTAAATCTTCCTAAAAGCAAGGAATAAAATGTAACAGAATTAGAAAACTGAACTTGGGTCTAAGTACAGAACAGTTCTCTAGTTGAAATTATTTTAAGAACTTAATTGGTTTTAGTTGAAGGATTTAAATATTGCCCCAATTTCCATTCAGTTTTGGAAGCACTGAGTGAAAACAAGAAATATTTCATCTGAAGAGAATCAAAATCACAGAAGAACAAATCACAAATGAAATTAATTGGAATTTAGGAGCATGCTAAAGGCAAATTTGGATGAATGGCACTGATTTATTAGAAGAAGCAAAGTGATCACTTACAGCCACGTGAATGTAACCTAGATCTCAGTTTAACTCAGAACTGAGTCTTGTGACTGCCTTGATCAAAGACGGACAAAACGCATAAATAGCAACAGCAGTTACTCCCATCTGCATCTTCAGCATGAGAATTGTCACAGTCCTTCATATGTGCCTTGCTATATAGGCTTGTGAGGATCCCCGAGGCTGACAGCAATCAGTATACTGGACTCAAAAATTGCCAAGTCAATTAAGGCAGGAAAAACTATGCAGCCACGAGTGTCTGAGGTATCTTAGAAGAGGACAAGCCACTTCAATCTATCCTATCTATTGATTTGTACAAGGTGTGATGTGTTGGGCTTCTAGGGATCTTTTTGAGCTGCAGATGCCTATCCATTTTGTTATTCTGACAACTGCATAGCACAAGGTATTATATAATTTATTTTGTGGATGACAGGCCTGTGTCTACTTGGGAATCTATGGAAGTGCCATGCTCTGCTGAAACAACATGACGGAAAGAATTTGAGAGGTAGCAGGATTTTCCTCTTTTTGCCTACTTGCGATTTGTTACTCTGCAAATACAGCATGTTCCTCTGGCATAAAAGGGGAAAAAGTGTCATAAAAATCATAATGCTATCCTTAGTAAAAATACACAGAGACACTAGCATCTTGATGGTAAATTAAAAAAAAAATATTATCATTGTCATTTGAGAGATGTATCTAAGCAAGTGTGGCTGCAAGGTAGATGTGGTTCCACTTTTCTTCAAGTACTTCATGATTTATCTATTTTACCTTCCCCTTTGAGTTCTTCTATACCCCATTTCAAAGTCAGAATTGCTAGTCATAAGCACCCGACGAACACTTCGATAGTCAGCTATTCCATGTATCCAGAGCCAGCTGACTGACAGAATGTATTCTTAATTCCCCGCCTCATTCAGCTTAGGTGAACGAAGTTCATTTCTCTGTAACTCTTGCTATTTAATTTTGTGCATGGCTTTACGAAGGGATTTTAGTAAGCTACGGGATTTTAAAACAGAAACCAAAAGGAAACCAGAAATTTGTTTTGAATGCTACTGAATCCATGAAGCCACTGTACCCACCTTATGTAGGTTCAAAGAACTGCCCTCGTGCTCTGGGATGGCACTGCCATCGCTCCTTGCAGTAGTAGAGGGCAGGGAACTAATTTTCCTGTGTGAAAGAAATTGTTGGAGATCACTGACATTCTTGAAGATACTGTTTGCTATCTGGAAATCAACATCATCCAGTGTAATAAAGCATAATAAAATAGTGCCTGTAGTGGTCAGACTTTTAGACTTCTAGTGTTTTAGAAATTTATCCAAGTAACTAGGAGGTATTTGCATATTACACAGCCAACCTCTCCTGTTAGGAGTTTTGAGCAAATTAAATCCATAGTCAATCAAAATTAACACTGGTGTTCACCCTCAGGAAATGAAGGGGAAGATTTCAGTACACGCCAGTGGCTTATTCCATTTCACTTTACACAGCATTTTGCTCTGCAAGTAGTTTTCAGTTAATTATAGAAACTCATTTTCAATCTGTTAAGAAAATTCTCAGAAATGGGATTCTGTGGAAGAAACTCAGGAAAATTATTTGGATGTGGTCTTCAATGTTTGTGTTTCTGAGTCAAGGAGAGTTCTGACTGTGCTCGTGAGAGGGTCTTGCCACATAACTTACACCAAGGTCACAGCTGCTCTGGTTTGGGTAAGAGTATCTGAATAACTGGGATAACGTAGAACCCATATAGAAAGTATGCAGCTGGAGTAACCCACTTAAATTTGGACAGGTGGCCATGACTTCATAATTTTTCAGTGTTTGATTTGAAAAACTTGTTAGCGTTCTTGGACACTGTGTGTGTATATATGATCACAGTCAAATTCATTCAGGTGCCTTACCAGTACATCCAAAACTTTCTAACGTTATATGATTCGAAGTCATTGTAGGATCCTCCTGCTTGAGCATAATCAGAACTTTTCTTGATTTATTAAAAATTCTATTTTTTAATTGGAACCACCACATTTTTAATTTATCTAGGATTTCTTAAACTAATCATTAAACTATAACATCAAAAAGTAAATTTATGTTCAATTAAATGGCACTGCTACGTGTAGGAGTGCGGTAAATGCATAAGCTACTTGAAGGTTTTAAAGCAACGTAAGACCATTAACCATTCTTACGATTCAGGAGAGCAAAAAACCTGCCTAATTGCTTAAGACTTTAAATCCGCGTAAGTATTTAAGCCATACTGAGTCCTTTTGGCTGCCATTGCCTTTGCATATCCATTGGAAGAGAGGCACTTCTTAACTTATGCTACATGTAACTTCTGTAACTTATGTTACAGGTGCAATGACTTTCTCTCAAAATGAGCAATTTGTCCAGAATTCTGTTCTCCACCCAACACTACCAACCTATGCCAGCTTCTAGTTTGCTTTAAGATGACTTGAGGCTGCACGCTTCAGTGAGCTTGCCTCTCTTTCTTTGCTGAGAGTATTAATAGCTTGAGGATTGGATCAGGTTTGAAACAAAAAAAATGCATGCTGCCACAGTTATCTCACAGAGATAAGAATCAAAGAAGAGAAGGTACAGTACACAGGAAAACTGATACCTGACAAAAGGTGAATTCTTCAACAAAATTGCGACTTATGAGGTCATTCAGAGGATAAAAGGTTAACTCAGTGGAGTGGTAAAAAAAGAGCATATATGGATTGATAAGCATTACAAAAGTTTAAGGATGGGAAAGCCAATTAACTGTTTGAACTTGACTTGATGAAATACAAAGAACATCTCAATTATATCAGGTATCTTGGACAAAGATTACATCAGTTTACTACAACAGAATTCCAAATCACTGTGCCTGTCATGAGGGAAGATAAAATGCACAGTTACCTCAAAGACAAAGCACCATGTACAAGGAATAACACGGCATTGACTCCAGGTGCTTGAAGAACCAAAGCCTGGCTGTCTTCATTAATTTGACACCTGAAAAGAAAGATGTTTGTACAGGATGTGTCAGATGGGTTGCGTATTATTCCCCCCCAAAATTGCAGACTTTATTTGTGATCTAAAAATTTAAACATTTCATTTCCCAGAATGCATGTCACCTGAAAGTTTTAGACACAGTTTTTCAGAATCAGTTAATCAGTTCTAGTGGCTAAATGCCAGTGAGGAGTAGGTACAGAACGTGCCTGTACCAGGAAATACAGAAGCCTCATGGAATGATGAACATTTCATTCAGCCAAGTATTTTCTTAAGAATTAGCATTTAAGAGAAAAGTAAAGTAACTTCTGTTGAAGTTACCTAGCTAAGTTAATGTTAGAAAAGTGCCTTGCTTCTGGCATTCAAACCAGCCGTGTGAACCCTGGTTCTTACAGACCTTAAGTGTCTACTTACAAAGCACTGACTTTCCTGTCCTCCATGCCTCCACGTGAATTACCTCCCTCATATATGGGGAGACAAAAGCAAAGGAGTCGTCACAGCCAGAACTGCATTTCAGTTTTGATTATTTCCCTTGGTACAGAAAAACTCAGCTCACTTTCTCACAAACATGCCAATTTTACACATGAAGGATGCTGTGAGACTATGGGGTAGGACACTTCAGAGGCATGTGTTCCATCACCAACACAGAAATACTGCCGTGCTGCTCCACTCGGTCTAACCAGACATGTCATTGTTCAGTTCCCTGGTGTAGCAGCCTAATCCGCATGAGAATATCTGGAACCGTCCTATGCTCACTTCTTGTTTCTTTCTGTGAAAGATTTTTACTCCCAAACCTCCAACATCACTTGAGATTTCTCCTTGCTGAATGTGGCTTGTAGTCTTGTGGGTACAGCCACTGATACCGACACTCATCTGCCGTTATCATCTGAAGTAGCGTTATTTCCAGGTGTCCTCCCAAACATGAAACATCCAAAATAAGGATGTGCCTACAGCTCAGTAGCAGCCTCTAGTCAGTGACAGGGTGACTTACATAGTGAGAGTGGCAGTGCTGAGTTATGCTAACACATTATTCTTAATTGCATCATCCCTTCCCCAAATGATCGCTTCTACCTGCAATGTCAGGACGAGGCAGCAAAGCCATCTGAAATGGGAGGGAGTGGGGGGCACATAAACTGCTACTTTAAATCCTGTTTGTCCATCCATCACCCTTTATAGCCAGGTATCTCAGGATTTCTGCTGTGCCATTTGAAAAGTTTGTATGAATACTGGAGATCAAAACGCCCCCATGAAAGCAATATTTATAGGCATCTCACAGAGGCGGATGCAAAATCCCACAAAATTATTGCACCATTTGCACTTCCTGTAGCTATCAAACTGCATCCTTCTACTTTTAAAACATCAAAATGCTTCATCCTCACAGATGGTACAAAAATCTACAAAAAAACATTAAAAAAAAAAAAAAAGAGTAGGAACACTGTGGACACTACAGTGTGAAATATTTGAACTGTTGATTTAACAAAATGCCTAAATTAACAGTGTCTACAACAACTGATACTGTTGTATTTGCTCTTCACGGAAGCACCAGAAGGAAGCAGGGAGTGATGGATAGTACCGGGAGACTCCCTGCTGCCCGGGACAGGGCCCTCCACCTGCCATCCTGACCTGCTCCCTACAGCACAGTTGCAATTAGAGCATGTAAAAACAGCTGCAAGAACTGAAGATTAATCAGGAGCAGGTATCAGTGGAGATGCTGGAATCAGGTTAAAGGAATAAGTTGCTGAACAGAGAGAGAATGGCCTTCCAGAAGCATCACCCAGATCTGTTACAGATCTAGGTAAATTATACGAAACACCACCCAGGTCTCATGGAATATTCAAGTTAAATTGGTCAACACTGAAAGAGAAATTTAACATTGTATTTTACCAAAGCAGTTAGAAGAGAAAATGGAATCACTGTAACAGCCAGCTTGATGTCTGTGTGCCACCACCACGGAAGGTCACTCCAGCTGTAGCGGCGAATGACATTTCATTTCCAGGCTTTATACAAGAACATCAACTTACTGTTTTGTGCAGGAATGTGAAGTGTGTGTTCACAGCAGCTGCTTAATCATGGCAACAACCGTGAAACAGAATAATAAGTAGATACAGCCCTTAGAAACTATCACTTTCTGGCATGACTTATCTTAGACCTTCAATGTACAGAAAAGTTGGGAATACTTAATTGGTTCCTATCCTGTGGCTAAAAGATGAAATCATTGAGGGCGCAGTAAACATTTTACTTTCTAATCTTCTGCAAAAGATGTGGAATTTTGAAGTGCTTCTCTGTGTCACTCTCCAGAGAACTGGTGTCAGACAGCAGCTGAATATTCAGAAAAAAAATCATGTGTTTATAAGGTGTCAGGCTTCAGTGACAGAGACACAACTGGATTCCTTCATGGAAACGACAGTGCCTCAGGAAGCACCCATGTGACATATAGATAGGTCTGGACTGGGTTACTCTGTTAAAATAATTGACTTAATGAAAGAGGAAAGGATTTCTCTATTAATAAGGAAATTATCTGCAAGTGTGTGTGTCAAAAGCTTGTTTTCTGTGCCAAACCACAAAAACTGTTGCAGGTATCACCTAGCATATGCCTACCCTGCAAACTGAAGAGCCAGCCAGAGATCCTGCAGCTCACTTTAAATTACCTACCGTGATATTAGAAGCTGTCCAGCTGAGGAGTTCAGAGTGAGCTCTTGGCTTCATTCCCTCTAACTACCCCCTTAAAGTAAGTTGTCTCTTTAGTTATAGCTGCTTGTTTTATTAACGTTGCTCGCCCCCAGTTCATACCTAACATACCAGCAAAACTGGTGCCTGTTCCAACTGCGTGAGAAGAAGCCGCCACAGTTCAGCCGTGGCCTTGAGTCATTGATTCCTCCCCTAGAACTGATTCCATGTGCCTAGAGGCTACCAGGAGTTACCTTCATTGTTTTCCCGACTGAAAGAAATTCACTTCAGTATCTAGTTTCTGCTTTAACTTTGGTATTTCTGTCCATTTTGGGAAGTGTTACTGAAATCAGCTCCTGAGGTTTTCTACTGTTTTCATAGATGTCTTGAACTCCAGAATGAAGCAATGATTAAGATTTTAGTAAATCTTACGATGTTAAGTGTATCAAACAAGAAATACCTCGGAGGAAGGACTAAAAATTGAGAGATCTGTAGTAGATTCCTGCAAAGGATGAACCGGTTTTGGGGTGCTACTCAAGTTCACCTTGCTAGCTACTATATCCAGAGCCTCTTAAAAAAGCTAAAAATAATAATAACAACAACTACCTGCATTTCTCACCATCACTGAAACATCTGTATAAAAAAGTAGTTCTGCAACTACATGAAACAGTATTGATATACTTAGTTTCAGAGAGACTTGGAGGAGATTCAACTCCTCACCAACCTGTTTGGCAAGGGATATATTTACACTGAGTGAATGATCTAACAATTTCAGTAATAACATGGGGGGCAATTGGTGTGACTAGCATTTCAGAAAAATCTAAATATCAAAAGCAAACCCTGTATAAAAAAGCTTTTTATGAGCAGGATGCTCAAAGGTAATAAATTATTTACCAAGATGAGAGCTTGTGTGTTTTTTTCTCTTAGAGGTATCATCTGTCTAGTTAAACTTAATACTTCCCCCCACAACCTTTGTCCCTTGCACATAGTGAATTTAAAGTTTCAGAAGGAGAATTTTGTCCCAAGTAGAACATTCCAATTTGAGGAAGAAAATGCTTCAGAAACACAGTTTGTCTGAGAAATGAAACCATAATTATTGTGAATTCCAAATGCATCCTGTTAATTTTAGCTGAAGGGAACAGAGAGTAGACTCTAAAAATCAAGCCGTGCAAATAAATCTGATTTATTACTGTCTTGTTTCTTTGTATCAGTTCTTAAGCAGCCACGGTCTTAATTAGTATTTTTTGGGGAAAAAAAATAAAATCCTTCAGCCAAAAAATTCTCCCATACTGAAGGGTTTTTGCAGGACAATACCATAGTCACCTACCCTCCACAGAAGGAAAATATACCAAGAGGGATATTAGGCTGCAGTCAAAAACCTTCAGAATAACAGACTTGTGTAAGTCTGAGGCCTCTGAGGTTTGTGAAACTGAATTCTGAACCATGGGAGCCTCCTGCTAGTGAATGTTCCGTGCATCCTCTATGGCATGCGAGTGACGGGACACCCGGGTCAGCAATTCCCGAGCGAGGGCTCAGCTGCTGGGCTGGGGCAGTGATTGCAGCGAAGGACAGTGTCCGGAACCTGGGAAGGTGATGCTGTGCCTGCCACTGCCCGAGGAGCGTGCTACGGCTGCAAAGCAGTGGTGAAGGAGCAGAAGGTACAGCTGCCTCAGGAGAACACGGCCCTAGACCCGCGTGCTGTTACCAAGCAGGGCTCTAACCAGTGCGCAGGCACTAAATACATCAACAGGATTTGTAGGAATAGTTCTAACCAGTCTCAGCTGCTGGTGAACTAGAAACTCTTTAAACAGGGTAAACACTCCCTATAACAACAATATTTTAAAGCTTTTACTTTAAAGGATCTGTAACTACTGGAACATCACAAACAGAAAAGCAAATGCAAGGAAAGAAATGATCAGAATGCTGAAAACCAGCAATGGACTAATGAACATACTGGCACATAGATGGAAAGGCAGAAAGCTGATTTGATGACATGCAGAAAGTGGATTGCTCCTTGACAGTTTCTCGTTTATCTACTAATTAATGAAAAAGTCCTATTTTGCCACAAAAAATTAGGAGCTACCAAATGAAATCAGAAAAAAAAATAAAGTATATTTGAAAAACCTGAATGATTTTCATCTTCCCACTCTGCTCCAAAACCAGAAGTGCATGTCGGCTCTCATTAGCCTTCAGGGAAACTGTCTTCAGCAGATGACACTCATTTTTGCTGTGCTGGGCCAAAGGCAAGGCTTTAAAGTCCTGCTCACTTTCAAACTTCCAGATTTTCACTGTTCCTACACACAAATGAGAAAGATAAACAAAAGGGAATGAACTTTCAGCAGTAACCTGTGCTTCAGAGTCAGAAACTTGAACTGGATCAAATAGGGAATGGAGAAAAAAGAAAATCCAGTTGAAGGTTCAGAGCTAGGTCACTGGTCTTTCAAAAGCTGTAACAGCACCCTTAGGGGCACAGAACTTAGCAGAAAACATCTTCACCATTAGCCCCACCATTTTTCCATCTTTTTTCCATGTCTATTTTATGCTGCAGCCCAGGACAATAGACCACTACCCATCTTCTGTTTCTGGACTCTTTAAACAGGGTAAACACCGTCAATAACAACAACAATATTTTAAATCTTTTACTTTAAAGGAGTCGGAGAGCAAGATGAGTGGGAGCTGTCAGACAGGAGACTTCAGGTGCTGAGCTACAGCAAGGGGCAGAGGGACCTGGTGGCTGGACTTGTCCACGCAACTAGTGGAGGGAAGGAGCTACAGCATTATCTGAAGTGAAGCAGTTATTACATATGACTTCAATTTGTAGGACTTGATTCACCTGTCATCCTCTTAAGATCTATAAAGGGTGTGGTCTCTGCTCCCACGTACAAACAAGAAACATTAGCCAGTATGCTGCGTGGAAAGGGCCATCTCCTTTTTACGTGAGGTAGCTTTCACATATTTTATATATTTTAACACTTCAGAGGTGTACACTCTTGAACATCTGAATGTGAGAAGAATTATTCCGTTACGTTAACAAATTACAAAAATATTAAAATTTGTTGCAGAATTCAGTGTAGCACTTGTGTATTGAAGAGGTCTTGTCACATTACCTAAAACTGATGCACCGAAAATAACACGTGAAAAAATCAGGAAACATGCATATATATATATATATACACACACACACACATAGTGTGCACAGCCTGTCGACACTATAAAATTCAGCTTAGATACTTAGATACAAAACTGAAAACCTACCATTCTCCATCTGCAGCTATTTAGTTACAGATCTAGGTCCTAAATCCTATAAGGAAATGCCTTTTCAGACCAAAAGCTTTGAAGATAGTCTTCCAGAGAGCAATACCTAGCAAATTACCAGAGCCCAAGCAGGCAAAATTCACCTTTCTATGAATCACCTATCAAATAAAACCCAGCTGAGATACGTCCCCCCTTTCCTTCAGACTGACAGCTGTGCATACTTCCCCCCCCTGTGGAAGAAAGCCAAAATTCATTCTTCTGTCACTGAGACAGTCAAGGCAAAGAGTTCTGTCTGCTCATGTAATATGTCATCTTAAATAAATATAATAAAAATGAGGCAATTATTTAACTGCTTTACCATCACGTGCCCCAGTAGAAGACAAACCCCATTTATTTCAGTGGCTGCACAGGTCACTCCAGTCTTCAGCCCATTGACATCTTCAGTCTGATATATTGGATATCCCGTTTCTAGGTCCCGGACCTGAAAAAAATAAGATGACAATTATTCATACTACATCCCCTAAAACTCATCACACAATGTGTTCCAGTGTAATCGGAGAAACACTGATATCTCCAAAAGCAAATTTTCACATCCCGTGAAATAGGTTCTCTGTTAAAATAGCACTCTACCATGTTCTTTTAATGAAATCCTAGTGTAATTTCCCTGAGAATGTCCCTCTCCCCAGAGAAGCCGTTCTGGCAAGGGGAGGCTCTATTTAGTATGCTATGAGAAAGACCCTTGTTAAGTTGGAGAGACTGTTGTTAAATATAATGAGTTTCTACAGTGAAAAAAGCAAAGAAATCCAACTAGACAAAATGGTTTGAGCTATAATTTCTATGCTGAATATCAAAATGCGGCTTTTCACAAAAATTTAGTCCAAAATCACAGGAACAACCTTATCCAATCATTACCTAATCCTTTTGGGAATTTAAGCAATGCCTTATAATGATGTACCAGCACAAAGTTTGGTCTCTGTGGTGGGGCAGCTGAGATTCAGCTGGATTTACGAAGTATCCACTCCTGTCACGTGCACTGTCTGGATCTGACTTTCTGCAGCACCAAGCGCCCAAAACTATCTTGAAACCGTAATGGTGTTGTAGCCACTGTGATCTAAGGAAGGCAGGGTGAGTATTACACCTTTTACAGTGAGAAATGACACCTTTACCGAGTGTATAAAATGAATAAACCTTTACACAAACCACCCTTTCTCCGCCGGAACGGCACGCATCACCATCTGGCCCAGTAAGAGGTGCTGTCTCTCCCTACAGATCTTGCCATTCAACCCCATCAACGGCTGATGAAAACTGCAGGTCCTCAGTGCCTCTGATGATCATTGTCACACTGTTAATTACACCAGTAATTCATTTTATTCATCTGTGGGTTTTCTGACACTCGCATGGCAGCTACTTTTTAGTGGTTCAAATGCAAATGGAAAAGTTAATAGGCAGGTTTAATCTTTTCATTAATGTTTCAACATGAACAGAGCTGCGATAAAGTGACAGAAAAGTGATCTCCATCACTTCATTTTTCTTGTTAATTGGCTATTACATGCAACCCTACTCCCTCACGGTATGACCTGAAATCCTTAAGACTCAGAACAACATGTTCTGGGAAATTACTGGGAAGAGGAAAGGATCTGCAGGAGGTCAGCTAATTGGCTCCAGAACTGCTAGCCAAAGAGAAGCAGATTAGACAAAAGAATAAGAAGCGAAACAGGAGGATAAAAAGTCAGGGTTTATGGTTTAGGCACGCTGTATGTGCCAATGAAACTTCTCAGTGTTAGTGAAGGAATCTTTTTTATCTAAAAGCAGCATCTTTTACACAGTTCTGTTTTTACAAAGTGACTTTTTCTGTGTTTTATACCAATCCATGGAATGTCTAAAGTACACATTTATATTCTAATAAGTTGACCGGGACTCCAGCACTTCCTAAACTTTAAAGAGAAGCTTATCAGGTATGCCTTCTGAATTGAAAAATAATATATAATAGTGCTTGCACAAATGATTGATTGGATGCAGAGCCTGACATCATGGCAGTTAACGCGTTTCCTAGTAGATAGCCAATGGACTTTCACTACTATTGCTATACTTGCAAGAATCCATTGCAGGAACAGCTGAAGTGTACCTGTTCGGCCAAAGGAAATAAAATTACAGCTAAATGCAGTACCTCCAAAGCCTGGCTCGATCTGCCTGGTGCTCGCAGTGCAATTATGTCAGTGCAGATCAGGCAAGTAGTTACCTAAGAGAAGTAATCCTCCTGAACCCAAATAGTTAATTCATCATGGTTATCGCTTCCCTGGAGAATATGAGCACAGATATAGCCACAAAAGCAACACTTTGAATAATAAACACTAATCACTTATCTACTTACCCAGTAACTTATTTGTAATAAAAAAAGGAAACTTTTCTTATGGTAGCAACTTAGAGTCACCTTCAGTATTGAACCAGAGCGGAGAGTGAGAATCTGGTGAAAATCCCTGTTGTAAGCCAGAACATTGACGCTTTGCTCACGTGTCTATGGCACTTGTCTCATGTCTTGTATCACATGACTTGGGGAATAAATATCAATAACAGCTGAACCTGCACAGGGTGAGAGGAGTGAGAATATATACATTTTGTGTATAGTACCGGTTAATTTCCCTGGATATAAGAAGATTTTATGTAAACCATAGGGTTCATTTGAGTTCTTCTGAAGAAGATAAGCAATACTGTCTGGTTTTGGAGAATATCTGTTCCCTAAGCCAGAAAACATTCACACATGCTCCTCATAAGGCATTAGTTAAACAACAGCTAAGTATTTACCTGCCTTAAACAACCACCAGCCCACCTTTTAGGGCTTGGTACCCTGACTCCAAATCCAAATCCCCCAGTCCCAGAGTGGGTTAGCATGGACTGGAATGAACCCAAACAAATAAAACTCTAATTGTCATATATATCACTGAAATAAAATCTCCTATCTGCTTTCTTAGAGAGAAAGCAATTCCAGTTGCAGGCAATGATGATGTCTTTCCAGTACTTTCCTTCATACAGCACTGCAGGTTTGGATGGTGTTTTCCAGGCACCTTCCAGGGCTCTCGGATCGGAAGGGTTGCAAAGATGGAAAGGGAGATGGGGGCGACAAGGCAAAAGAGAGGACAGGGTTTGCACAACGCCGGCTCACCAGCCAGACTACACACGCGGCCTCCTACTGCGGCTCCAATATTACTACAGCTCTACCAGCAGAGGAGCGGCAGCCAGCAGTGAGTCTGCAGCTAAGGATGAAATTGCCTAACACTTGGCGTAAGTCCAGGCACAGAGGCCAGCAGCAGCTTGGAAAAAGGCACGGAAGGAAAGCTACGGCAATATTCAAATGAAGCATGAAGGTGAGCCGTGATTTATAGGATGTTAGTGAACTAATAACTGAAAATCTCCTCTGTAAAGCCGGGTACATAGCAATGAGAATGAATTTGCCTACATATAGCCACAGTCTGTTGCCCTTTTCAGGGGCAAGAAGACACTCACTTAGCCTTTTAATGGAATCATTAACAGGGTCCAGGACCAGATTTTTACAGATATTTAGGCGCTGCTCCAATCATTGTTTATAAGGGCAAAGTTACCTCATTTTGTCAAGGATTTATCCGTGTAAAATCCCTATATTACTAAGCCTTAAAAATCTCACTGACTTAAATTTGAACTGAAGATTGTATCTGTATCCTTTAGTGATTAAAAATCTTTAAAAACTAGACTGGTTAATATTCTTGGCATTTTTTAAGTAAGACCTAGAAGCTGAAGTTTCTTAAGCTTTGCAGCGCTTACCAAATGCCTAAATACATATAATGATTTGTGGACTCCAGTCCAGTGTATATATTTAGGCTTCTAGCATAAGTTTGTTGGCACAAAGATTCGGCAGAAACTACCAGGTCACTGAAAACAAAATGTTTCACATTCATCTTCTCAAATGTGACAAGCTTTGTTTCTTGTTCCTAATCCAAGGACAGAAAAAGCTGTCTCCAAAGACCTTATTTGCCTGGTATTTCTCAGGCCTCTGTAGCCCCAGAACAGGTTCAAAGCTCATTTTTTTCAGTCACTATGTCTCTGGGGCAGACAAACCCTGCCGATTTCCAGTCTCTGCCTTAGATACAGAAGGTTAATGTCCTCAGTGACACCTGCAAAGCTCTTGTCCCTCAGAGGTTCCAGGGTCCCAGCTGCCAGTCAGGAAAAGGAGCCTAGAAACCTCGGGATGAGTTCCCACCATATTTTGTTCCTGATCAATTGGGCAGCGTGTCTGTTGTCACCACAGTTTGTGGGGCTCTCTGCAGCTACTGAGTTAAATAAGGGGTTTGAATACACTCGCGAGGGCTCCACAGAGGCTATGCTTCGCTGCTTTGCCCCCCAAATGGGAGGAGGGTGCTAGAGGAATAGTTAGGGGAAGATCAGCAGCTTAGTAGCTTTCAAGAAATGACAAGGCTACAGAACAATATCTGTAGTTTAATTTTTCTAAGGAAAGCTCCACTTGCCTTCAGAGAAGCCTTTCCCATTTCCCCTGGTTCCTGCTGTTAACTCCCATGCAGCATACATTGAAATTAGCACCATATATAAGAAGACCCGTTTTAAAATGGTCTTAATGTGCAAATACCCTTACCTTCCAGTATTCTGTACATCTCATATACATTATTCCTGTACTCAACTTCAGCCATATGTAATCATAAAGGAAATCGCATTCTAGGAGATGGGGCATGCTGTCAGACACCAACTGCAATAACATGCCAGTGATAAGTGTGCCACGAGCACTGTCAAATACCACGGCAAAGGTCTCCAGGACTCCCTTGATTGTCACGGAATACCTGCAGCAGTGAAAGGGGCTGTATATCCACACTCTAAAAATCTAGAAGGAGAGAGAGGGGAGAAAATCTAGTACTGTGGTGTTGTGATTGGATTTTCAACTACTTTTTGTTTCTCTGACAGTAATATTATAGCCTCCAAGGACAATCATGTTGTTATACATTGTACACCCCAAAATAAGCAAGACAAATATCAAAGGTATCTTTATCCCCATTTTACTAAGAAGAAAAAGCACAAGAAGGTCTGAGTTTTGTAAGCTTGACCTGACAAGTCTACAGCGGAACAAGATCTACTGGGAACTGGTTCTACTCCGTAATGAAAAGATGACTCCATTGTGTCATACTTTTCAGTCACATAATAGTCTAAAAGTTTGCATTTGAACTAGACTATCAAATGGTGTGCAACAGGACAAAGATAAATTCCAGAGGGTTCTGGATAAAGGAATTCCTGAAATCTTTGACTGACAGCAGATGTTGGAGCAAATCAGGATCAGGACACTGCAGAAAATCACTTTTATGCATATATGGTTCTTGTACTCTCCAAAAGCAAATCTTGCTGACCACAGCTGAGGTACTATCTTGTAAGGAGCACTAGATATATTAGATATATTTGCTCTTACTTTCAGTTTCAATGGAAAATACAGCACGTGCTTTAAACTCTAGAATTACTCATCAATAAATATATGTTAGCAACACTTACGTGTCCTGCCTGATCAAAAGCTGTGTTGAACTTACTGCTATCCGATGCAAACTGCTCTTAATCCTGCAAGAAATCATGACTTAATTTCTCAGGTCCCATGGCTTTTAGTGCAGTGTATTTTTCTGGAAGATAATCTTACTGTGCTCTCAAAAGTTATTCTCTCATTGCATCTGCCTGCAATTTTTATTCAGCTGCCAAAACCGTGGTGAATTTTATATAGGCAATTGTGCAAGTTATTTGTATCCATTCAGCTGTGTTATTAAAAGGTGGGGCTGGATTTTTAATTAGGCTTTTTGACACAAAGATGCTTGTCAGTACAATGCTGCCATCAGTACCAGGAGTGTTGTGGGCATTGACAAAAACCATTGAATCTTTGGATGAAATGCTCCATATAATGTAAGTCCATAAAACATGTCAGGACAACCCTGTGAAATATTCAGCTGGATTGGATAACCGAGCTGTGTCTCAGACAAATTTCACATGAATAATTCTGCTTCTTGTGCTCGTCCCTGGAGGTCTTCCTCTCCCAGTTTTTTTTCTTAATTTGTCACTCAGCTGAGATCTCAGTGGCTTTTCTTAGGTGATCCTGACGCAGGATCACAGCCTTGTCCAGGAAGCATGAGGCAGCCAGCCCGCCCTGACTGGGGATGGGCTGCTGTTTCTCTGAAAGAGCGATAATTTTGGGAGATCTGAAGAGGGGAGGTGGCGGGGGAAATCCTCGGGAAATCCACTGCCATTTCTCTGATTCATCCCAGGATCTCTTGTGCGATGACAAACGTTACGGTAAAGGCAGGTCCAAGTCCAGAGAGGTCTGCAGCTGACAGACTCGGGGCAGATTCTTCCATTATATTCCTGAAGACCTACTTAATTTGCCCACAGGTAAAAGCGGCTGTGTTGGTACATTCACTTGCCCGTTGTGGAAAGACCATCCAGTAAGCCTCTTGAAACCGGCATGAGCATCTGTTCATAACTGATGACCATTGCGACAGAAAAAAGCATGTAGAATTGGAAGAGCAAGACTGGAAGTTTCTGAAATCTCTGAAAAAAAATTACCTGGTTTTCATTTCTGACCGATACATTAGATAGCAGCACCTTAGAAAAACTTAAAAGAGATTAGCCAGAACAAAGACTGTAGAGCTCTCTCGGACACTGTCATAGGATTTAATAACATTTTTAACGACATGAGCTACTTATAAGGCCATTAACAAGTTATGCCTCAGGAAATTACTTTACAGCCAGTCTTATATCAGAAATGCTAGAAACTACTGTCTGATGCGTAACTCAAATTCAGCACAGTCAGGGTGCTACTGACCTAGAAATGCTGGTGACTGGTAGAATAGAGATGGATTATATTATTGTTAAAGACACTTGATTTGCTTTTAGCACATCTTGCCTAACGCCAAGCTAGAAATCTGACGGGAAGAACTCTGAGGAAAGAACAGGAACAATCTGTCAGCCTCATAAAAAAACCAGCTACAATCAAATTCACTGCTGAAAACTCGGAAAATTCAGTTCCATAATGTTACTCACCTTTAATAAAAAAAAATATCTTTGAAAACCTAGAACATCCCTGAGAAATAACTGTCTCTGCAAGTCTGGGATTAGATAATTTTACATCTGCAGAGTGCCACTTGTGTCTTGTCCACTTGATCATGTAAAACTCAAACTTTTTCTTTTTTTAAAATATAACTATTTCAGGACAAAAAAATTATTTCACACCTATAAACAGAGAAAGCAAGTTGTTTCCCAAATGACACACAGCAAATCATAGTCTGAAACATAACGAACTGGTTTTGACTATTTCAACTTTCCTCATCATAGCCTGTTCCCTTCATTATAAAATGTATGTGTTTTTCCATTGAATAGAGCGTGTGCCCATCAGAATTCATAGGCAGTATGTCATGTCCTTAAAAATGCTTTTGATAACGAGCAAGACTTCACTTGTGCATATGTTCATGTTATGACAAGTTGATTGCAATTGCCAGGAATTATTTCCTCCAAAGACACACAGTGTACAATTGAGAATGAACGTTTGTGACTCTGGATGTTATAAAATGTGGAAGTCTCTCTCTTTTTTCCACTTAAAAGAAGATCTCAGCTTAGAAAAAACATTGTTGTCCAAAAAAAGCCTCCAACAAATAGAAGATTGTTTACTGTCTGCAGAATAAAAATAAGGGAGACATTAATGGGTGGAAATTATTCAGGGAGATACACAGGTTTTGAGATTATTGAAATTTCCTTCATGAACCTGATTTTAAAGGAAGTTACAGGGGATCCAGCAAAATTCTGAAAAGGACGGGAAGAAACAGATGCATCAACCAGTGTTTAAACAGACCACCTCTGGCACCAAAGAGAAGTTAATATGACTGTTTCAGAATTTTAAGTAGAAGAAAATGTCTCCTGAATACTTATCTTCAGGAAAATTCAAAAGGAAAAGGCTCTAAAGAGCTTCTTCTCTGAGCCAGTGCGGAGTCAGAGGAACCGTTCCGTCATGTTCCTGTGATAGCCTTCTGATTACGTTTCAGGAGTTTACTCAGACATGCAATTTCTAAAGCATACAAAGAAAGAAATAGGCAGTGAGAAGGCTTGAAAAAGGAAATCCGGTTGGATAGAAGAAATGATGAAAGCTTCATCCAGCTGACAGTAGACCAGCAAAAATAGAAAGAATTGGTGATGAAAGGTGAGAAAGTTAGGGCGATGTTGCAGCTCAGCTCTGGCACAGGCACAATTAGCGTGTACAGACAGCTGTAAGAGCTGCAGGTTAATCAGGGATAGGTACCTATGGAGATACTCTGGTCAGGTGAAAAAAGTAAGTCAGTGAACAGAGGTATAATGATGCTTTCATAAACAACACCCAGATCTGTTATAAAGTTAGTGAAATTGTACAAAACAAAACTGAAACCGGACAATTCTAATTATCTCATGGGCTATTCAAGTGAAATTGGTCAACAACTGAAACATAAATCTGACATTTTTTCAAAACAATAAGGAGATGGGTTTACAGCACAAGTGAATATAAGTAAGAGCCTCTTGCACTACTTCTTGCTGCTTGTTTAGCTATTAACGCCAGTACCACATTAAAGAAAATGCAGGTGCTTAAAGCGACAGCAAAACCCCGGAGATGTCACAGCATTCATAGCTCCCTTCCCTTCCTCCTGGCCTTCTTCCTTGCCCAGCCTGTGGGCAGGGATGGGGACACGACATAAACCACTGTTCCGCCTGAGTAACCCCCCCACAAGACATCACCAGCGTGGCCGCGAGATAGGATGTCACCGCTGTTCATCTGCATCAGCACACATGGCTGTGCGTGAATTCATGCGCGAGGAGCGGCAACAGAAGGCGTGCTCATTTGCAGATCAGGGGGAGTTGCCTGGGGAACGTTTTGTTCACAGTAACTTTATTGTTCTACTTATTTATTGAAGAACTTCCCACAGCAGCCTGGCAAATGGCAGGAAACCCTAAAGCCCTCTGAAAGCGTTCTTTATGGCAAAATGCTTCTAGACCGCGTATTCCGAGCTCACGGAACACAGACTATACACAAGCAAAAACAATGTATTATGGAGGAGGCTGAGTGCGGAGAGAAGGAGCTTCAAGTGCTTTTGGAAACAAATTCTTTCCTTCCGGGTATTTCCACCTTGCAGAAGATGAGCTATACTTACAGCAACATTGTATCTACCACACCGGCTTACATTATTCTTGAAGGACTTGTTGATTCAGTTTGGGTGCTAGCAGACTTGGCCTTAGCCCACAGATATGCCTTTTTAAAGAGTTAGCAGGGCAGGGATTCTTGCCTGTGCTCCCACATGGTGGCCAGCCTCCTCCACATAGCTGGGAAGAGGGACAGAGGGGCACTGGAGGAATGCACGCTGCCTCTCTTCCCTACCTCGGCTGCAACAGCTTCAGCAAACTACCCTGTTATCCCCTCCGGGACCTCAACCTGCATCAGTTCCCTCTGTTCCGGGGTGCTCTTCCTTGTGTCTTTTATTTTTCAACCCAATGGCAAAACCACATAGTTACAGATGGGATTTCCACAGACAGTAAGCAAAACTGGGAACCAAATCCCTCAGAATTCAGTGGGAGTTCTTGCTAAAGCCTTCTGAGATCCCTTAAAAAATTTAAATGTGCATATTTGCATACTTAAACACTTCTCTCAAGCACCTTCAAGCCCTAAAACTCAGAACACAAAAAAAAGCCTGAACTATATTTGCCATCTGGACTAAACCCAATGTTTAATGAACATGTAAAACCAGCAACACCCTTCTGTTGTATTTTTCTTAATTCACACACAGAGACAGACAAAGAGCAAAAGATTCACCTTACCAACTAAAAAATGGGAGCAGCAGAGGGAGACAGAACAAAGATGGGAAATAGGGCAAGACAAAACTGATAAATAAATCTTTTACATGCTCTCAGTGCAGTAAAGTTCAGATTTGGGAACAGTTCTCTCCTGCTAGGTTGTTATGAGGAGGCCACTGTGGAAACATGTTTTGACTTTGGATGAAGCGAATCCTCTTCTGCCCCTTTCTGTCTGTAATTAACTGGGATAGAAAAGGACTAAAGAAGTCTAGGATTTGCTGATACCTTCCTGCCCCCGGCAAAGGATAATTCCATTAAATTATCCCTAGTTGAGAATAAGAAAGTGACCTTAAAACACTGCTCTAAAGAAAATATCTGAAGAACTCTCAAGAGAAAACAGTAGCTTCCTTTTAGCACTTCCAGACTCTCACACACTCCTGATACTTTTTGTACGCTAAGGAAAATTTGTTTTTTAAAAAGGACACACAACTTTCCTCAGTTTCACAAAATTGTGATGCTGCAAGTCTTTAAAACAATTTATGAGAAGATACTCATGCAGGGATATCCAAAATCCAACCACTCTTGGAGCAGAGAGAAGTCGCACTAGCCACAGCATTTGCTGTAGGCATAGACAGGAAGAGTAAGCAACAATTAAAGCTGATTTTCTGTTGAAGTGTTTAGTTTATCTGCCCTTATTTGCTACGCTGCTCAATTTTTTTCAGGGGGTCACTGAAGGCTCTACGGTCTAAGTGAAAAAATTTACAAATTCATACAGAACATTCTAGCCCTCAAAGACAAAAATCCCCAGGCATGAAGTAGAGGTCAAACTGCAGTTCTGCTTGCTGCGTTATTTAATAAAGTTATCTGCAGAGAGTGCCGTTGTGTGTCTTGTGATCCCTGAAGGTGATCCTGCAAAGTACAACTCCCTGTAGTTATTAGAAGACTTAGGAACAAATTGATGTCAATGGGATTACTTGTGAGGCTAAGGCAAGGAGGATTTAACTCTAAGCATATTAATGCAACGTGGTGCAGCAGATGGTACTATAACTAGTGCCTTATTGAGAGAGTAATTCGGCGAAGTTCAAAATTATGAACATTTCAAATCACTTCCTCAGACAGTACCATTAACCTGGTAATATATAAGGTTACTTTCCTTTTTCCAGACATGGAGGAATGCTGGAAAGAAATCAAACGGATAGTGAGTCTAATTATATAGCAGTGAGCCTGAGGGGTATTTACTGGGTGCTGTGCAATGACGGAGAGCGTATATCTGTCTCTGCATGGTGTGCTGGGTATGCTGACAAGAGACCTACTTGACCTCCTATGCAATGATAAAATAACCCCTCAACACCTCTGGAGAACAGTTTCAGTGGACACTGAGATGGTGTGTGGGTCAGGAACAGGAAGGTAGAGGTGTAGGACAGAAGTGACTGCCCATGAACACCTGCATCAGAAGAGCTCAAAAAAAAGTGAGGTTCCTCCTGTCAATCTTCAACCAATCTTCGAATGATGCTCTCACCTTAGACCTCGCATTTGAAGTAATTTTACTTTTCCACAGAATCACAGAATTACAGAGCAGCTGAGGTTGGAAGGGTTGTCTGGAGAGCATCTGTCTAACCCCACTGTTCAAGTAGTGCCACCTAAAGCAGGTTGCCCAGGACCATGTCCAGATGGATTTGGAGTATCTCCAAAGATGGAGATTCCACAGCCTCTCTGGGCAGCCTGTGCTAGTGCTGGGTCTCCCTCACAGTAAAAGAAGTTTTCCTGACAGAACCTCCACTGTTTCAGTTTTCATCGCTCTGGTCCTGTCACTGGGCACCACTGAAAAGAGCCTGGCACTATGTTCTTTATACCCTCCCTTCTGGTATTTATATACATTGATGAGCTCTCCCTTGAGTCTTCTCTTCTCTAGGCTAATTTTGTAGGAGTTTTTTTGCGAACTACCTGAGACACAAAGTAATTTGAATAATGGGAAATGGGACAGGAAATACAGAAAATTGGTTGTTACATGAAAAGCCTGAAGAAGGTTATTCAATGTTCTTGAAGAATTATGTAGTATAAGAGGAGAATAAAATTTTTCATATCTGGGACTAGCAAATAAAACAAAGAGAATAAAAGCACAGCAGCAAGGGAAGGATTAACTTTGACTTTCAAAGCAGCATAATAAAAATGTATCTGATACAGACATGGCCACATAATTTCTGTGACGGATGACTGGAGTAGATTTCCCAAATGCTTCTTTTTCAAATTATCTAGATTAAATTTAATATTGTTGATATACAATACATTCCAGTAACAGCCGTGATTAGCAATGGTTTGACATAAATTAAACATTGAGCTTCCAGAGCAGCTGCTCTCATTTTTTGGGAAGACAAATGACCGTATTACAAACATGTCCTCAAAGCAATGTCTTGTGCTTTCAAAATAGGTCTGATAAACATCCACACCAACCTACACAGGCATTGATACAATCACCTGCTCAGTTCCAGACAGGCAAAAGATATTTATGACTTCCCACTGGAATATCGCATAGCCAGTTTGCCTTTAAGTAGATCTGGAGAGAGAGGACCGGAGACTGATAACATTAAGGTCTGAGTACATTTGCAAAAGTCAGAATAATAACGTACCTTACCTCCCTTTATTCTCCCTGAAACACTAAAAATCTGCGCTTGGGTTCTGTAGGAATAAAACTAACATACATATAACAAAGTTTAGTATGGACAGATTTCAGGAAGGAGGTTTTTATATGTTTGCATCAAATTGGCTGCATCAGATTTTGAAGAAATTATGAATGGGATGAAACTCAGGCATGCCCCAGAATGGAGGTGTGAGAAATCACCCAGGTCATTGCACTACTCTCCTGCCACGTGTAAATGTGTGCATTGCTCTTTTGGTATTAGCTGCCAAAAAAAGAAATTACTTTTAAAGAGAAAAAGACCAAAGAACATTCCCTTCACTGGTTGAAATTAAAGGGTTTGTGCTTTTACAAATGATACTGTGCAGCGGTATAAAGGCTGGGAATATACTCCTTACCCTAGCCCTCCTGATCATCAAACAAAGCTGAGGCTGTTTTTATGCATTGAAGCCTACAGGCTCATACCTTGCTCACTTGACTCACTTAAGTGGTCTAATTCAACCAACCCCGCCACTGGAAGTGTTCTGGTAACATCAATGGAACGACCGGTGTTGCAAATTTTGGCTTACTGACTTCCATTGACAACTCCAACAGGCAAGACATGAAGTTGTAGCCTCCACTGTTCCAGCTGTGAATTCCCACCAGGCACGAAGGCAGAGCGAGCAGCTGTCACTGCTTCACAGCCTTTCGGTACAAGGGCTACGCAGGCTGCTCTGGTTTCTGCCACTGGCCTTAATCTGGTTTCCACAGAGTGCTATGAGTGTGAGATCATCTTTCAGATAATGACCTGCTTCCTGCCACAGCTCCAGGTTTAATAGCCTCTGTCACCAAGAGTGGGTGGGTTGGGTTTTTTTTTCCTTGATGTTTCCTGAATGCATTCAAAGAGTTCTGTCACATGGAAAAAATGAAGCAATAAATGCTTCAGGCTGCAGGACAAGAATAAGAATGGACAAACTAACTATAGAGAGGAAAGGGCAATGAAGGGATGAGTGACATGAAGGAGAGGGAAAAAATAAACCCAGGGAGATATCCTATGCAGCAGGCTTCTATCTAGGCTGGAGTGTCAGGTCAGTTTTCCATTATTTCTCTACCCCACAGATCGCTTTCATAGTACCATACATTCCATAGAAGTAATTCTTCAGCTGATTGGGCCCGTTTTACAAAAAGGCTAGCAATTTCTATTAAATTACCTTATTGGTATTTGTAGAAAAATGCTGTAGTGCCAACGTAGTAACCAGCCAGATCAAGTGCCTTTATACAGAGCACTCTTGCCTTGCCTGGCTTTAAACATCCAACTCGTGTCATGGGTCACTGTCTATCTAGTGTATCCTGAAACATCCAAGGATGCTGCTTAGCTGTAATTCCAAGTCCAAGGATATCACTTTTTAAAGGACTTACATATTCTACAAGCATTTCTTGTCAATAAAAAAGATATTGCTTCAGTGCTAGAATAAGCGATATTATTTTACTTTGCACTCCCTCAGACCTACGGAAAAGGTGTAAAACAGTAACAGTGGGAAATGCATCACTCATTCCTCTTTTTATAACTCCCAAATTATATGTATTAATGAAATTACAGCCATAAAACAAGGGAATAGGCTGTTGCGGCCAGTTTGGAAAAAATGTTTCCTGAAAACTGGGTCGCTGGTGTCTGCAGAATAATTCCCATCAAAGAGTTACATACATTTGTATTTACAGTTAAATACATACACTTTCACTTCCATGCCAATAACCTAATTTATAACTGCAACATGCTGACCCTTTATCAAAGAATCCACGTACTGTGTGAACACCTGAGTCTGTATTTTAGTGCAATGACACACAGGACAAGTTAATACTTTCAAACAAATTTAACGGTATTTCCTTTCAGGAAATATTTTCCACCAAAACGTAAGTCAGGACAGACACACTGTAAGTGTAGTTGTGATGAATGTGGTTCCTGTTGGTCTGTGGCATATAATTTAACACAGAATAGTTTGTGTTTGTGGGAAATCTCAACACACGATTTGAAACATGTTCCTATGATGAGGAACAAATAGGACACAACAGTATTTCAGATCTTCTAGTAAAGTCACTTAACTGAACAGCGGAAGAAAAAGACACAGCTGTGGACTACAACTGTAATTGCACCTATGCACACTGTCACCTTTAAGGTCTTCACAACCTGGAAGATCAGGAACAAATTAATTTCCAGGAATAATATATTCTGAAGCAAGTCCAGCGCATGGGATTACGACAATCCCTGCCTTGGCCCTCACCTCTTCTTCAGTGTCACTGCTATGGAAATACTAATTCAAATGACGAAAGGACATATAGAAACCATTTACAAATCTACGACTTTGCCTAATTTGTGCCTAATTTGTAGATATTCTTACATTATAAAACCAAGAAAGCAAGTTTAACTTCTGTGATAAAAGGATTCAATATATACATCATTTTAAAATAGCTGCCTGACAGCAGCCTGCTAATAATTTGTTCCACCAAAAAGTCTTTATAGTATTGGCGCAAACAAAGTGCTTATGTGCTAGACTAGTTTAAGGAATCTTAATTTTCTTAAATGGAACTATCATTTGAATTCAAATTCCAAAATAGTTTCTCAATTGTTGCCATAATAATATTTGTTTTGCTATTACTGGCTCAGGGCAATCTGTTTTCACTTAAAATAAATATCGGAGAAGATTTCTTCAGTGTTTTCCAGAAAACTGCATTGCAAACTGTCCCAGATGCCCCAGTGTAAACAAAGAAGTCTGCTCAAAACAATTCACACAAGTTCCAAGTTTTGGTGCAATATGTCCTGGGCTTGTCTGCCACCAAATATGGTACGGATTTTGAACACCCAGGTGAGTGCACTCCCTCTGCAGATCTGTTGAGGTCTACCACAAAAAACCCCAAAGTGCTGCAAGAAGACAGCACTGCTCAGGCAGCAGATGTTTCCCATGCTGACAAGAAGAACTGATCTAGGGAAGAATAAGCCAAACCCTTGATCCTATTTTTCTTTCCCTGGATGTGTTTGACTGATGATCATTTTACATCATCAACTCATGATTCTAGAAAGGTTTGAGAGCTGGTGTCTAATTCAGCACTGGCAGTGACTATTTTCCTCCTTGCAAACCAAGAAGCCACGCATATACATACCAGATTTTGCCACCAGCTCTCCTTTTAGAAGAGACTGTAGAAAGATCCAGACCTACCTCCAGCTGCCTATGCATTAGATTGCGTAACACCATTTTGACTGGTTAAGAATGAAGGATGGCCAAAGTGATCTTGTTGTTTGTTTCCTGAAGAATAGCGATACCAATATCATCCAGATTAATTTTATAATAGTACAGCTGTAATTCTGACTTTTATACTTAGTTTACAGCATTAGACAAACAATGATCTCCTTTAAGATTACCTTATATACAGGGGGACCGGCAGAAACAAGATTAATTGATTTCAAATATGTGAGTGTCCGATTATTTTTGTTTTACAGCAGGCAGTGCTGAGAGCACAATCCCTAGAACTAACCTTGACCAGAGTACTCAGATCAAGTGCCCCAATGGTACCTGTAGATTTTACCATTATATTCCAACTGTATAGTACTCCGAAGCAATGGTGTGATGCAGTTCATTCCAGAGTCCTTGCTCCCTGATAATCTGGATGGCAACCTGGACCAACAGTGCTGTGAATCGCTGTTTTGTTCATGCCTGGGTCCATTTCAGTGGAGATTACATGCTGGGATTTAAGGTGCAAGAGAATGGTGTGCACATTGGTCCTTACACTAACACCAAGCAGGGATGCAGCCAGGTTTTGCACCAGAATGAGAGAGCTGGACAGAGTTCTTGAAATTCGCAGGTTAGACAGCCTGAAGTTATGAGCTATCATAATAAAGACTGCAGTGCATAAAAATCTAATTTAAAGAGAATAATCCACATACTCCTCACATTTCCTTTTCAGCAATTTAATGGCAACACACACTGTAGCAAGGCCTATGTTAAAACAATTGTCAGTCAAATTCTCCTGTTCGTTCAGGAGGTGGGTTGCACATTTAGCATAGTAAATAAAGGTTAAACTGTACTCTGCTGAATGAATGTGCCTCATGCAGTTTCCGCGGTATTTTCAATCTTTGTTTATGTGGTTACTAATTTACAGAATCAGGGGCTTTCAGCTTGTGTAACTTTCAGTGGGACTGAGCATGGGTTCAGTGCACATAGAGGTTAGTCTTCTACTTAGAAAAGTGGGTTTTTAAAGTAGATTGTCTGAGATGGTAAGCCTCTTTATGCTGGAGATCTGCATTTACCAAGGCCTGCCCAAACCCATCAGACCCAGCCCTTTCACAGCTCTGCTCCACCTTTCTCCTCGCTCTCTCTGTCCCTCCCTCCATCCTCCCCCTACCACACACACATGGGACTTCTCTGTAGACACAAGTGACCTGCTGAGTATTCTGTAATTTTGGAAACGCCTAACTCGCAAGGTGAAGTCACGTGAACAGACTTGGGCAGCGTCAGAAGAGGTCAACCGAAATCCAGTCAGACCATCCAGCAACACATGAAACGCAAGCAGAACAGTCCTCAAAAATAAAGCACATGCATCTCAAAAATAACCTGAATAAAACAAGTATTCTGTAGGTCTGCTTGATCCTTGGCGTATTCCAGAACTGGACTTCCAGACAATCAGATATTTTTTTCTTTCCTTCTTTCTTTTTTTTTTTACTGTTGCGAGTCATCACAGATCAAAAAGCTTAAACAGTTGCGTAGTTCTATTTCATAAGAAGAAGACTAACTCATGGAAATGAAATTAAAAGAAGATTTCAGAAGCAAAAATGCAGCCACAGAAGACACCTGAAGTATTGGCAATGATCAAACCACTTGTTTGCACACAGTGCAGATAGAACATATGCTAGAAGGCCTTAAAAGAAGGAGGCAACAACGCACTGCTTCATTTGAGTCACGGCACTGGGACAATCTCCTTCAGTGCCTAAAACTGACCCTTTCTTAAAAATCTTTCACTTATTTCTATTTACAATTTTTGACGTACGGTTAAAGAGAAGGTCTTAAAAATGGGCACAATACAAAACAGTTTTTATGTATGTATACTTTCCTACATTTCTTGCGTAACTGCAATATTGCCTTTAATCTAGCATGCAGTTACAAGTAATTTACTCGTTCTGAGGAACACTTGCACTTCAGAAACAAAGAGAAACCTTTTCCTTCATGGAGGTTTAGTTTTTGATTTCGGGTCTGCGTGACCATGCTGTTCTCTTCATACAGACATCTGTTTTGGACCTTGGCCATTGTGTCACACGAGATGTTTCTTTTGATACTTCCTTAACACTCTGACCTCCCTCCCCTTCGCCTGGGCTCTACTCTTTGTTTTCCATGCTCTGGATGCTAAAACTGTTAGAGCTAATAATCTTGTATATCATCTTCCACTGTAATACAAATCCCCCGTGATTTCTAATTTTTTGCACTAGTGCTGTGAAACCATGGTGTAGGTTTCGTTCATTTTTAGATTTCTGTATAAACTAAAGCATACATTAATGCTTTATATCATGGGATTAAGGTTAATACCATCAACTGAATCCCCTAGTACTTTTGTAAAAGATGTGTAACATTTGTGGTACCTTTAAAACCATTCACCAGAGTTTTGGAATGCCCTAACTCAGCTGTTACTTCTTCAGGCTGCAAACCTTTGCTGCAGCACAGATCTGAAACCAAAAGGCAATGTGATCCTTTACTTTTGAATTCTGCAGCATAAATAAATTGTATATAGGCTGTGGTGATATTCTTGTGAGTACAACTGTGTATGTCTTTTCAGTCTTAAAAGTCCTTTGGAGTCAAGTGAGCACAAAGCAAGGTAGTAAAATTCTTTATTTGAATGCTTGTTTTAAAACATTTTTACATTTTGTTAATACAGAAAGTTAATATTATGTACAAAATGTATCAAAAGATTGACAACTTGATTTTCTTAAACACAGTCAGGAAGAATATACTTTCTAGCTTTCTACCTCCATGGGTATTAGTCCTCACAAATGTAGCTCACATAATATCTTAAAAGCCATCTGTCCAACACTAACTCTTGTTCTTCATAAAGTAATATGTAACAGATCATAGGAAATTACATGTTACAATTCTAGGGAGCGAAAGCCAGAAGTGCAATATATGCAATCTAACTTAAACAAGAAAACGGTTTGGGAAATTTTTTTTCTCTAAAAAGTTCCTAAATATATTTCACAGGAATATCCCCTATTCCCACTGTCAAGCCCTTCCCATTGTCTGATCCTTGCGCCAGTAACAAAGGCAAAGACAGTTAACATATCACCCTAATCTTAAAACATTTTAAGAATTTATTTTAACAGACAGACATAATCTATCTCTGTAGCAATTAAAGTCTCTGCTTGCAGCAGAAAAGATGTGGGATGCCCACGAGCCCACAGAACTGAACATCATCAGCACGTGTCTGCTTAGAAGAGAAGTGTTGGAAGTAGAGAAGGACAGATACAACATAGTTTCTTAATTCTGACATGCATATTATTCCACAAAATACAGCAATGGCTCATGCCAAGGCCAGGTCTCGTGAGTACAGAGCAAATGTAGTGAAAGTTCAGTAAATCATCTGTCTACCACCTGCTTCTTAAGCCCTTTAAAGAACAGCTAAAAGTAGTGAGAAGTTTATCTACTGTGACACATAAAGTTTTTTGTGTTCTTCTTCTATGATGTATAAAAATTTCCCATCTTTCTTTAACTTCCTCTGGTTCTCTGACAGAAGTTACGATGGTCCACCATGTGAAACTATAACTTTCTCACTACAGCCACTTACATCAGAAAATAAGGACCATCTATGCCTGGTGAGAATTAAGAAACATAGTGTTTAACCCAACAGGGACAGGAGAAATACTACAACATTCTTTCAGTTTCTGTCATCAGAGGACAACATTTCCCTAGTGCATTAGACCTAGGTTTACCTTTACGATGCTGTTTTGAAGCTTTACAACGTATATAGCATTAAAATGTCTTTACAGTATGTTAAGAAAAGTTTAAAGAAATGTTCAAGAAATATGGGTGTAAAGTATAAAGTCAGTCGGAGCCTTCAAATGTGGTAATATAACAATTACAAATCTTATTTTAAAAAAAGAGTAGTCTCCACTTTTCACCTTGTTCTGTATTTTTAGCTGACAAATGGCATGATAACAAAGTTTTTATTTTAATATGAATATCTGACATGTTTTACGTTAAATTTAATTTTAGGAATGACCAGAAAAAGTATTAATTTGATTTTGCTAAGCTTTTCCCTGGTTCTGCTATTCTGTCAAATAGCTAATGCAAAATCTGTTGAATATAAAGACATTTTGTTTCCCTTGGTTGCAACGCTTCCGTGAGATCATTGCTATCTCTAACTTCTTTTCAGTGAAGATATATAGGCTCTCCTTGTTTTGCTTTAGCAACCTCCTATATCACAGTCACTAAAAGATGAAAACAGAGAAAACTATTTTGGTTTTTCTTATGCTAGGCAGATTGGAAAGCAAATTGGTCTTTGTTTTTTAGGTGGAAACAAATTATGTGTTTGACATAACATTAAAATTTCCCTGGGAAGTTGCACACTTTTGTATAATACCTGGTTCTTGTATATACAAACACAAATGTGCTTTAACTGTGTTGGAAGCAATCCTCTTACAGCTGAGCTTCCTCTGCTATTGTGTATATCACATATCAGCTACAGATTGTAGATTCTCTGAGGCACAGAGTGATCGTCACTTTATTTGTAAAGTCCTTTAGATTTCTCTGTGAGGGATCCCCCCTTTTTTTTTTTTGACACAGTTTTCAGCTAATACTGCAAGACTTACCTGACTTTTGAAAGTCTAGGAATTTCTCTATCTTTTTTTTTTTTTTAAGTGTAATTTCTGTTATATAACTCACATTGCTGTTTAAAGACATATAGCTTTTAATTAAAACGTATTCATTTTCAGGCATGAATGATCTTACTGATGTCATTGGCTACTTCTAGTTAAGATCAGGTGTCCACATACTTGGAGACTTGTAAAGCAGATTTTGCTTCCCTCTGAGTCATTGTATTGAATCACAGAAAGATCCAGAAGGGACCTAAAGAGATCTTCTGGTCATTAACTGCCCTAGGGACTTCATACTTAGTTGCTTTTCTATAAATATATTTGTGTACACTCATTCCCCTTAAGACATGTCTTATGTTTCATTCCATTTTTCCTACATGTATAGCTTGCAGGCTATCTGTCAAACCCCTCCTTAATTCAGCAGTAATGGTATGCCTGTAGCAACGTACAGAGCTGTCTATAGAACACACATGTATAGATTTATAGAAGTGAGGAAGGGGGAATGGTTATGGCTCCAGGATTATGTGAAGATGGGAGATTTCTGATGACTTATTTTCAGCTAGTAGTACTTTTAGAAGGGTGTGGGTTATTTTAAGAATAGGGTTAATGACATGAAAACGTGTCATTTTCCTGGCACCTCAATGAGCAGTGGTAAACAGTTATGGCAGAGGAGCAGCATGGACAGAATAAATAGCTCAATACTCTTTCCTACATAACACAACAAAAAGGTGGAAACCTTTGAGAAAAATGGGTATCTTAGTACACTAACTATATTAAGTCCTTATTGCTTTATAGGAGGTATTTTTCACAGAACATACCTTCAATTTTAATGACCATTCTGAGCTCTAATATTTCTGCGCAGGGCCTGCAGCCTTAACCAGTTTGGGGCAACTAGCTAATTTAGTATGTATGCTCTCTATTCCATCATTGTAAATTTTAATGAAAATATTGGATACTGCTGAATATTGAAAATATTGCATAAGAACACTCTTGAAAGAGCTCCACAGCCATTCATAATACTCCTTCAGGGCCTTCTCATTTACTTTTGCACATATTTTTAGTTTTTATTCCCTCCTGAACAGTGTCATTTTTACAAATGAGATAAACCACTTATGCCATGATTCCAGCAATAACTTAAAAGAAACCCATCCATTTCCAGCAGAATCGTGCAGTATTTGGTTGAAGAAGTTTTAGTATTGATTTTGATAGTATCCTGTTCATGGACAAAGTTTTGGATCAGTAAGCTTTGTAAAAGACATTATTCAGAAATAGGTCAATATTTGAACATGATATATAAAGTCACTAGTTTAAGAAAAATTCCACCTATGGATTTAGTAGGCAGACAGGCAGAGAGAAGGATAAATGAAGCTGTAGGAAGTTTTTGCAGGTGATCGCTACTGAATGAAGCATTCAGGTACAGGTAATGTTATAATTCTGGCAGTTGCCAAAGTAATATGGAAATTACTGGAATGTTAATATCTACTATTGTAAGTATTCTTTTGTCACATTTAGAGAGAAAGTATGTCAAATAGTTCCATTCTATTCTTGCTTCTCAATGTAAAATAATTTGGAAATTTTAAGATAAACTCCACCTTTTTATTAAAATAAACAAACTGAGAAGCAATAAGATTAGGACTAGACACTACCAGAGGTACTCACTCAAAACCGGATTCCTACTTGCATTTAAAGCACTGATTTCCATGTAGTTAGAAAAGTGTTTTACTTTTGCAGAGGAGAGACTCGTAACATGTTGATCTTTTCTATTTGTCACAATGTCCACAACACTATATTGGTGTCCTGATAGCTCCTCTGTAGGCCTACTATTTATAGCAGGATGTCACAAATGAAGGAGTTTGTCATGACCTGAAAGCAAAAGGAAAAAAAACAGTAGTCAGAATGACTGAATAGTCACTGGTATTACAAATAAGCTTCCTAATGGAAAGCTTAGTGTTGATAAGTCTCTGCTTTCTGCATATAGGCAACTCCCACATAAGGATGTGAATTTTTTATTCCAAGGGCTGGATTCCAGCTTATGTTTTCATCGCTTATCCCCTAACTTGTATTAAAAGTACATAACTGATTCGCCTTTTGAAGTCTTTTTATTTTGCTTGGGCAATGTCAAGGACACTGGATGTGACTACCTGTGCTAGTCCCATAGGAGCAGATCACTTTATTAGAAATAGAGCTGGGGCTCGGGGTTTTTTTTGTTTCAAAGACCTAATCTAGAAAAATGTCAAAACAATTTTTGGGTCCACTTAGCCAGGAAATGAAGGGATGACTGTCTCTGTGGAAGAGGGTGGGCATGCAGAACAGGAAGGGGAACAGGCAGGAAAGTTGAGGGCAGTTAAGAAACAGTAAGTGCTGTTGAGTGATTTTGTGTCTTGAAGTAAATTAGAATTAGGCCTTTCATATTTATTTGTATTTTCAAACATTAAGTGTACCTACAATTTAGGAAATAATCCTTGACTGCATTACAGGTGATTTTTTGGGGACAATTTTTGTAATAGTTTCCATAAATATTTCAAAACAGAAAGATGTTAAGAATGTATTAGCAAACTGGGTTTACATACTGATGTAAACACAGCTGTACCTAATGCACTGAAATATTTCATATTTTTCACAGGAGTTTAAGAGAACATGAGCCCAGTTTAAATTTGACATTAATTGACTTATATGTTAGCTTTCAATTCCTGGCAAACAGTGCAATTGTATGAATAGTATGCAGTTAGCCGAACACTATTTTGACACACAATATACGAAACAGCCCATTACACCTAGACTTCAGTTTGAATTTTAGTTTTCTCTCAGCTTAAAGTGAAGTGCATAAAGCCAAAAAAACATCGACTGGGAAGTACATGCCTCAGGAGGACATTCACTCAACCTCAAGGCTACAATGCTCAGTTCAGTTTTGTTAGCAAAGAAAACTGTCTGCTCTCCAGGGATCTTCCCTAAGGTTGTTCAGCTGATGGTCATTGGTCAGTCCCTCCTTCCCTCTCTCTCTCTGTCTCCAGAAATCTAGTCCTTTCCTTCTTAATACAGCAATATGTGATTCATCTAGGAGCACCCCATCTCCCTTTTCCTCCATTAAACGTTATTGCCCTCTCAGTTAAATTGGTTCCACTGTTTATGTAGCTTCTCTCTAAATGAGAGAGGCTCGCTGGAGGAAGGATCTGCTCTTAAAACAGCTACAACAGAAAGTAATTTTGGTTTATGTCTTACTCATTTCACAAGTGTGATTGAGAATGCAACCATGCAAACAGTTATACTGGCAGAGTGGAGGGATAACTTTTGCACAGAAAAGGGGAGCCATGGATAAGTAGCTGACTGGCAGTAACTTCAGTTATTCAGTGACTTTCAGGCAAAACTGCCCTAGAGATGAGCTGTCTGTGCTGTAACCGTGGCAGGAGGTATCTTACAAGGGCTGTAATTGCACAAGTGGTTTGCAAAGCCTCTTTGAATTGGGGAGCAGAACACAGCGGGCCCGTGCTCACTTCCTCAGATGTTGCCTTAGGCCATCACAGACGTGCCTGGCAGGTTAGCAGAAACCTTGTCATCAGGCCAGTATATGTTACTGAAAAATAAGACCATGGGAGTAAAACTCAGCTTGCAGACCTTCCATGAGGTTGACAGAAGGACACAAAAAATGGCAGACAGAAGACTCCAGTAAGACTGGTGAGATCAGTTATAATGTCAGAGGGAATAGACACTGCTTCAACAACATGCCCCTTAGCAGCACCAAATGGAAAATGTCATGTCTTAAAACAATGGTGAACTAGGTAGAAGTTGTTGGCAGTATCTGCCCAACTCATCCGACCTACTTGCTGCACTTTTGAGGAACAGGTTCTTTCTTACTCTTTCTAATTGCCCTGTTCTTTATATTCCTGAGGTGATGGCAGACAAATGAAGAGGAGGATAGTGCCCTTCAATTGTGGCACAGAGAGTTTCTTTTAAGAATAGAATCACTAATTCATGTTATTTACTTAAGATATTAACAGGAGGAACAAATGTCATTAGGAAAGAAAACCTTTCCCTATATTAAAAATACTGTTTGCTTCCCATGAGAAATAGTGAATTAGTTTCAATCCTTTTACTGATGTGGAGATAACGGTGGATTTGGTTATAGAAGACATGCTTGCTCTTTCTGGACTAACACCAGATTGGCTCTAACATTTACTGCTTCACTGGAACATTGGCTGGAACATTTATTCTCTCTGTGCTCCAAATATGCCTCTGGGATTCAGAATCCTGACACAGAAGGCAGGGGTACTAAGCACATGCAAGACAAGCTTGAATAAGATGAATTATCTGTCCAGAAATTTGAGAGAAAATTTTTAAGAGTCTGTGAAATCAATGGTTTGAATAATAATGGGCTCAATTCCATGTTCTCTCTACCAAGACAAATAATTCTGAAAGCATGTTTAGGGTTCTTTTTAAGAGTCAGATTCTATGACCACAGCTTTATTCTAGCTAGGATGTTATGGATTCCAATACCATCTTTGAACATGTGATGCTTTGTTAAAGTGCCTCCCCTGCTTACACAGTTTTGCAGTTTGTGTGATATTACAAACCTGCTGAGATGCCTGCATTTCAGTGGTGTTGAAACCTCCTTGAGCACAACAGCATTTTTGAATGGAAAAATGCTAGGCTTAGCTTAGCATTCTTTGATAAACTAGAAACAAAAAACCATAACCCCTGGTTTCTATATTGCTCCTCTCACACAGAAGGATCGCTTATGTAGAGGAATTATAGAGGAATGAGGGCAGGTTAATTAACATTGATAATATACAGCGGTGGGCTGGCTTCAGGGGCGGTGGGTGGGCTGATGTGGATAAGGTGCAGCTGTGGCTGGGTCCTGCTAAGTAGTTAAATAGCCCTAAGGGGTAGGGGAGAGATGGACTGGATGAGGAGACATCTAGAAGAAACAGAGAGAGCACTCCAGAGGTAGGAGCGGGCCCCAGGAGAAGGAGGGAGCCTGGATGAGGAGAGGTTGACTGGAGAAGGGAGACTTTGGATGCAGCAGAGGCAAGAAGCAGGGTGGACTGGTCTGAAGATGAAGAAACAGCACAGACAGTAGATGAACCTGTGAAACTTTGTGGGGGATTGGTGGCTGTGCCAGGGCAAGGTGTGGGAGCTGCTTATTGAAGTCAACCTCATATTGGATGGTGAAAGTCTTGTTGCAGCTGGTTAGTTTTGAGAGTGCTGAGGTGCCCTTATTCTCTAAAGCAGTTTATCATTCCTTTAAGCCTGCCTTTTAAATAATCTTGGATTAAAATGTCTGCAAAACTGCTTCAGAACAGTTAGACATCTGGCAAACTAATACAAGTTCATCTGTTCATCATATTGACCAATGTCTCTTTTTTACTTTGTGCTGCCTTGTCTGTCTTCATGTGTTCTTCTTAAATTTAGACTGCGTCATAGAAAAGATTCTGCTGTGCTTCTGAGGGCTAATATTAGTGGAGTCCTGGGATGCGATTTCTATAACTAGGATTCCTGGGAATGCCTGAAAATTTCAATAGCAATGTATAGTGCCAGTAAAAGAAAGATACAACATGTTGCCATGTTTGCTGATGCCAGGAATACATAAAGGATACTGAGCAAGCACAGAGGGCTTTTATCAGTCTTAAGCTGCTACTGCTGGATTTAGAAATCAGTAATAGTTTTTCTTCTACTTTATTGCTCACAGGAGAACAATATCTGGATTTGAAGAACTAATGGGGTTAGAAGTAGATATATCATTTAAAACTGATAATCTCCAGCTTTTATACACATACATAACTTGATCTTAATTGTAGCTGTTCCCCAAGTTGCTGATTAAGACATAGTTGGAATTGAAATGGATACAGAATAAGAAGAAAACCCTATTGCTTTACAACTCAACATAATAATGTAAAATGCTAAACAGAAAAGTTATTCTAAACTACTGTGGGCTCCATATCTTAGGCCACTATGAAGCTCTTATCATTTTAGTGGTTGAAGTCTAGCTTTTAGCATGAAAAATGAACTTTGTACCAGGTTTTTTATTTTTTTAATCCATTAATACAATTATCAAATATCTGGAAGGCAAAATTAGGTTGCATCACAGTACTGGAAAACTGATGAGCATGTTCAAATACGACTAGATATATGGTGGTACAACTAAATAAATGATGGAAGACTAAAGGTGTTAAAACATGACTTCTTTTAATTTGTCCACTTCCCAGTGTAGTATTTAGCATACCATTTGTGCTGTAAATACCCAGCTAAATAACAATAGGTTAGGTCTTAGTAAAGTGGATAGCATGTTTATCCCCACTGAATACTTTAGAAGTTATCCTGTTATCAAAGGCTGAATATTTCTTTTAATTAATGAATATGACATATAAACATAGCTTTTGCAAATATTTGTATGTCACCAAGAAATCTATGTATTATGATTCCTGATTTTTTTTTTTTTTTCCCCTGTTCTGGCCTTTGATTTTCAGGGTATATTACAGGTAAAATGGCAGGCTTCCTAATCAAGAAGACCAGCCTATCTTCATTTTAAACAGTTTAATTCTTTCACTAACTGGATCATCAACACACGGTTCTCAGGCAGACAAGAGACAGATGGGTTTCAAGATCGAGGCAAATACAGTGTGTTCTAGTCTGACTGCTGTGCCATTGTGAGCACTGTGTTTTATTAATAGAGTACTGAATGACAGAGTTCAAAGTTTGAAGACTTTAATAGATGGAGCTCTCAAGTGCTGCAGCAGTTCTCTTAATTCTGGGTGCAGCATCATAGTAGCCCCTGGCCGATCTAAACTTCACAGTGAAATTGAAAGAGATGATCCCACCCTGACTTTCTTTGGCCTTGCATCCCTGCTTACTCCCGTGACTGTTAGTAATCCAGGTCAGGAATAATTTCCTTTTGTATTCAAGGGAATCGGCAGGGCTGAGAATGAGGATGAGAGGCAGGAGGATGCTTGTTAACATCAAGATGAAGGCTGGTGGGTGAGCAAGCGAGACGGGATTCCAGCTCAAGGGCATGTAAATTTTATGATCCAGGAATACATTGGAAGATTGTTAGAAGTAATTACAGTTCTTACACTTTTTCAAAATCATAATTACAGCATCCTTGAATACAATATTATTCAATTTTTGTCATGTTGCCCATACTTTCTGTACTTTTGTGCAGTGAAAGTCAAGAGAAACTAAAATGCAGTATTGAGAAAGTTAATCTCCTAACATATTCTGATTATGCAGTTGTTTAGATGGGATAGGAGGTCCTGCATTTCAAGTCTAGCCTCCAGCCATCACAGACAAATATGCAATCTAACATTTTCAAAAAATTCAAGCTCTGTTTTAAACTGAGGAGGGTATTTCTTTCTGCAATTGCCACTATTCAGAAGACTCTTCCAGAACATCACTGCTCTAATTTTGTTCTCCTGATATTTTTATGGAGAGCACTGATATATCTTGTTAATTGACACTATGCTAAGCTATAGAAAATACACTTTTTAGACTCTCTGATAGATTTAGTGACTATGTGGTAGGTTTCCCCCACCTCTTTTCCATATTCAGCTGATCTTTCTCAAACATGGCTCATCAACTATAGATCAGATTCCAGTGCAACATGAGGTTTTAGCAGTGTTAAATTCAGGGCAGTTAATGCTTTGTTACCCGCAGAACAGATATTTCAATGAACACAGGTACCTGGGGCAAGTATTGCTGCATAATTGCCCTACTTCTATACTCTGCCATAAGTATTTATTGCTGGTCAGTGTCAATGAGGGGACGGTGGGTTAAGCAGAGCTTTGGTCTGCCCTACCGTAGCTATTATTTCTTAGGAAGTTTATCCATTTTTTTCTCTTCCTCTATTATTTCTGTAAGAAGAATTTTCGGTGTGTAAGAGAAACTTTTATAGTTCATGTGTAATTGACCTTCTGTCCTATTCAGACACTTCACTCTGGTTTTATTACTACAGTAAAATCCTCCAGTTCTACCTGTAGGAAATACTAACCACACTGTTTTATGGGGCCTTCCTGCTTTGTCATCAGTAAATCTATCCGGACTACTTTTTGTGACAAGGTAATCAATGTAAATAAGATCTCCTCCAAGGCTGAAATTCAGAATTTTCGCTGATAAAGGGAAAGCAATAGGGCTATAGAAAGTTAAATCTTGTGTCTAGAAAATCAATAAACTGTCTGATATTTATATTGATATCTGTCGCAGTTTTCCCTTTGGTAAACTGCTACAAGTCAGCTTGAATTGCACTATTTCCCACATCTAGGTCTCCCTGCTGCCCCAATTTATTTTACTGGCTTGTATATTATCAAGACTGGACAGCAGATCCTTGGCCATTTTTTTCTTGTTAAATATAGACATAAAAATTGCTATGTTTGCTATTGCAATTTTTAATAAAGTTTTAAGTGAGACTCTCATACTGAAGACTTGGAGATTGGCAGCATCAATGTCACTCCCAGGGCACCACCCTGTCAGAATATACAAACAAGACTGCTGCAATATTCCAGCCACATTTCTGCAGCATGAAATATGACCACTGCAATAGAAAGGCTCATAAAATTATTGGATAACAGGGGAAAAAATGGATGTCAGAGTGCTATTTCTGCAGTCTGCTTTGGGAGAAAGAATGAACAGTAAAGCTTTGAGGAAATGTGATCAGAGAGAAGAGCAACAGAAGGTATTAAGATGGGCCAATGAGATTGCTTAAGGTGGAAAAGGATGGCCAAAGAGTAATAGGAAGGGATAGAAGCCTTGCTGATACTGCAAGGAGTAGTGTACCACCTCGCCAAGACAGTCACCACTGTGACTTGGAAAGGTGCCTTAGAGTAGTTTAACATACTGTTTGAACTGTTTTATTATATAAACATGATACTACTTGAATCAAACCCAGTCTAAGCCCTTGATAGGTTCCTGTCAAGAAATACACCTTTTAAGAGTAAGGTTCCCAGCAATTAAAAGCAAAACCTCTGATTCCTCTCATTTAGGACAGAATTCATTACCTATATGCTTAAGATACTAACTCAGCTTTGTTTGGTCTTATTTAAGGGGGGGAGAAAATTCACAACAGAACACTCTCTTGGAAGAACCCCTGGTACTTACCCCTGGTGACAATAGCTTTTGCTTTCCCACAGTATGTGAAGGCATTGACTCTTCTAGGGACAAAAAACTCCTTTACAGGTCTGTAAACGTTAATAAAACAGTTAATCGGGTAAGAAACACAGGGGAAATACAGTCTACAGTCATCCCACTTTACTTTTTTGTAGTATATAGAATAGCTCTTTGCATAATGGCTACAATCTCTTGTTATAAGCAAATTGATTTATAACAGTGACGTATAGTTACATAGACTTACAGTGACACTAGCATCAATAAAAAAGGAACAGGGTGCACTTTCCATTAAAGTAATAAATCTCTGATTTGAACACCTGAATCCTTTCAGTCATACTCCAAAGACAATCCTAAAATTGTAGCTGTTGCCAAAAATAAGCCTTAACACATGTCTGTGTGCTTAAAGCAGTTAATCACTGAGGAAAAGTATCAAACCAAATGCCTTTGCCGATGTTGGACATGGAGGTCTATTGCAGCTTATAATTTTTTTTTGCATAAAGAAAATGCAGTTACTTTTCTGCTGCTTACATATAATACATTGTAGAAAGCATAGTCTCTATTTTAACTATTTTGTATTGTATAACAACATGAAGAGACTGAAAGTTTCTGAAATTCAACTGAATTTTTCTATTGTATTCATTGCTAAAGCACAGGAATTTCACAGAGTGAAACTGACTTGGTGACCCTTCTAAACCCATCCTTCGAGCAACTTCTGCTTGTCCCTCCATGTTTCATACATTGCTACTAATAAGTGAATATTTTCTTAATTTTGTGATTTGGCAATAGCATGGCTAACACCTGTCTCTCCCAGGAAGCCATGTCAGTGTAAATAAACTCTACAGAATTAAATAAGTACACACCTAAATTTTTTTCTTTGAAATCCAAACAAGTAGGTAGTTCATTTATTCCAGGCTAAAAAGTAGCCATTAATGTTGAAAATGATAACTGGGGATGACAGTAAATTTGACAAAGGATTCCAGAAACTTTGGGGAATGTTGAAAGAGCTTGTTCTTTTTAGGCAGGTGTAAATAAAAGGCTGTTTGCTCCCTGTTACTTAGAGGGAGCAAAGCTTTCTTTCCAGAGCTCTAATAGAGGAGACTTCATTCTCTTGATGGTATAAAACAGCAACTAATTGATTCAAATGTGACTGACAGATTTCCTCAGGATTTTTCGTCTTTTTTCCTTTAATTCTTAAATTTAATACTTCTCTACAACTGTCTAATGGCTCTTTAATGGTTTTGGTACTCTTCTGACATCAGTGTGAATAAGGTTCCAGCAGTGTGAAGTCCTGCTCATATCATGGCCTTGCAGCAGAAGCACCCTGTGATCCCATGCGCACCTCCCTCTTTTTTTAGATACTTTACAATAAAAGATTGTAACTGCTTGCTCATCAACAATTTTCATTCAACAAAGAAAATTAACAGTCACGTAGGAGACAAGATACATTGCATCCCTTATCAAGCACAGTAACAATTGCTTGCTGCAAAGTTAATTGGGGAAATTTATTTTATTAGCATGAATAAATCACATGTTTCAACCATAATTATTTATGGAATGGGCATTTTGAAGTGATTTGGTCCATAGCTATTTTAGGGCTATTAATTTCATTTTAACAGCTGTGTAATTTTTCAGTTGTCTAAATATAATTTCATTTAGCTAGTGCATGAGATCGCTTAGAGAAATGTATTTATTGCAATTAGAGACACAATTCTAGTCAGTGTTAAATGAAAAAGACCTAACAAGATATTTGCAGATAACGTTCTGAATTACAAACAGTGTATGGTGGTAGCATATACTCTTTTGAATATACTTTTGGCTCTGCAGTCTTTGTTTTCTTTCTCCTTAAATTGATTCTATTTTTCCTAAACTTCCAACAAAATTAAACAGGATTTCTCAGCTTTTCTTCTGACATAGTATGTGACCTTGGACAAGCTGTAATTATTTCATATTTCACTTTCCCCCACAACACACATGTATACTCATAAAACCTAAAGTTATTGGATTGATGCAAGAATTAGTATGTGAATATTTATGGCCTGTGCTATACAAGAGACAAAACAGATTATCATAATTGTTGCTACTAGCTTTAAAAATCTATTAATCTCTGGAAGTATCTTACAGAGGAACTGTGAAGTTGATCTAATGTTTACAATGCTTTGAGATATTTGAATGAAAAGTTCTAGCTCTATTTTATTTATAGTTCCTTTTACATCAAATTTATTGTATTATTTTTTAATTGGGCTATAAACTCTTCCAAAATCACAGTCTAGTAAGGCTTGGAATCAGCTATAGTACTGATGGCCCATAGGCTCTTTCCTACTGCACAGTAAATCCATTTTGCAGACCTCAGAATAATTTGGTTTTTTTTGGTTTAAGCTCGTGAAACTGAAACTGTAAATGAAACCTAGTTGAATATATTTTTGTGTGGACGTAAATTTAAAATAAATGGATACCTGATATACATTTAAAGAAGCAATTGATTTTCCAAGTAAAATTTGCCTGCTGAGAAGCTGGAGCAGATGACACTGCCAACATATCTTATTTTTAAGGGTTGTGAGTAATTGAACATACATGGACAGTCCTATCTACATCAAAAGCTAACAAAAATGTTCAAGTATTTAATTGTATTTTTGTTGGTATTAGCAATGCTTATTGAAAAGACAGCTTCGATACAACAGGATGGCATCTTGCAAGGCACTGATCTTATGGCAGAGTTATAAAGCAGAAGGTCTGTTTTTTTCAGATGTCATATACTTACAAGTTTTCCTCTAGTTGCTTTGTCACCCAAAACAAATAAATGAATGCTGTCTGAGGAGCAGGATCCAAAACAATTTAGGTCAGAAATATACTTAACTTTCATAACACAGTCATCATGTAGCTTGTGTTTAAGACTAGGGGTGTAAATTGAGATGTTATTATGATATATTAGCATCTACTGTAATATGCCCATAGGTTGACGGGGGTTTTGTCAGTGAGATAATACACAACCAACGCTAACATTTAATATCCAGGGCAGATACAGAACTACTCTTCCAGCTCAGAAGCAAGCATAGGTAAAAAGGGTTGAATCATGCACTTCTGCAGTTGCAAATGTGCTTCCATCTAATTGGGAAAAATAAAGCCGTTTCTATGTCAAACTGTATTAACAGCAATTGTGAAATCTTCCCTGGAATTTCACTCTGCAGCCTCTCTGTTGTAAGATCTCCTACTGGAAATGATGGCATTTCCTTCACAAAACAACAAGCAAATCATACTTGACTCCAGTTTGGAAAAAGGGGGGTTAATTTATACACAAAAGCTAGTCCTCCATTTAGTCCAGAGAAAACCCAAATTAAAAAGATAATTGCTTGACTGATGACATTTTACCATAAGCAACTTACATGTTAAAAGTTTTGGAGTCCAAGACCTGCGGTTGTGATTCTTTTTTGCCTTCACATTGTTTCAAGCCAAGGTGATCACTGGTCACAGTAAGCAGGTGAACATAACCCTTACCATCTCCCATCCTCAGCCAGGTGATCTGAGCAAACACAGAGCAGACCATTTCCCATTGGCTTGATGATAAAGCAATTATTCTGTGAAATATGGTAGATTATTAGATATAGCACACAAGCCCTTAAGTTGCCTGAACATATCATGCTTATCTACTTATATCTGCAATAAATTCTTTGTTTTTTCAAGCTCCCCCTGTGACAGCCTTTTCCTGGTATTAGAAATACATGGAAGAACATCATCAAATGAAGTTCATGCAAACTGTAAGGGTTTCAGTGAGGCTTTATTTCATAGGTAGCCTTTTCCATTTCAGTGAGGAAATGTGAATTACAAATTTTAGGAAGGATTTCACTGTGCTAAGTGGGATGGTATATTTCCTAAGACTGTATGCGGTTTCCTGTTGAAAAATAAGATGCTGTCTAGGAGAAAATAGGAAATAGACAAATTAAAGCCTTATTCAAACCTCAAAATGCAGCAGTAACACACAGAGGGAAATTATATCACGGTCCTAATTATTAATACAGCCTGGGAGTACCAAGTGTACTTATAGGGACAGGTATTTCAATTTTCAGGAATTGAGATAGGGGGAATGAATACAGCTGCAAGCCATTGTGGTATTTTGCTAGACTGAGAAGGCCTGTGAATGAGATTTGGGGTCATTTCCATTGTGCTGCTTATTGGTTCTACTGCCTGACTCCATCTGTTATTTGATTAAAGCATCCTTGCCAACCTAAACTGGCAACTGTTCACATGCCATAGGAATTAACTGCTTCAATGTTTTCCATGTAGCACAGAAACGTTAAAGAGACACAACACCAGATATAGAACTGTCTCTGTATTATTTCTGTGGTCTTAAAAGAGAACTGCTCCTATTTAGTCACAGGATACTTTCAGCTCTCACTGACTGGAGGAAACCTGGGGAATAATGAGTGGAGAATAAAATTTTGAGCCTTCCTTCCCAGAAGTCCAATTGAATTGACAGAAATTGTTCCATTGATCAGCCTGAACTTGGGGAGTGGAATTTTAATATCAACAACAACAAAATCCTAAGACTTGATCTTATCCTAAAAATATTTACTTTGCTTCTTCTCATCTTCTCAGTCAATTCGGTTGCTGAGAAGAGCCCCAGGAACAGGAGGAAAAAGTTCAGGTATGGGTCAGAAATCCTTACATAAATTGTATTTTGTAATAAGGCATTCAAGAAAACTTTAACAGTTTGAACATACACTGGCAACGTCAAGATGCTTTGGCTCTCGAAAAGACCAGAACAAAGTACAGGATATGCAGAAATATTTTAAGTCAAGAAGTTACCTCAAAGGGGTCTATGTTAAATTCCCCAGTAAACCTGTCCCTTAATTCTTAATCGCTTCCAAATTATACATATCCACATGCACACACGATTAGATATACACGTGCACACATATGCATTTGATATACTTAGAAAATCAATTCTTTGGGGGTTTGTTTGCAACATAGTACAAAATTTTCCTCTTTCTTCCAAGTTTTTAAAACACACTAATAAACCCATTTGGTGTGGAAAGGTTATTCCTTCTTTAGTCTAAATTCCACTGTTTTACTGAGTTCTTGCAAAGACAAAAGTTAATGCCTTCATTCTGTTAGATCAAAGGAATGTGAATGTATATGGAAAACAAAGATTAATCTTTTTCAGGCTTCTGCTTTAGCATTGCCTGATCCAACAAAATACCTGACTCCCTTTTGATTTATAGTCCCAGATGATGACTGTCTTTTCAGTTATGGCCATGACACATTTCGGCTGAAGTAGGAAATCACACCCATTGATCTGAGCAGTATCCTGATGAAAATAAAAAGGGTAGCTAAAGAAGGATTGCCTCTGTAAATATATAAATGTCTGTCATTTAAGTAAATATTTTAAACCATCTTCATAAAAATCCCATACACACTGCACTAGCAGCTGCTAGGTCCAGCCCCAGCTAACAGCACTGAGACTTCTAACTCCAGGACTAGCTCATACATGAAGTTGTAGAGGTGTCACGGCCAGCCTCTGTTATCAGGGACTTGCCTCAGATGCACAGATGTTGCACATGAGAGGATGCAATACATATATACTGTTAGTTGAACTGTAATTACACCCTGAATAAAACACTCTGAGCAGAGGAAACTTCAGCTAAAACATTCACAGTAAAGCAGATCAAATTTGTACTTGGATACAGTTTAGTTCAAAAGAAAAGAAAGTTAAAGGCAGACGAAATTTCAGCTATAATAGCACAAGCCCTACTGAAATGAGTGTTTGTAAAAATAAGTCATTTGTGTTAAATAATTTTAATTCTCCCAATAGGTAGATCAAATATTTACAAAGATATACATCTGCCCATATTAAGCCATCTTTCATGTATACCTCCAATTATACAGGTCTTAATGTAAAATAATTTCTCTTGCAAAGTGTAAGATTAGAGACTCAAACTCACTACCACACGGCCAGAATTTTGGTTTTTGTTGAAACATTAATAGCCGTTTGATTTTTTCCCCAAAAATGTAATGTGCCTTCCTAAACCAGAGGTTTGAAATGGAATTGCTCCATTTGTTATGTCTGCAATGGCACAATCATCTATTACTTTAAAATAATTCAGAACATCTATAAAATAACACTGACTGAAGCAGCTTTCTTTTGTAGATTAATATGACACAGAAGCATTTGACACAGACTTAAACAAGGCTGTTATTGCAGTTCCTAAAGTAAGCTGTACCTACCTGTAACCTCTAAAAAACTAGTTCCAGTGGAAGTACTTGAAAAACAGCTAAAACAGGGACCTGTGTTGCTAAAGAAACAGTTTATATCCACAAAGTGAGTTAGGAAGCAAAAAGCACAATATGAAACCCACAGCGAACCGAAGGCAGCTGCTGGTGCTTCTGCTTTTATTTCCGTTGTCATACACCATATTGATTTTGCTGTTAGTGTACAGGGTCCAAAATCCTGCCAGAGTGATGTCAACACTCTATTGTGGGAGAAAGCTTCTTTCCTTCCTAATGGCCTGTGGGCAAGTGGTATTACATATGCAAGGATTCCTTGTGTTGTTTTCTACGATAAACACATGGAAAATAGCAGTCCTGCAGAGGCCTTATGGATTGCTTGGTAATTTTTATGGAAGACTTTGTTAACTATGGGGTTTTTTGGTCCTTACAATAGTGTCAGATAACAACGAGTAGCTGGTGTAAACCCAGTTCATTTTACATTGGTGATTAAGCCACTGCTTTGTAGTGCTGGCTCTTGATGATGTAGCCAAAGTAACAAAGCTGCATCTTGGAAAGGTTTTGCAGGCTATCACATGTAGTGACATGGTACAGAGGCAAAAGGAGGATCAAAACCAAGCACCAAGGAGAATCTTTGCACTTAACTGCTTAAAGAGACGTCTAAAGGACAGATGTCCCTTTGCTTTCTTTCTGTGCTCTAGTTGAATTTTAGGCAATAAAACAAGCCCTGATGAAAGGACTTAAAACATTGATACCAAAAACTTTATTTCATATACTTGCCTAGATATACAGCCCAGAACCTCTAATATTATTTTGAAACAATTAAACAAAACAAACCACACTACAGGGCAGTGATCTGAGAAAGCATGACTAGTCCTTATTTACAGATCAAGTGCCCTCTTTCCATGACAAGGTCTGTCCCTCATATATGCTGTGCTGGTAGCTGAATCTTTCCAAGTCAGTCAGTACATGCCTTGAGAGGGGACTTATCCCAGCTGAACACAAAGTATTTCTCACCTATTTGGGAGAAACAACCCAGTTAACCTGTGAGGATAATCTTGGAAGACAGAAGAAAGCCAGGTATCTGATAACAGTTAAGGAAGAATGAGTGGGAAACGCTAAAGATTAGCTTGGCAATTCAAGGGAAACATCTTCATCATACTTAAATATTTTAGGCATGTTAGCTCAAGGCTGCTATTCTGTTTTCCTTTACTGAAGGTCAAATTCAAATGCTGCGAGAACCTAGAACAGAGTGAAAACAGCTGTTGTCATTTGGGCTGGCAGGGGATATTCTCCTCTCGGGGCACAATTTACTAATTCTAACAAAGGAATTAAGCAAAATATTAGAACAATTATGTTCATATGTCCAGCAGTGAGACACAGTTTCCATCCAGATGTGTTTCTTTAAATGTCTCAAAGAGCAAATGTTTTCCTTTAACCTCTGCCTCAAGGCCAACTGTCAAAGTCTACTTTCCTGAAGCTTCCTTCTAAAGCACCTATAGGTCACCTCCTCCACATTCTGTGAAGTCTTATCTTTTTCCTCTTACCCCATGTCTACCTGCAGGTAAAAATGCACTTGGTGTTTACTGGGTGCTGGCACTTGACACAGACTTTCAAGTTTTTCCTGCAGCTGAGGTCAGAGCCCTTTCCACACGATAGAGTAACGGAAGAGAAAAAGCCAGAGCCTTTCACACTGATGATAGATGCCAGGGACCCTTTGCCCCTTTGAAAAACTGATATAGCCACTGGAGTCAATTTATTTTAGCTCTTCATATGCACAGATAAATAAGGTTGAACCTTCCACGCCCAGGAAAAGTGAGAAACATTTAACTTTCCACAACTAAGCCACTAAACTTTAAAAAATGTAGTTAGTTTCTTAATTACGTTGGCGTCAGAGTTAGTTATATACTTACACTCTACAGGGCTTTAGTGCTCTCTACTTCCTACCAGTCTTTGGTTCCAGTCTTATTAGGCAATTCTGGACATCAGTTTCTCCCTCACTATTCTCTCCATGTAGCTAATGATGCTGAACCACCAAACGGAGTATGAGCACGGGCTTCAGCGTCTCTCTCTTGTCACAATATTTGTGACTGGAAAATCAGACAGTCAAACAAGAATTTGGCAACAGTTAGTCCCTACGCAAATGAAACAAGGAACACGCACCTATGCACTGCTATGTAAAGCTACCTTAAGGCTTAACATGTTCTCAGGAAAAATGCTTCACTCCACAATAGGGTTGAGGGCTATTACTCCCCTAAAGAATTAGCAGTGAAAGGGAAACAGATGTTGGAATAATATATGCCTTCTGATCTGACTGGTTTTACTCCAGATAGGAACAACTCTATCCTCTAATTCATCGAGGGCAAGGCCTGCTTGCAGTTAAGTAAACATTTTAAACCCAGCCAAGTAAAATTGAGCTTGACTTTTCTTTTAAAGTGAAGCATCCTAGCCATTGTATTGTAGCATCCCCTGGCTTAGAGACATGATTATCATTAAGTTACTATTTCACTAAAAAGTAGAGAAAAACTAACAGAAATTACAACCTAAGAAGCATTAAAAACACTTTTGGTTTGAAGAGTGAATAAGAATGCATGTTCATATGAAGTTGGTTTTTTTTACAAGATTTATACAAAGGCTGCATACATCAACTTATGTCTAATAAACGTACAAAAAACCCCATATGGTTTACACAATCAGATTTTCCTTACAGCATTCTAAGTGCAAGGAACTTTGAGTGAAATCAAAAAGACATAGGTAGAGAAGCAATGAACACTCCAACAGGAGGAAAAGGTTCCCCAATACAGAGTTTATCTTGTAAGATTCTCCTCTCTATAGAAGATAAATACTTCTAATTAGTGATTGGCAGTCTAAAAAAGTGTCTGAAAACAATCAGGTTTCAACACATGATGTGCATTTTGTATATGCCAGCAAAAAGCAAGAATCAGTAAAACAAACTCCAGATTTATCCTCTTCTTTCATTTTACATTTACAGGCGCAGTCATATTTGATAATATAACAGAAAAAGTAGAAAAAAATGCATTTGTTGCACCAGTTTAATAGATGCTGCCAGTCAGGGAAAGATCCAGTGTAGAAGAATTCAGGTTTCCTGAAATAGGCAGCAATAGAACTGTTTTCATGTATGTAACTGCATCATTCTCATCTTAAAACAAATTGCACTAAACTTGCCTTTAATAATTCCAGTGAAGTTACTTAAATTACACTAATTACACCAAAGATCAGTGGTTATATAGGCCTGGAGAGACTTCTATAAGAACAGTTTGGCTTCCTGCATAGCATGCTCCAGAGAATGTCCACTGAGAAGTTTAGAGCCCAACAGAGACAGAGATCATTCAAGTTAGCCAGCAGCGCCTTCCAGGCCAGTTCTTGTTCAGGGGCCTCAGCCTGTGGAGTGAACCGGCTGTGTGTGTGAACAGCAGAGCATGGTGCTCTATCCTTAAGATCCAAAATGAAAGTTCTTGACCCAAACAGCCTCCTAGCATGGAGCTTGAGACTAGTTAGAAACTGCTAGTATGGAAGTCCTCAAGAGAGCAATTCACAAATTAGTAATTAATTTGATATACTGAGAAGTGGCTGATAGAAGAGAACAGTTTGCCAGAGACTATAAGCAAAACATGCTGCCTAGTTCCAGCTTTGGAGCAGGGGCTATAAGAATTTATCTTGGCACTGCCGTACTTGACAAATGAGGCAGTTGCACTAGATAAACGTTTTCATTACATCCTTGTTCCATCCCCTCATTCAAGGGCTCTGTCGTCACTACCTCATTTCCAGTAGTTTCTGTTTCAGCTTGTCTGGCTCATCCACTGGGTCTGTTGATGTTTTTCTAATACTACACTTAAAAGACATTTCACTTCCATTCTTCAAGAGAAGTGACTTGTTCACTGCCAGTATTGCCAACATCATTCAATGATGATTCTAGGCTGACTGCTGTTTTTGGGACCTGTCGGCTGAACAATTTTTAATCCATGCACTCTAGAGGTTTTTTCAGTGATCATATTTTAAAACAGAAAGTCATATGGTACTAAGTGGAATACTTTACAGAGTTTTAAGTGCATTATATTTATGCTTCTATTATTTTCACTTAGGCACATACCTCATCAAGAAATGAAATCAGGTTTTCTTGAAGTGACCTTTTCTCATAACATCCCTGGAAAAAAACAGTAAATGATCTGTACTCATAGTTCATTTTCCATTTATACCATCATGATGCTGGGAAAGTTCTGATGGCTGCAGTCCACTGGATTTTATTTCTAGAACTACTATGTTTCACAGCCTTCCTGGCTCAATATCTTCAGGGTCAAGACCTCTGTTACTGTGGTTGAATAAGCCTCTGCTCTGAAATCTTAAGAATGAGAACACTGAATGGAAGAAGGTAGAGGAACCTAGGGACTGTTCTGCAGTTTGTCAGCCACCCTCTGTTCATCATTGGTTTATCGGTGGGTGGAAGGTTTTAAGTCTGATAACTCATCTCTGAATTCAGGACCTTACTTCATTTGCACAAAGATGCATACAAATATATAGCTTGATCAGTTAGCTAATGCCAGTATTGATGATGATGTTAAAACAGATGAAAATGGCATAACAACTGTGGTGAAAAAAGAATCGACTGTTATTTCTGCAGATATGAAAAGGAGAAATGTAAGCTATGCAAGGTAAACGCAGCTTTCTCTCTTCAGCTATTCAGAAATTAATCATAAGGTATTATTCATAGTTGTGCATTATAACCATTTGGTGCTGAGGTCTTCAACTAGTATAATTCACCATACCTTTAATAGATAAATACTAGGTGATGATTTACACTCACATAAGATATTGTCCTTTTATTTTTTACAATTTTTTAGATAAAAGCTATTAAAATGCAAACCTTCAGTTTTAATAACCATGCTTTATAATAGAAAAACTGTGACCCAGTTCTAGAGTTATGTCTCCCCCAAAATCCCCAAGTTAATAAATTTAATAGCAACATACATTTAAACTGTCTTGAAATTGGGATTTACTGTCTTTAAAAAAATCCAGAATTTGATTTCATTGCATTTTGGGATAAGGATATAGAATATCAATTTTACAAACAAAATAGCTTAAAATATTGTGTTCTGAAAGCATGAAAATCTTTAACAACCATCAGAAAGTTCAGGAATGTCAAGCCCAGTAACAGCCACTTTAATTCTATTTCCAGTGCAGTAGTTAGAGGAAGGATGAGAAGAAAGTGAATTGGCCAAAGCCAGGGCCATTCAGTGCAAACACTTAAATAAGAATGTTATATACAATCAACTATTCCCTAAGACTAGGTAGAGCACGAAGCAGAAGAGGGTCACTTGTAACTAAAGCACCTGAAAAAGTCACAATTCTGGTACCAAAAGAGTGACTATAATGACAACAACAGAAGTAACATGACATCATCAAATACCATTAATTTTTTCTGATCCAGAATGCTTTCATGGAGTTGTGGGCATGGGTTTCTCTTCTCTTTTCACTAACCATCAGCTCCCCAGACAAATAAATGTCCTGGGGAAGCCAAAGATTTTCCCCTGAAACCCTCTACACCCTATGGTAGAGACTGACATGCTCAGCAGTAATGATCCCAACTGACCAGTGATCCCCAGCAGTAATGATCCTCCATCCTAAAGGGGAGGAATCCAAAGTATTTCTAACCTACTTCTTTCTTTCCCTAGGGAAGGCTGGAAAAGTGGGAACAGCTGGGAAAGGACGGGAAAGTGGCACAAGACAGGGGCACACAGATCAGGTGCAGAGCTGAACAGAGGTGGGTGCTCACAGATACTAAATGGAGTTATCTGTCGACACTAAAGCTACCAGGTTTTGTATTGTACTTCTTTGGAATCATAATCCTAACAATTATGGTGTTGCACCATAATAGTGAGAGATACCATTATGTCAAACATATCCTCCTGTCACACTTTTTATGGCAGAAATTCTCTACCCAGTATCAAATAAAAACTTCTTGTCTAGATTGTCAGCTGACTCCAAGAATATAACATAACCGTTAAAGAGATTGTCAAGTTACAGTTGCTTTCCAAAAAGCAATGAGAATAATACTAAGCTGATGTTGTGGAAAACTTGGTTGCACTGGACGTCAGTTTACACCAGGGTAAATGAACAGAATATGGCCTTGTCTCTTCCTCCACATGTATATTTTTTTTCAAATGCCCCAGGAGTGGCACAGTTAAAATCTCTATAATATCAGATTCACTAATTATGTCTGCTCAAGTATTATTCATTCATTTACATGGAACACACTGAGTTCTGTGGCATATATGTGCATCCAAGAACACCATACATTTTAATAATCTTAAAAATGCAACCATAATATGAAAATAGCTTCCCTGTCTATTTGTCAATGCACTGCTCATGAATCTATATTTTGGCCCTTCCATTCAGAGCACAAGATCCACCAAGCAGCACCTTCAGGGCAAGCTTCTACATACTCCCTTTACCAATATGCTGCAAAGCCAAATTAGGCAAAACAGCTCACTAGCTGAGATTTTAAAGCCAGGACTCTTTAAATCCTTAGTCTTTGAGAGAAGAAGAATGATGCAAAAGTTGCTAACTCCATATTTGCCTTTGTGATGTGAAGTCATAATCTAGCAACAGGACTCAAATGATAGCAATGCTGAAGAACTAGTTTTCCCTTGCTTGCATCAACATATATCAGAACAATTCTAATGAAGTCAAAAGTCATTTGCTTAGATCAACTGAGATCAGAGATCATAGCATCAGTAAATGACTGCTGTCGTAATGCCTTAGTAGTTTTCAGAACATACAGTTTTATAAGTGGGATTTGAGGTCTCTAATTCACTGCATTAAGCAGCTGGGTGTACAATCATTTACACTGCAGTCACTGATGTCAGAGTGACGTCTGTCCAGTCTATGAGAAGGCAGCAATTCAACTTGAAAACAGCATGGGGAGGTTGGGGGTGGGGAAGAGAGCTATTTTTAACATTATACTTTGTGAAATTATTTTTTGTAGGTACGTAAGAGGGATAATGCTCTGGAGGACAAAATACTAGGCTTTCAAATAAATTATTTCAGCATTTATGAAAACTGCAGCACTGCTTTGTTGTTTAATCATCCACAGGAATCACTTCTTGCTTTGCACACTCCTGTCATAAACATTACACACTAATTAGCTAAAACCCCTAGAAAGCATTAGTGCTGCTATAAAGCTTTACTGCATCGTTTGAAACAATTTTTAATAAACTGGTTGTATTAAAATTGTACCAATGTAAAGCGCCAATGAGCATAGGTGTGTGATGTATCTCACAGCATCTAGAAGTGCATACCTTGAAATAGTAACATAATCATCTGGGAGAGCCATTTACAAATTCTACTTTAACAGCATCTTGAGCCTGAACTTCTACTTAAAATGGTACAGGTCTCCTTAGAGTTTGCTGATGAAGGGAGTAACTGTGAAGCTGTGTCATGCAGACTGTCAGAAAATTCAAGACTTTCAAGCTTCTAGATCTTGCTGTATTTAATAATTCTTTGCAAAGAACCAAAAAATGTTTCTGCCCATTCTACATATTCTCAGTAGCCGTAGCAAATAGATAATTATCTGGTTTTCACTATATATGCGATATATATATATAATTCCAATAGCATATTTTGTATTAAGGGAAACGTTTTCTAAAAAGAAATGCATATTATTTTCTATTAAACTAACTTCTGTTAAGAAGGTCTTCTATTAGCCATCTCTATTTTCTGTCAATTTCTATTGATGGTTCAGTAGATTTATAGTTGAAAACAACAATTAGTATTTCCTACTGTACTTTAAAAATACAGACAAATTTAACTTTGATAAAAAAAAAATCTAGCTTTTTTTTACGGGTAAGTTTACATGCTGGATCACAGTTCACTCAGTTCCCATGTATACTGCCTAATGGAGTAATGAAAAAGTTTGAGTCAGAATTAGCTGGTTGTTAAAAACAGTTAGCACCCGTTTCCAAGAGGACAGTACTGTGAAATCCAGATGGGGCACCTTTCAATGAGTAAACATTACTCTTCATCTTACAGACACAGAAAATCTAAACAAATAGAACCATAATATCAAGAAAATTTTCTCTTCCTGAAATGCATACTGCTACCAACTCCAAGGCAGTAATGCATTATATCATGGATCATCCTATACTTGATTTAAATAATCATGTTGCATTTTTAAATGTCATTAATGCATTATGGATGTGCTAGTTATTCCTACATTATTTAAAAATACAGAAAGGCAAAGAATAACTGCATAAATAAACAGTCTGAGTCAGAAGAATTCATAATTTCAGAATAATTTAGGAAAATGGAGAAAAGGCAGCAGTGGAGTATTCGGATGCAAAGAGTTTAGTGAAAAAACATATATTCTGGAACACATAAGAAGAAGAGGCATCATGAATAATAAGCACAGACAGACATGCGATCTTATTACTGTCCTTTCAATAAAGTGTGTAACAGACAGCATTAAAAAAAATTAGGATGAACTATGTCACCTGCATGAGTAATCTGTGGTTTTTTGGATACAAGGAAACCCATGTTTTCTTTCAGCTGGGAAGACATGGCATCACTTTCTCCTATGAAACAGCCAAAAATCTAAGCAAAACAAAAGTGAATCAAACAAGCAATTTATAACAGAACTGATTTTGGAATATATGTTTGTATGTATAAAGTCCAATATTTATCTCACATATTTATCATTTAATATACTTTGAGTAAGTTTCCTAGTGTTACTTGCCTTAACCACCCACTGTCAATATGACTTTAAATTGCTGAGACCTGCTACTCAGGCACAATCTTTCTTCAGTGTTTGGAAAGAAGCCAGCATGCACAGGGCTTCTAGGAATGAAAGCCATCTAATTGATAAAGCTCTTAGTACAGTTTTGCCTTGTAATAATTTTTTTGTAAACAATCATCTTCAATTTCCTTTTTCCAGTTTTACATACTTGTGCTTCCTCAGCTAGAAGAAAAAACAGTAAAAGGCAGACAAAACAGAATTATCTGTATTTATAAATGGAGAGGTTTAAAGTAGCATAGTGGTTTAGCCTACACAGAAGAAGAGCTTTTCCATAAAGATATGTAGATTCCCATTTGCCTGAAAAGCACTGAATATAAAGTTCATTTTTAAAACTATTTTTCAGCCACCTCCCTAAGCCTGGCATTGTTCCGTTTGTATTGGTCGTGATGGAGATCCCTATACAGGATATGCAGGTAAGTAGCTCATTTCTGTTCCAGGTTGTGATGATACTTAGCTGAAATGCTTTCCAAACCTCAAGCTCTGTACCCAAGCGCAGGTTAGTAATTTCCTCAGGAAATTAGTTCAGCCCCATTCCGCAGTACAGATTTTTTAAACTCTTTTCTCATATTATGAATGTTATATATACTCACTTCCATGAATTCTAAAAGCAATGCCCCTTTGGATGCAATACAAAACTTTGCACTTTTTTCTAGTTTAGTACTTTTCATGTTATACAACATAACTCCCATTTTTCTACTTTGAGAGATTCAGGTGTACATCTTTCAAAAAAAATATTCTTACACATTACTCTTCATCTTTCACTTTACAGCTCCCTCCTTACAATGCACACAGTTATTAATCATACATCATCAGTCAATACATCATCTGTCTATTATAGCCCCTTACATTCCTCTTTCTAGTTTCTTGTCATATAACCTTGTCTTTCCATCCTTCATTCAAACAGGATACAGGATTTACTATGCCAAATTCCAGGTCCACGCTCCTTCAACAAAGTCATAATAACATAATCTTCATGATACCCAGTGTGAATCAAAAAGTGGGCGATACTACTAATAAATACATATGGTTGGTTTTCATGTCACAGCATTTTCACAGTTGATTCTCACTGTTTTAAGTTCCACCTAAATACCCCAATTGTTTAATATTAAATAGAAAGGTTCTGAAAGAATTGGTATAGCTAGACCATTATAATGGAATGTTTTCTCCAAAAAATCAAGGATGTACGCTTTCTGCTATCATCAATTAATATTCTTACAGCAGGTTTCCACCTCTAATACGTATAAAAACAGTGTTATAGAATCACAAAATCACAAAGTCATGAGGTTGAAAGGGACTTCTTGGGATCATTTAGTCCAACTCCCCTGTCCAATGAGGTCAGTGACACGAAGTTGCTCAGAACCATGTCAAGTTGGGTTTTGAGTGTCTCTAAGGATGAAGACTCCACAAATTGTTCCAGTGTTTGATCACCCTCATGGTAAAAAAAGTGTTTTCTTGTGTTCAAATTGAATTCCACTTTTGAATTTTTGTCCATCGCCTCTTGTCCTAGAATCGTAGAACAGAACAGAATCACAGAATACTTTGGGTTGGAAGGGACCTTTAAAGGTCATCTAGTCCAATCCCTCAGCAATGAGCCCGGACATCTTCAACTAGATCAGGTTGCTCAGAGCCCTGTCCAACCTGTCAGGTCTGTGGGCACTATGCAGAAGAGTCTGTCTCTCTCTTCTTCATTCCCCACCTATTAGGTATTTACAGACAATGTTAATAGTCTTCTCCAGACTGAACAGTCTCAGCTCTCTCAGCTTTTCCTCATATGAGAGGTGCTCCAGCCCCTTAATCATCTTCATAGCCCTTCACTCTAGTAGCTCCATATCTCTCTTGCACTGGGGAACCCAGATCTGGACACAGTACCCCAGGTATGGTCTCAAGTCCTGAATAGAGAGGATGACCGCATCTGACCTGCTGGCAATCCTCTTCCTAAACCAGCCTAGGATGCTGTTGGCCTGCTTTGCTATAAGAGCATATTACTGGCTCATGTTCAAAAGACCAAAGGTCTTTCGTGCAGGGCTGCTTCTCAGCTGGTCTGTCACCAGTGTATACTGGTGCATGAGCTTGTTCCTCCCCAGGTGCAGAGCTTTGCACTTCCCTTGTTGAATGTCATAAGGTTCCCGTCAGCCCGTTTCCCCAGCCTGTTGAGGTCCCTCTGAATGGCAGCAGCACAACCCTCTGGGTGTATCATCCACTGCTCCCAGTTTTGTATTTGCAAATTGCTGAGGGTACACTCTCTCTCATTGTCTAGGTCATTAATGAAGATGTTACATATTGGCTTCAGAATCAACCCCTGGTATATGCCACTAGTGACTTGCCTCCAGCTGGATTTTTATCACTTACGGGTTCAGCCAGTATTCTTTCCACCTCACTGCCAACTTATTTAACCCATACATTGTCACCATGTATATGAGTATGTTATGGGGGATAATGTTAAAAACCTTACTAAAGAACACTGCCCAAAGAAAGGGCATCTTAGAAATCCCTTACAGCTGCATAAACTACTTCTGCTGACTCTTAACATGGAGACAGGGGATCCTAACAAGCCCCATAACCCCATGACGTCTACCAGAGGTTGACAAAGACAATAAAAGATGAAGCACAATGCAATTTATACATCTTTCAGATGGTTGTCACTAAAAAAAATAGAGCTTTCAAAGTGCCAACTGCACTTGGGAAAGAGATGCAGAGGTCAGTTTCCTCAGTCATTGATAAATGATAGCTGTTAGACTGTCCAGGATAAGTCTTTTAAATCTTCAAGCCAGTGAATAACTAAGGGGGGATTCTAATCTAACTAAAAAGATTTAAAATTACTGTAGTGTCTTTTTAATAAAGAAGTGTCCTCTGAGTAGGGGTATACTATGGTGCAGACTGCTGGAAACAGGAAACCCTTGAACAGGGAGATACTTGATAAAGAGAAACATCAGGAAGATAAAGAAATAGGAACACTTATACAAGGCCATGATCTTTTAGGTCATGGAAATATATTTGGATGATTTTGTCAAGCTGAAGAGAAGCCAGATATGGAGAGGTAAAATTGAAAACTAGATCTGTGAGAGTAGGAAGAGAGGAACAAAGGGTCAGGGATAGAGTTCTGGGAAAGGTGGGTGAGACAGAGGTCATAAAAGAGAAATATCAAAGGAACAAAGGAAGTGTATCCCTCTTCTTTGACTTTCAAGATTGAGGGCATGCTCAGCAGTGCCAAAAGCAGCAGGGGAACTCAGAAGAACAGGGATGAAATACAGTCCCTTTAGAAAGAAAAAAAATCATTAAAACTCTGGAGCAGCAGAAACCATAATAGCTATTCAGGATGTTACAGAAAGTATCTGTTAGCAATGAAACATTTGAAAAATTAAGTGATAAAAAGGAAGCTGAAGCAAGATCAAGACTACTTACATTGCTCACATGGAGTAATTAATGGGATGTCCAAGCTGCAGTTTATAAATGTAATTTGTCTAACGTAACTAGTAGGTTAATGAACATTATAAGAACAAATTATCAGGTAAGGGAGGCATATCTGTCCCTTTCACCATTCTCTCAAACAACAGCTGGTCTCAACTAGAATACACAGAATACTCCCCAGTCTTAAAAGGCCAACCATTTCAATAGAGTTTTCAAGCATGTAAAGAAGCAGATTTGCTTTTTTGTTGTTTTTTTCAGAACAAGAAAAGTTGCCCTTAGAAGGAATGAATAGGCTAAGGAGGATGAGAAAAGCAAGTGGGACTTAGACTGGTCAAGTGTTAAATAGAATCAACTTAAAAAAAAATAAAAAAAGAGAAAGAGCTGCAGATATGGGTGGAAGGAAAAAAAACAAATGGTCTATGATCCTCACCAGTAAGTAAATGTGTACATCTCTGAATGTCAAGAGGTGAAAAAGAGATGAGGAGACTTTAGAACATTTATAAGCCTGTGGCAGTTAGAAGAACAAAGAACACTGGGTTCAGTCCTGACATTAGTAACTCTCCAGGACTACCTGAACCATTTTGAAACTGTAGTTTGTCAGAGAAACAAAATTTAAAAAGGCCACCACCATGTGATATGTAGGATACAAACCAATCCCATTTTATTTTATTAGAACTCATTCAAATAAGCCTGGAAATTACTGCTTTGATCTAATCATCACAGACAGGATGTTAACATAATTACAGTAGATCAAAAGCTGATGCTGAAGTTATGGTTGATGTAAATTGGGCTTAGACAACAATCAAATGATCAATGCAATGATTATTCTGTTTCACTGTAAGCTAGATCAGGAGTCAGCAATTTTCTTAATTCAGATTTCATTTCTTACTCTATGCCAAAAATATAAAACAAATCTTATCCCTTTTTTCCTGAGTTAAGCTTTATGTTCCTAAATGTAGATAGCTTTAATGCATATCACCATTAGACTTCCCGCTAAACAGAAAGGGAAAAAAAGGCAAAAAATTCACTGCAGCTTTTTTTATGCCATATTATATTTCAAACTGTGCTGGATAAGGCCATGTCAAGGTGAAGAAATCAGTGTCAGATTGAAGCTGATTCAAACAGTCTGATCTTTTTCTATTTCATAACTGAATTATTACTTCCATCATAGATGGATTGCCAGTTACTTATGTTAAATATTTCTCCCCACAAGAGAAAATAAATAAAAAACCACATTAACACTTTAATCAAGACTCTTTTGAACAGAGAAATAACAAGTATTTCCATTTCACTACCTGTGGCGCTTGTACAGTCTCATTGATATCCATCCTACATGAAATTTATGCTGTGAGATACTGAAGATTCATTGAACACCACACTCCTCTTTTTTCAAGAAAGTTTATTCACAGGACATTTTAAAAAGCTGTCATTAGTCAGCTCACACTTGGAAAATTTGAGGGATGATCATAGAAAGGGTTCTGGGGAATTTTTTCTCAGGCAAATCCCACACATTTCATAAGGAAACTAAAGGGGCTTCACCTCTTTTATTTGACCCCCATACTGTACTTGTTTGTGTAATTATATAGCCCAGGTAACTAGTCTGATTGCACTGGAAACTCAAGTAAGGTTTTGGAGTAAAAGATACTCCAGTAAACAAACAGAGCTTCCTTCAGTTCTTTTATAAACTAGTGAGCCTGAACATAGTTTGCTACTACTCTGCTTCCCTAAACAAAGGACTGTCATTCTGACAGTCACCATGAATTGGTCCCTGCATCATACCCCTAGTGCATGACTCTATCTAGGATCTGGGTCTAGCTTGCCACATCTATACAAGAGGTTATGTCACCTCTCTCCAATCCCACACAGAAAGCAGTAAGAAGTTTGAGAAGAACTAGAAAAATTTGACTAGCACAAGGGTTTAACTGGTGTTGTAATCACGCAGTACTTCAGCATGTCTGATGGCAGCTGGCCATTTCAAGAGCTTAGCTTGTGTATCGTGTGCCAGCAGAACCAGAAATCTTCCCCCCATCCCTGCCCCTATTTTTAGACAGATTCAAAGAAATGCTGAGCAAAGCCAGGGCTTCACCTTTATGCATTCTTTCGTGTTGAAAAAAGGAGGGAAGGAAGAAGGGATGACGTGCAAGTAGGAGACATGCAAAGATAAAAGATTTCAAATTTACCTCTCGCAAGGTGAACTTAATAACAGAGGAACTGGATGTGGTCTAAAGTTCTATCTGTTAAAGAGGGCTTGTAAGGCACATTCACTAGAAGGCAGTTATATAATGTTTGATGTTCTCTACAGCTATTTCCCCCAGGCCTTCCTTGAAGAAAATCTTTAATGCCTGACTTAAGCAAAGTTTGTGAGTAATGTGACATTGTAAGTAAAAACAATGTTAAGAGAGGTATTAACCAGAAAGGTTCTCATACAGAACCTTATTAAATTGAAAGGACCGAACAAACTGTTTCTAGAATAGTATTAGGAAATTACTTGGTGGCAATTGTCAATAACATGTAAAAAACAGGTGTTGGGTATCTTCAAGGTTCAAACAAAGTGGTGTTCCAGTGTAATCTAAACTGGAACTAGGCTACTGAATTTATAGTTCATGCCTTGCCTTGTGGCTTTAAGCCCAGCAAGGGCTTGCCATATATGCAATTCCACCAATGCTATCGATAGGAAAGTTATTGTGTGCTGGAAGTTATGTCCCCTCGGCCCAATTCTGCCTTCAGGTAAAAAACAAACAAAATTTTGTAGTAGCATATGATGACAGATGCTTCTAATACAGATTGGCTCAAACAATGTAAAAACCAGTCAGTCTTACAGAACAGTTGCTTGAAACACTGTCCATGAGAAACACCTTAATAAAAGACGCTTTCCTAAAGCAAATGTTCATTTCTTATAACACATGCAAAAAGAGCACCGTGTTTAAAAGAAACAAGACAAAGTACTTTTTCACAAAACCTGGAAAGCTGTGGATGCTATGTGAGTATCCTTTTTTGGTGGTTTCAGAAGTAATTTACAAATATATAGATTAAAAGTCCATCAAGAGATACTAAACGTGGAGCGCAGCTGCAACTCTGGCACAGGAAATCCTTAAGCAATGTGCAGTCAGAAGCTAGGAGGGGTAAACCAGATCTACTATTTCATAGTTACTTCATTCTTACACACTTTTTCCAAAGATTTGCTATTTACCACCAGTAGAGACAGAAAAATGGTTCTCACCCATCTACAGACTCAAAAAATAGATACAGAATCCTCTGGGTAAAAAACCTCTCTGCTAAAATACTGCCATAGCTCTAATGCTTCACATTTAAGTAAAGGCCAGATTTATCCCTGTGAAAAGGGGAAGAGGAAGGAGAGGAAGGAGAAGAAGCATTTTTGATGGCTTAGCTAAAGATAGACTTCTCCTCAGAGCAAAAATTGCATGCTGTAGTCATAAGAATTTTGCGTTTTGTCAAGAAGCCTGAGGCCAACGCATACCACTGAAGTAGTTCCGAAGAAGATCTGGACATACTCAGGCTCCACGCTCCAGATCCTACTGCCTTGTCAGGAATCTAGTATATCAAACTTTGTTTGATGATAAGCAGTTCTGGTAGACATCACTGCTCTTTCACAAAAGAAGCAGAAAAAATGTTTTTATTTAGTTAGGTCATACTTTACCATGTATTCTTGTGCATCTGCATAATGGGCTCCAGGATCTTGGTTCAGAGAGAACAGGGACCAACTTCCTCAACTCAGGTAAACCAGTAGAGCATAATTAATGTTTAATAAGAATTTTGATTTGCAAATTCAGCTGGTGTGCCAAACATGTAGGGGCAGGAAAGAAAAGCAGTTCACCTACAAATAAAAATGTAACCTACCTAGGCTTTATTTAATTCATTCTAATTAATCTTTCTTCTCAGACCTCCAGTGGCGTGACTTTATAAGGATGGATACCTCTCAGGGTTGGAAAGAGTTGAATAAGGAAAATTATACATATTTGGAATAAAAAATAGTCCTGCTTGCTGAAATTACTGGACTCATTTTGTCGCCAGCACAGTATAAGCAAATCTTGCTCTTAAGAATCTGCTAGAATTAGCAGTATGGATTCTCTCATGTGTTAAGCCGTTTTGTATGATATATTTAGAAGTCTGAAATTAGCCAGAGATAGTCAGCAGAAAATCCTATACAGGGAATTTCTTAGCAAAAATCTTGTAGAGACAATGCTGTCATTTGCAAAATACCGCCCTGTTCACTCATGTGAAAAAAGGGGGAAAAGGCAGGGCTTAGCAAAGGTCTTCCATGCTTAATCTTTCACAGACACGACAGCCTGAAAGAGCTAGTCTTCAGTCTAGTGAAATACGTTAGGCATGCCTCTAGGGATTATTTTCATATTTACAATTTACACTGACTACTGATCTTCTGACGCTTAAGCTTCACATTCCAGGTTTTAACACTAGGAGCATAGGATTTTTCTTACTTAAACTAAAATTATAATAGCATAAGGCACAGAATAACACAAGCTAGAAAGAGCTAAACTTTTATAATATTACAAACTCCTTCAGCTCTCAAGACACATACCAGAATGTCTGTCACCACTCAAATTCTACAAGAGAAATACCAAAGACAGATTTTACCCTCTTATCTTCAAATGTCTTCCCTGGAAACTTGCATTTAATCAACAAACGAAGACATGCAAGTTTCTAAATTGTTTACTATCAAACTAAGTATGGAACTCCTTTCTCAGCTTGTTAGGATTAAACATCACTTCCTGAATAGGATAACAGCAACAAGTCGGTTACTGTAAGCCAGTTTTCAATCTAGCTTTGTCTAGATCAATGAAAAAAAGAAATTTTATTTAATTTTCTAGCTTCAAAGGCATAATGGTTTTGCAAATTTTTTTATTATGATTTTTTTTTTTTTTTTAGGAAATGAATGGCAGGATAAATAACCACATGAGAGTGCCTCATTATGCTACAGAGCTCATGAACAACAGACTCATGAACAACACACAATCAACAGCTAAATACTGTTACTTTTAAAGATTTTAATTAGTTATTTATATTTAATACAAGTTTTAGAAATCCTTACCTTACACTACTCTGGCCTGCCATCAGGATTGCTGCTAATCTTCCTGAAAAGGCCTTAATATTATGATCCTTGACTTCTGGACCAAAAAGTGTCTGTGGTTTTACAGAACTTACCATAGTCTATCTCATCTCTATGGGAGGAAAACCATCCAGAATTAAAACCTGGCAAGCTACAGCTTCCTTTCTTATCCCCACTATTTCCTGTTTTATTTCTTCAATATCAATAGCATGCAAGTTCTAGCTTCTCACACCAAAGCATTTAAAAAAAAAAAAAAAAAGTTGTATCTTCATGTTTAGTCTTTTCAAAACTAGCTGATTTGCAATGCATAACAGGAAACAGGTAAAAGAACAGGTGAAAAATTCTCACCTCTTCTTTCTTCCCCTACTTTCATACCACCATTCTGGTTTGTTGGATATGAATCTGATATCAGTCTGATATAAAGGTTATCCTGTCATGCAACAGTAGCCACTTGCACTGAGAAAAGCAAACCTCTGCCCTCATTATTTACAAGTAAGCAACTGGATTTATATAAATCATTGAGTTTGTGCTTATGCTAACTTGTATATGTGGCAACCCCACCAATTCTGTTTGTCAGCGTTGTAATTTGACCAGAAGTCCTACCAGGAGGAGAAAAACACTCTTATAGTGCAATCTGCCTATTTCCTGTACAAATTAAGAAGTTACAGTCTGAACATTAATTTGATTTTTTTAATAGTCTTGTCTCTCTGAAACCTTCTCTCCATATGAATAATTACACCTTCCCATCAGAAAGAGTAACTCTTAACATCATCTTTCATACACAAGCCTAATCTCTCCTTTGTTGTCTGGATTACTATTTCTTCAACTAGTTTCTGGAACTGCTTCAAAGCATTCTTGAAATCCAGCAATTCAAGAGCAGAGTAACTATCCTTATCACAACCCTTCTTTTCAGACATCCTTTATTGACAGAGGACAAGTGAAAAGGAAGAGCTCTTCCTTATAGCCTGGTCCAAGCCCTGTTTCGCTCCTTAAATCTTGAATTCCCACATAAATTCATACGAGATGCAGCTGCATGATAGGTATACCAAGCACTACATAACAAAGAAGAGGTGACACTGGCTTAGCATCTCAAGCTGGCAAGCATAGGTAGTAAACTGTTGATGTCACAACCCTATTACATCACAGAATGCTACTTGCTGAGCAGCCCTAGGTCATGAATGAGGATCACTAACAACCTGGCATGTGAGATTATTTCATGGTATCCCGTGCCGCTGGTGGTTGAACAGACATGAACTTTCTCAGTTCCAGAGCCAGACAAGGATTTCGTCAGGGTTCAATTCTGCTACAGCTGGCACTGCTTTAGCAATATGAGATCACATTCTCCAGTAAGAATACACCTTTGAGACTAGCTGTTGCAAGTTTATTATATCTTTCAGACTTTTGTATGGAGTGAGGTGATTATATCAGTCATCTCTAAATTTCGTATTGTCTTCTTATGCTTTGGATTATTTTCAAGTTTTCTGCCAGAGGCTGCACACCAACTAACACAGTTAGGAACAGCTGAAATTGTGGATTCCCTTGGATGCACACATTATTTGGTAAAGAACAACAGAGCCAGTTCTCCATCTAGATTAGCTTTGTGACAGGAGAACTGAGACCAGCATGATGATATTCTACCATGTGCTAACCCTGCAAGGCTCGACCAGGGATCTCAGTCTGGGTGGGGATACCTGGTTTTACAGTAGCAATAAGAGCATTTTACCAGGGATGTTAAATTATGAATCATTGTTCACATAGTACAAAGAGGCCAAAGACATACAATTCAATCCCAAAAGAACTAGAAAGGCACTTGTGACAGTTTTTGGAAGTAACACGGAATGTTTGCTTCCTTACTAAATCTCTCTCTATTTCTTGAATAAATATATTCAATATATATATACCTTGTCATCCTCTTTATTTTATTCAAAATCCCTAGTCTTTGAACTAGAACTTCTGTCCTAGAAACCCAATTAGCCTGCAGAAATATTTTTTTAATTGCATAAATCATTATGATTAAGACTGCAGAAAATCCAGTGATGGAGTGGTGGAGTTTTAGTTATTTTGAACTGTTCAGCTGCCTCTCCCTTAAACTCTCACAGCCATTCAAACTCCCTTTACTTGCCTTACTTAATTTCCAGTCAAGTTACTGTTTCTTTCTTTTTCCCTAACATACAACTAATAAACTCGGAGATTAAGCACTGGCTCTTAACGTATATGTGTGCTGGGCCAAGGCTCAGCTGTATGTCTTAAATGGTTACTGTTTTGAAAAGGGTCTGCATTTAACTCGCACTGAAGTTCAGCCAGGATCTTAAAGTCAGACTATTCCTATACCAAGGTACCCCAAGGACCATTCTGGTTTTTGTTCTTGAGACATACTTTAAAAAAAAGCAGGATAGGGCTATTCAGAAAGCAAACCTGCAGCTACCGCTTTCTTTTGAAAGTGGCAGCTCAGAACATCCACTAACTAACCAAAATTGTTCGAAATGCTACCCGATGTCTTGAGTTCAGACATAATTTTTGCCCTGCGAGAGCACCAGTCTCTCTGTTATATCTGCGTTATCTTTCCATCCTACCGGATCTTAAATTCTTTACTGAACAGAAGAACCCTAGGGTATCCTACTGGAGTGGTGGAAAAGTGAATTTATTTTTCCTCTAGCTGAAAGAGAATTAAATATAAAACTATCCTCTGCATGTGTAATATAGTGGCTACTGAAGAAAGAGCTAAAGAATCAAGTTTCATTATTTAATTAGAAAGGAATGATGTAAAAAGCTGCCCTCAAAGAAAGGTTCAGTGCAGTGAATTTTAAGGAGGAAACATTTTCATGAAAAACCAGGTGTTTGAAAAAGGAATTTTACAGTTTGCACCTGTGACCAACAGTAGTCTTCTATTGAGTAGCAGTCACAGTTTAAAAAAAAAGCTATATGTATTGGTAATTAATATGTTAGTTAATTTGGATCATGCTATGATCAAGATTCTCTGCATGTGGAAGCTAGTTATCTTTCTCAGGGTTCTGGATTCTGTGCTGCACCTCAGATGAACCACTTTCAGTTCCCACAACCACTTACTGAATCTGATCCCTTACGCTTGAAAACATTTTGCAAGTTGTAAAGGTTTACCATTTCTTGACACTGCCATGTGAGGCAGTGTGTTCTACCGTGAAGTCAGAACTGTGTTCTTGTCTTGGCTCTGCCATTTTTTTCTTTCTCAGTAACCTTATTAGGTTGCTAAAATCTACCTATAAACCAGGAACAACATCCCAACCTTGAATTAGTTCCTTTAAAGTATTATTAATCCTTGTAAGTTAATGCCCACCTTTTATGTGTGTGGTATCCGTCGTTCCCTTTGTATCACTATGCTGACATAAAATTCTGGCACCTTTCTGCTTATCACACTACTCCCATGTCCACTGCACATTTACATAAATATTATTAGCATAATAAATATAACTGAACTGTAACTGAATGTGAACAAAATTGTTCATGGTGTTAGCTATGCTTAAGCAAACATGCATTTACATTTGTTCTCTGATCTTCCAGTTTGTGAAGTCATTAATTCAAACTCATTAACACAATCACATATTTTTGTGATCAACAAAATTAAGTACTTCAGAGAAGCACATCAGTGATAACGAGTAAGCGCTGGTGTCTTCTGCCATTCATAAAAAATGGAGCTTATGAAGAAATCACAAGGAAAGTTGTCCCTCTTTTTATTCACCTCACCAAAGTAACTTACATAATCCTACATGATTTTCATTTTTATACCAGTGCAGACGTTAGTGCTCTATTAAGCAGATGATTAAGTCTTAGATGAGAAAATCTGACTAGAACAGGCAGGCCAAAACATCCCCTTTGACCCTAATTAGTGTCCTTGCTCCCAAATTTAACAAAGGCTTCATGAATTCATAAAGTTTAAATCCAGAAGAGACCTTGACATCTTCTACTTTCACCTCTTCTATGTTACAGATCATTAACTATCAGCCATTTATCACTATAATGAGCCAAACACAACTCTGTTCTAAAGCATAACTTGCGGGAAGGTATCAAGGTTTAATCTGCAGATGCTAAGAGATAGAGAGAATCCATCATATTTGTTCCAAAGGTTAACTGCTCACATTGCTAAAATTTAAGCCTCCTGATTGAAATTGTGTGACTTCAGTTTCCGTTCAGCAGTTGTTAGAATGTCTTCACTGATTTAGAGTAATAGTTGTTATATTCTCTTACTAGGGCCCTTTGTACCTGAATTACTTCTCCACCTTTTTTCCCTCTTGTTAATTAAAGAAGACTGAACTCTCTGCTTCCCACTGCAACACTCTCCTTCAGGCCTCAAAATAACGTTTGTGATTCTTTTTCACATTTTTCAGCTTTTCAGTGTTTTTAAAGAATGCTGATGCCATGTTGCTGTGCTATACCATAATATGAAAATTGGTACTCTGGTCAAATAGTGAGTTTCAGTCTATTTGTTAAAATCACTTTTCACTAGACCACACAGATCAATCTCTTTGTATTCTTCTTTAGCTATTGATCTCCAGATCAGCTTTTCTATTAGTTCACTGAAGGCTGACGACAAGCTCTTGGTCAAGGCTTTCCTGAATTGCTGTGCATGGAGTCTTTGCATTGTGGATATTCTGTAGTTGAAAGGAAAGGAGGAATTATATTTTACATCTATTTGTGGCTATCTAAAGGATTGATATTAATTATACATGGTTTAAGACTATCAAAATTGCTTATTTGAAAAAACAGATAAAGACCATATTCGTCACACACACATGAGAAAATCAGATGAACAACATTTTTGAAACATAGGGAAGACAGCAACTTGGTATCAAACAATATTACTAAAAATAATGCAGGGAAGTGTCTGTATGAAATAGTCCTTCAGGGAAAGTGGTGTTTCAAGATATGCTACCTAACATGAGCAATCCAACTGCATGAAGTTCTATTATTTCCACTGGGAAGAGAACAAAAGTCTCTGGGTACTACTGCTCAACAGCAATGAGTATGTCTTTCAATTAGAATAAGGAAAACAGTTTGGCAGAGAAAAGCAGCACTGATTTCTGGAAAACGGAGAAGTAGCTTGAGGATGCATTTTTGCTAGTTCCAAAAGTAATTCTCCAGGAAAATGTTCCCCTGGTGTGTCAAAGCACTCAGTGGTTGGTCCGGATACTGTATCTTGGTCAGAGTTATGGTGTATTTGGTATATTGCTTCCAGCTGAATCCTGGTTATGCAGTGTTTCCTGCTGATTAATTTCTCCAGTCTGTGTCATCTAAGCTTGTTCGACATTAGGCTGCATTCTCATTTCCAAATTAATAGCAGCAGTTTAAGGTTTATGAAAGGTATTAAACATCCACCCTTGGAACAGAACAGTAAAGAACAGAAAGCTATGTTTTGTTGTCTTCCAATCACCCATGAAGAAACCTCATGTTATATAGCATAATGAAAATACATGGAACCCCCAAGTAAGGAACCATTGCTTTCAGTACCAGCTGATTCTGTTGTCTTTGATGTTTAGACTCAAAAAAAATGTACAGTACAAAATAAGATGTGATGACTAAGTGGACTGACACAGGAACTGCATTAGAAGATAAGCAAAGTCTAAAAAGGTAAGTCAATATTAAATTGATGAGTAACAGGAATTCCTTGCATTAAGTCTACATGTAAGTCTACAGGAGCATTAACTGAATGAAAAGCATTTTCCTTCCTCTCTCCTTTACAGATACTGTGGAAAGCGCTGGATATGGAATATGGTAATGTTTACTCAGAATTCAAAACTCCCAACTCTCCTCTTCTTACCATGTAATCCTCTTAGTCTCCACTATTGGAAATTCTCAGACCAGTACAAAGTTGATGATATGTATGTCTGTAATGGGTGCAAAGAACAGCTACAGCAAGCCCATTGCAAGATTAGCAGCTCGTTTGAAAAATCGTTTTCAGTCTTTATCTCAAGAAACTGTTATGAGTCTATGAAATTCTGTGCAAGTTTTAAAATTCTGACCATGTCATTTGACAGCACATAACAAATAACCCAAAGCTACTGCAGAAGACAAGCCAGCAAAAGGTGATATATCTCCTTTCCTGCCTCTACCAGGTTGCCAGTCACTCTTTCTGGTAGTCTCATTCAAAGACAAATTGTCCCCAAGTAAAATGATGGCTCAGAATAGCCCAAAGAAAACACAGTAGATCTAAAATGGCCTTAGTTGTTCTTAAAGAGGCTCTGGCACATAAGAGACTTTGGTTCTGACTCTGATTTTCGTTGCTTGAGTTCAGAGCAGCTAAACTCTTCTCCGAGTAGTATGGGGTTGGGCAGTCAACTCTTCATTAATTTTAGCAATGTAAAAATTAAAGTTTTCCCTTGAAACTGGATCGAAGTGGTGCTATCAAGTTCACATTTACATGAGCTCACTATCTTTTCTACTGACTTCATTCTTCACTTTGCTTTTGCCATATTATTGCCCCATGAGCAGCACCACGTTCCTTGCTATGAAGTGCATTTGCATTCCGTGTCACTAACAACAGTTGAAATGACCAGGTAATAACTTTAAAAATCATTATTTCCTATGCAATATTTATTGATTTGTATGTTGGACTCTGGAAAATGACAACAGGCCAGTGAGTTTGCAATTATTTTCACTTCATGTCTGTCACAGTAACAAGAAGCTGCAGCATAGGGATGAACTCCTATGGAAGGCTATTCCTTTAAAATAAACCGTTTATATCACAGCTGAAATTCACAGGATTACTGTTGCCAAACCTAGTGTAACTGGTCTTTACAACGTTAGTGTTTAGGGTTCAAGCTGCCCTATGAGCTGTGTCTATACAACCAAGGCAGGTATGACGTCAGCAGATACAAGTATGTATCACCACTTGTTTTAATCTACTTAGCAAGAAACAGGTGCCACAGAAGCATCAATATGCATCTGCCACCACAGTTCCACACAGGTTTGTATAGACAAGATGAAGTTCATCTCACCTAATTTAAGCATCTAGAAGTTAATTATTGAAGCCACTGTATATGCCAGTCAATAAAAATAAAACACCTTCAGAGAGCACCTTAAGCACCTGGTCTTGGGTGCTTAACTTTTCAGTACATTCTGTAGGTGAGATGAACCACACCTGCAGCTAGTACAGCTATTTGTACACATGCCAGGTATACCAGTGTAATTTCCAGCTGTAGCACAGATGTTCTGACAGCATCTCCTCACCTCCTGGGATTGCCCATTTGGGTCTCCTCCCTGCTGCAAACACTTGTGCTTGCTTCAGTGAACCATGTTTGAGCCAAACACTTTACTCAGTCCAGACTGTTCTCAGATTCTTGCAACTTTTCCACTTTGCTTGCTTTTTGATTTAAAATTCACATCCCAACATGGACTAGATTGTATAGCTAGGATTACAAATTCTGTAGAATCAAGCCCTAATTCTGAGCTTTTGTCATTAGGCTTGTGCATTTTTTTCTTACATATTTCACTATCAACAGATGTAGATCTATATTAATAACCTTGTTTTAATGCCAAGTGCTTAGGAACAGATGAAAGGTTTCTTCTGTCTAAAAACTCACCCTTGCTCTATAGATATACACTGCAGCTATATATAGATACAGCGAATAATAACTTGGCTAAATGATTTTTTTTTTTTGGCTAATCTTTAAGGCTAAAGAATAGCAAAGAGAACGTGCAAGGAAACAAATGCCAGGAGAAGGCTTTAAAATCCAAATTAAAAAGCAGAAGCCAGGTAGGCAGGGTTTGGGGGAGGGGGGTGGTGGTGGTGGTGTTTTGTTTCCTTTCAGAGGACTGCAGTCTGGCTGTCTACCATGCCCTTTGAAATAATAAGCTTTACAAAGTTCAAAACAGACAGCAAAACCCCAGCATCATCTGATTCCTGAAACACTGAGTATGGAAAAAAACCCTTCTCTTTTCTGCTCACTTTCTGCTTGTCAGGGAAGAGCCTGCCACTTGAAAGTATGCTAGCAGAAGATAAAGACAGAAAATGAGTGAAAGCAACATACAAATGAATGAACAAACAGGAAATGAAATAGGTCTCTTGAATGCCTTAAAACACACTTTTTCCACTCAACAATGTTCTCACTGCAAAAGCCCTGACATTTTTGAGGGTATAGTTAGAACTGGGAGTCATGGTTTGTGGTTTGTATTTCTACACAAGGTTGGAGTGTGGCAGCAACCTTGGCACTTTATTTATTCCGCTTCAGATTCTTCAGCTCTAACATGTGGGTGACACTCACTGCTCTGACGTCCTGAAACATTTCAAATTGCTAAATACAGCAAAGGCAGGGAACTTTTGAAGACAGTCCCAGACATTGGTAGACTTCCCAGTTTTGAATGATTATTTCCACAGCTGGCTTTTAAGTTTTTTTCTTATACATGTGTAAGCATATATCTCCACACACATACATATAGCCCATCTGCAAATTTACAGCCAATGCATTCTCCCATCCCATGTAAATTGTGCGTTAACAGATAACATATTAAAAGGACCGTTGCCAAAGTGATCTAGGAAGTCCTTGGGAGTTTCAAGGACTGTTTGTACAGTACAGGACTGGGGACCTTCTATTCTAGCTTCTTCTTGTACTGCTTTAATCCCATGAGCTCAGCTACATATATATTTAGTACTTTGAGCTGAGACACACCTCCAGTAAACCACACACATACACTTCCAGAAATGCAGATACTGGATTGTGGTTTCTCCTTTCATGCAACTGTAAAAGTAAAGGTAAAATCCTTTTTGCAGCATTGCCATTAATATGCATGCATGTTTGATGAACAGTCTGGTCCAAATATAAAATAGTGTAAACATGAAACACTGCAAAGCAGATGCCTGTGTTTCTTAGAATATTTCAGCTTTTTAATTGCATGAAAATTTAGAAAAGGATTGGCTAATGCATTATTTACATTATTAAAACCATAGCTGCATTGGATCTAGACAGTGTTAGGTAAAACAGGTGCTGGACTAGAATTAGGAGTCAAGGTTCTGTTTCTAGCTTTGCCTTTGACCTGATGATAGAATAACACAGCATTTCTTTTTGTTGTGCCTCATATGAACAGTGACACTGCATGGAAGACAAATGGAAGTCTGCTTATGAAGCATTCAAGATCACTTGAATAATGTTAGCAATTTTACAGTATTAATCATATGACCACTGTCAAATCAAGCACTGAAGAGACTCCATATTTATGGATATATTTAATTTTGCTATGAAAAATCCCAAACCAGGAATTCTGAGGTAAAAATCTTTGTAAAATGTAATTTATGGGTTCTCTTTCTCTTGTTTTCTAAAATCCAAAAGATATCTAGAGGGAGTATTTTTCCCAGGTGCTGTAGTGAAAAACTACTTAGAAATCCTGAGTATATAATGGAATCTGCCAATGGACAGTATGTTCTCTAACATATACTACTTGCTAAATTACATTTCTCCCCTGTTCTTCCTTACCAGCTTTTTTCTCCTTTCATTTTGCAGCGATAAAAAAGGTACACAATTCAAGATTTTCCTTTTTAAAGGCAGAAGACAAAGATGTCTTCCTCTCAACAAAGTGTATCATTGATTTGGCCAAGCTATGTCTCATCATTAGACTCTTACCACGCAGCAACTGGTCCTAAACCAACCCGTGACTGTGTATGGACATAGTATTTTTGAACACAGTCTGTCATGCACAGGTAAATCTCTTTTATGGACAAGTAAAAATAAATAATTATGTCTTCCCTAAAGCCCATGCTGAAGTGTTAGTGGTCTGTTACTGGAAATTTTGGAAGGTCATGTGTTCTATATGTTGAGCTTTTTGGGGGACAAAATATAATTGATTTGAGACAGGCAGCGCTTGCTCCCGCTGTCTTTGTAATGAGAAAAAACCCAGACCAGTGATGAAGAAACAGACTGAAGCATCTTTTCTAACTAGGTTTCAGTTATCGATTAAATCCTATTTGATGGATTTGAAAACACAGATTGTAAATAAAGATAACATTGCTTAGAATAGCTACTTTAATCAGTGTTTTATTTTTCTGACCCATGACTTTCTCAATTCCTATCCTTGGGTTACAGCAGCAATTTGTCATATAAAATTGCCATGACATACCCATAATTTGTATATAGATATGTGTTTTGAAAGACATCAAACCTACCTCAGCTATCTGTGTTTTCAGTTTCAGTCCGCAAGGAATTACAGCCTCAGTCTAGCCCTTTTAACACCACTATGTATTTAAGAGAAGAAAAAAACCCAAACCAACCAGGTACTGTTTGCCAAGACACATTTCCCTGAAAATTCTGTTGCTTCCATAGCAGACATCTTTTTTTCTTCAACTAAACTAAGAATAGACCTAAACTGAAAGTTTCTTCTGGGCCTTTGTGAAGGCTGTCACACATCAGACGTGGGTCAGCTAGCAAAGCAAGCTAGAGGTCATCCTGTGAGCCTGATGTTTGGCTTCACGAGGTGTTTTAGGCCTAAAGCTGTGCTGAGCAAAAATCCCTGTGATACACTCAGGGACAGGTTCCTTTGGAGACAGCATAGCTGGGATTTGGGACAGCACCCTGCCTAAAAACAGCTAGAGCTGTGCACAGGCAGCTTGTGCATTCCTGTATCATTTTCACACAACACATGCTGGAGACAAAGGTATGAAATGAGGTGACTTGATAGCAGTTTTGGTACCTTACTTGCTCCGTGGCTGACAAAAAGGTGGTGGCTTGCACCACAAGTTTGCCCGGGCCAAGACGCTGCTGGTGGCCTTGGGAGGATGCAACTAGAGCACTGTGGTGGAGCACCTCAGAAGAAAATACCGCCATCGTAGGAGCTGTCACTGGCAGATTATCAGGGAAAGAAGTCTAAATTCCAGCTCAGCAGTTTCTGCCCCTTCCCGGAGGGGGGCACAGAGGAGGCCTACCCAAGTGCGGCTCCCCAGAGGGCAGCGCTGCTGCTGGCAGCCCCGCCGAGCCAGGACGGCCAGCGGCTTGGAGGGAGAGGAGGAGGCGGCCACATCCCCGCCACGACCCGGCTGTCGCCACCCGCGACAGGGCGAGGTGAGGCATCTGCCGCGGAGCGCGGGGGCAGGCCGCGGCCCACCCGAGGGCAGGCGAGGGCGAGGCCACCCGAGGGCGCGCCCTCCGTGGGCGGGAAGGCGGCGGGGGCCCCTCCTCCTGCCCCCGCCTCAGCCGCGGAGCGCGGTGGGGCCGGGGGCGGACAGGGAGGCTTAGCCCCGCGCCGGACGGGCTATGAGCGGCGAGCCGTGAGCTATGCACGCGGGGAACAGCACGGGCACGACCAGCCGGCCCGAGCCCGCCGCGGCGGAGCAGGAGGTGCCGGGCGAGCGGCCCCTCTTCAGCGCCGGCACTTACGAGCTGCTGGCGCTGCTCGTCGCCACCATCGGCATGCTGGGCTTGTGCAACAACTTGCTGGTGCTGGTGCTTTACTACAAGTTCAAGCGGCTCCGCACGCCCACCAACCTCTTCCTCGTCAACATCAGCCTCAGCGACCTGCTGGTGTCCGTCTTCGGCGTCAGCCTTACCTTCATGTCCTGCCTGAGGAGCCGCTGGGTCTGGGATGCCGCCGGCTGCGTCTGGGACGGCTTCAGCAACAGCCTTTTCGGTGGGTGGCAGGGCCCGCGGTCGCCTCGTGTCTCTCCCTGTCCCCCCCACCCGCGGCTGCCCTCGCTGTCCGTGCCCGCTTTCCGGGCGCCCCGTCCCCAGCTGTCCCCAGGTCGCCTGGCCGCGTCCCTCGCTGCGGGACGTTTCTTCCTTTGGCCGGCCTGGGGCCGGGGGGGCCGTTCCGTGCCGGGGCAGCCGGGCCGGGGGTGGGCGCCCCGCTCCCGGCGGAGTTTCGTTACGCGAGTCGGTAGCGCTGAGGTAAAACGAGCCGGAGCGAACGGTACGTTCACCGGGAGCCTGTTCCTCGACCTCCCGCCCTTGCTGGTGTGACGGGAAGACTTAGGGGGATAGACAGCAGCGTGGTTAAAGGGGTCTTCGAGTTGGCCGAGTGTTGCGCAGACTCATGCGCATAGAATACTGTATTTTATGTGAGGGAACGCTGCGTAAGGAGGAGGCAGGAGGCCGGCTGTGGGGCCAGCAGCGTCCCGCCTCGGTGGGGCAGGTGAGGTCCCAACAGGGTGTGAGGCTCCCCAGCGTTTGGCAATGCCTCCTCCGGTTTCTTTATCCATCTGTGGAATTCAGGTGCTACCCTTCAGTCACAACGGTGTCACAGCTGGGTTTTGGGAAACCACTGATTCCTGTGAAATGGATATAGTGGAAGTGCTAAAAACCCCGTTTTCCAAACCTGTCATCTCTTTACTGCTTTCATCCCTGAAATTCATACATACCCTTCAGAGAAGTCTGCAGAATAGGTTGCAATCCGGCTAGATACCTGTTAAAAGGAATATAGCTTTGTTTTTACTGGTAAAAGAACAGGTTGTGTTTCTAAGGGTGAAAGTGTTTGGCTTGTCAATAACCAAATCTGAAGCTCATGCCAGATCCTTTTTTTCTGGCAGAGCTGTATAAGTTAGAGGTGGATCATAGTGCACCCATGCGACATGTGTGCACTGAAAATTGACTGTAATAAGGCAAATTAAAGTCTTTAGTAAGCTTTGTAGCTTTCCTGCATAATCCTTGTTTTACATGGCATTTAGTCTGCCTTTGGGCTGCTGGGACGAAGGTGCATGGTTGCTGATGATTGATTTGACTGCTGCTGCATAGTGCAGCAAAAATCTTAGAAGCTGTGGTAGATGCAGGATGTAGTTAGCCACATGTGCAAGGTTTGGTATTGGGTGATTTCTATGGTGCACAGCTCTCAGACACTTGTTTGCTGGTGTTATCAGGGAACGTACTAGAGAACCTAGCTAGCATAAGGCTGTCTACATCACTCAGCTGGTTCAAAGGCTTGAGGAACTCAAGTGTCTGCCAACCAGATTCTGCCAGGCAGCTGAACATTAAGCTTACACCGGAGAAGTGAAGTATGGTTCTGTTCCTATCATTGTCCCTCATATATTATACTTACTATTTTTGATGAAGGCATTTTCCATATAGGGTCAAAAAATAAGATGCATAGTAGGGGTAATGATAAAAAACCAGACTATAATAATATCTTACCATCTTCCAGATAGGACAAATAGAAACAATGAGGTATAAATTGGCAAGTAAATTGCTTGATCATTCATGATTTTTAATTTCTGTCTATTTTGTGGTGTGCTACATGATTTGTCATCATAAATGTATTCCGTGTTGATGCTTTCCTGTATCCCTTTATGTAATTTATTTGTTCCAAAAAAAAAAAAAATGCAGGCAAATTCATGGGCCCTATCTACAGGGTAGTCAAACTAGCATCACTGGTTTGCAAAATTACATCTTCCTGTGTTTGGTTACGTTTTCCTCTTCCATAGTGTGTTTCAATGGGAAGAATTTATTTCTTTTATGATGTATTAGAAAAGCGTGTGTCTGTGTGTAGTTTGTCGTACTGGAGTGCAGAATAAATGCATAACTTGGATGTTCAGGAGTGTGTGATCCCTGAATTTACTTGGTTCAGCTGTCACGTAAAGCTTAGAAAATATTTATCTTGGCTATTATAATTTGATGCTAACCTAATAAAGTTATGTTTAATCTTAAGCTTTCCTTTTGTACATATTATTGTTTTCATATTCTCACCTGGAAATATATATATTATAATTTATATTATCACCTGGAAATAGAAAGGTTATTCTTTTCTGTTTTTTGAGATAAGTGCTCCCCACCTGAGTAGGATAGCAAGGGCATGTCAATACTGAGGCAAAAAAATCCCAAACGAACTCATGCCCTGCAGGTAGCATCACACTGTGTTTGCCATCTGGACTATCGCCACCACAGCTTCTATTTTCATTTTGTAATATGTCTAAGAAGAGAACAGTAACACTTCTCTTGTACATAAAAGCCCAATTCAGCTGTTATCTTGGGGGGGTGGTGGAGGGGGAAGGTATTGTAATGGAAGTCTTGTATGTGTGTTACTGCTGGGTAATACAGCAGTGCTTTGTAAGGCATAACACTCCCCCCAACCCCTCCCCCCAGGAACATTTGGGAATGAAAAGTACATTCATTGATCAGAAGACACACACAACTGGCAGCTGTTAAAAGTAAAGTTCTCATTAACTAAGCAGAGTAGTTACAGCTTTGCAGTTTTCAATTGCTCAGTAAACTGGAGTGGCCCAATAATGATGTTTCTAGAATAAAGTGGTGGTAGCTGTGATATCGTGGATATAGAGTCTATTAAATAGTAACAGATACTGTGAGGTTACTTTACTGCTGTGGATCTGTCCTGGGACTGGACCTAGTCCAGCTCATTTTACGTTAGGTGACCAAAACCTGTTTATTTACAGATATGTGATCACATTCTTGAGTATGAACGCGGACATTGCTATGTGAGCTTTCTGTACCAGCCCTTCAGGTCCAAAGGCTGTTCAATCTTCAGTTCAAATAAGAAAATCCTTATGTAGGTGTTTTTTTTTTTTTCCTTGGAAGAACAGCCCCTAAGCCCAAATACTTGGTGTTGTCTTCTGCATTTGTTGACCTATAAATGAGATGTTCCCCTGACAGTAAACAAGTTTGGGACACATGATTAAAGCTGCTTTAGAAAAAAATAAATACGATTCTCACTTTGAATTCAGAGTTAATTCTCAACAAGTTTTAAAAATCAGATTCTTTCCAATTATTGTAGTTGATAATCAGGAATCACTTTGAAAATCATCACTATGCAGCTTTATTTTAAATTGTCACATGTTATGTGCTGGTTTTGGCAGGGATAGAGTTAATTTTCTTCATTGTAGCTAGTATGGGTCTGTGTTTTGAATTTGTGCTGGAAACAGTGTTGATAATGCAGGGATGTTTTCATTATTGCTGAGCAGGGCTTACACAGAGCCGAGGGCTTTTCTGCTTCCCGCCCCACCCCACCAGCGAGCACAAGAAGCTGGGGGGGGATGCTGCCAGGACAACTGACCCAAGGGGTAGCCCATACTATATGATGTCATGCTCAGCATATAAAGCAGGGGGGAAGAAGAAGGAAGGGGGGGATGGTCAAAGCAATGGCGTTTGTCTTCTCAAGTAATCCTTATGTGTGATAAAGCCCTGCTTTCCTAGAGCTGGCTGAATACCTGCCTGCCAGTGGGAAGGGGTGAAAGAATTCCTTGTTCTGCTTTGTTTGTATGTGCGGCTTTTGCTTTCCCTACTAAATGGTCTTTATCTCAACCCATACATTTTCTTACTTTTACTCTTCGGGGAGAATGAGCAAGTAGCTGTGTGATGCTGAGTTGCTGGCCAGAGTTAAACCATGACAGTTGTTACGAGGTTTTTGCTCATACTGTTTTGAAAACCAAGACCAAGATATTTCTGTGTTCCTCTATGTATTTAATTATACTGATATTCGTAGGTGAAATGTGTGCTTAAAATAAACTGGTAGTATCCAAATTTTCAGAAATATTTGTTACATAATGGCAACAACAACTTCCCCCAACACACACAACAAGGAGGCCCTCCCTACACTTCTCCAAAGAATTTTGGATTGGAGAATCTGAAAATCTCCTTTGCAAAAGGGCTTCTCATTTTACCAATTTTACCAGCCAGTCTAGCAGTTTGGAGGCACATGAGATCCAGAACTTAAGACACTGTAAGCACATGTCCATGTTCTGAAGCTTTTCAGTTGAGAAAGTGTCAACAGAACTACAGATTGTCTAGGAGTAAATGGCTAATTTTTGCGTTCTTTGCAATTGTCTGCTTCTGCATTATTGTAACTTTATCATTAGGCAAGCCCATGTAGTATTATTATATGCTGCTTGTGTTGCATTGAACAACTTAGAACCTGCTGTTCACTCTCCTGCTAGATATTTTTTTTCTGGGAAAATTTCTATTTTTTGAAAGCTTTTCATTGCACCTTTAGAGCATGCAGAGATCTGTTTGCTACAGAGCAAAACTGATCATTTTGACTACTGAACCTCTGTCCTTGTCACACAAGTAACAATCCCAATTTTCTTTTACAGTTAGATTCTAAAGTCAAGATACAGTTAAGGCACATATGTCTTCACAACAGAGGCCATGAAAAGAGCCTTTTGATATTACAAAGCCATTCTTAGTGCCCCATGTACTAGTGTGGGGAAAACAACATAGATCAGATGACTAACAGACAACTCTTAGTCTAAGCTTCAATGACGTGGTTGTCTGTCCTAGACAGTAATCCCCATTTAATTTAGTTATATTGAATTCCAGTATCTATTTTTGAACAGGTGATGTATCCTGATGGAATATGGTAGCTACTTCAATTAAGTGATGCATTTAAACCATGAGGGCCATCTCTTTCCATGGTGGTGTGCAGTCAACTCTGCTGGTCCCACTGAGTCTACCACACTCTCCTTACTTAAAAGCTTGTAACTCTTTCCCTCTTTCCCTATCTGTAGTTAACCAAGACACAAGTAGTAGAGATCTGTGTAATCTCTTTATCTGATTTAGTAATACAGTTCATACCTGAGAGGTTTGCTGTCTGTCACTGAGAGCGTAGGTTTTTGGTTATAATTGGTGGAGAGGACAGCTAAACATACCCAAATGTCTTTGATAACAGATATGGGCACCCTCTTACCCGAAGCAAGAATTTGTTGAATTGTGGAATACAGGCTCAGGGCATAATAATCTTTATGTGCATCTACTGTTTTTTCACAAACAGACAAGAATTTTTAAAATAACAGTGGTTGTTGCAGAACTGAATGTGTGAAGAGAAATCTGTATCCTGCCCATCCACAGGCAGTAGGTGTCTGCTTTAATGCCTCCTGTGCATAGGAATAAGCTTTGAGGGTTTAGAAGTTAGCTAGTCTGATCACGTGGAGCATACATACGTACCTCTTGAACATAAATCACTTCAGCTACAAGTAATGGAAACTAAACCATCTGCCACTTTGGTTTCTTCTTCTAATTGTTCTTCTAACAATTTCTGATGCATTTAACTGAGCGAGGGAAGAGAGGAGTGAAAAAAATGGTGGATAATAGGAATGTCTTGAGGAACAGGAACCAAAATCTGAGGCAGTCTCTTGACAGAAGATGGCATAGTAAGGGTATACTCTGGGGTAGGCTTTCAATTATTAAACCTTAATTGTTTGTGATTGAAAGGCTAGTGTTACTGAAGTGTGATTAGAGACCTCTCTCTTTCCTAACTGTAAGCTGCTCTTGTGAGGGTAAATAAACATTGCCAGCTTTTAATGTCAAAGCCATTGAAAGTATTATGACCCTTTTGGACAAGTTACCATTGGTATAGAACCACTAGATCTTGGTGAGCTACCAAGTAAACGCTGAAATCCATCTGTATATTCCCATCCAGTAATGTGAACAGGAGGATGGGAAAATTTGTAAGCAGTTTTACAAACTGCACTTTCCTGTGAAAAGCTGCAGAGTGTACATCTTAGGCTATTTTATAAATTTGTTTTAAGGCAAGCTGATTTCCCTCCTCCCCCTTCTCACACACACACAATAATGAAGTAAGGATTAATTGCCAGAGATTGTCCTGTGGACCTGGCTTCAGTTCCAGCCTATTTTAAAACAAAGCAAAACCATCTGGATATAATTGTTAGCTACTGCATCTAAGGCTCTGCACACTGAAAGAATGGTGCCCTCTGCCACCCTTTTGCATTACCAATGTATGTTATATGCACTGATTTAATCTCACTAAAAGCGTTTTCTGTGGTTACTCGGCAGACAGTTTTAGGATCTTGTGTTACAGACAGCTGGGGACTCAATCGGCATGCTTTCAGCTTTAGCAGTTGTTTTTTTGAAGTGATTTAATCACTTGCAGGATTGAACATGGGAGAGGTCATTAATTTCCCTATAGTTTTATAGATGAGTTGTATATAAAATATACTTGAAGTGCGTTATGTCTAGAAGCAGTGATTTTCATTTACCTAGATCTGACTGTGGATGCTAAAGTTTGTTGAAAAATCAGAACTGATACATAACTGTTGTCTAAGACATACTGTAACACCTAACTGCTGAATTTAAATAGTCTGTAATGTATTTTGTAATGCAAAACTACAGAGCGCCATAGTACTTTGTCTTGCCGTGGACAAGAAGTTCCTTCTAGTTAGTTGCTGCTTTCTGGCTTTTCAAACATGAAGGAGGTGAGGAGGGATTGCAGAAGAATGGCTTTCCTCTCTGATTAGGTATGCCAAATAGTAATTCAGCACTTGGATGTAGGTCAAGGATTAATTGATATAGAAAATATTATGTCCTTTAACAGAAGTCAAGGTCTGTCTCAGAGCTGAATCTTGTTTTTACATTGTGCTGCAGTTGCTCTGTAGAGATGCCCAGCCTTCAGGAATGCATATCTGATACCCCCTCTGTCCAAATTACCACGTTTTGGGGAGGCAATATAGCAAACCATGCAAGTAAGTTGTATATTGCATGGAGAGGGCAGAAGCAATTGTAGTTGTTAGAATTAGTTGAAACTAACACTTCTATTCTGAAAGTATTGCAGTATTTTTGTTCTAATTAAGGATTATAGAAATCAGAATACACACATCGTATGGGACAATGTCTGAGGTGCAGTGCGTCTTTTGCACTCTTCTCCATGACCTACACTGTACAGCTTGAAGCATTTAGTGATGTATCCAGACTAATATGACTCCTGGAAAACCCAGAGTACAGAAGAAATAATTATCACATGAGACACAATCAAATGGCAAAAAAATGGAATTTTCTTCAAAAGACTCCAGACAACAAGGAACAGTTTATCATTCTTCCCTGATTCTGAGTGGCTGGGTACTGGAGAAGAGGAAGAGTTGCAACATAGAAATTGAATGCTAGTGGCTTGAACAGGAAGACACATTTCTTTTGCTACATTTATCTACACAGCTTATATGGGAATGACCCCATTCATGGTAGGGTAATTGCCCCGGTTTAAATCGGAGCTAAAACTAGCATCTGTAGTTCCTACAGAGAAAGTCTTTATGTTTGTAATCAGTACCTACTGATAGGAGTATTTTCTGAGATTAAAATCTGTAGCTCAGACAAGCATTATCTGTGAACACTGAGCAGTCAAGTCTTTCAGGAAGAGTTAGAAAGCCTGATTTGCTGCTAGAGTAAATGAACCCTCAGAATCTTAGGCCTTAGTCTTGAATCAAAATGGATAGGTCTCGAGTATCTCTGGAAGCTTTAAGCATTAAAAAAAAAAAATCTTTCAGGTAAAAACTAAAAATTGTTTTAAAGTGCATAATTTTGCTCAAAGTAATGAATTCCTGTATTTGTCTCTCCCTTGCTTGAAGAGAAGTATAGGTTCCCATTTCAGGGGCTAATATCCAAACAATAACCATATTGGCTTTCCGTAATTTTTTTTTTAAAATCAGCATATATTTCATCATATTAAAATTTGCAGCTTTCTCAGAATAAAATCTAAATAATTTCTAGAAAAGTTGCTCTGTGTGTGTGTGTGTGTGTGTGTGTGTGTGTAAAATCAGTGCTTTGCACTAGGCCACAAAAAACTGAATTGTATACGGAAAATGGAGTCATCCACATGCATAAATCATATGTGAGGTAGTTGGAAGCAGCACAAGAACATGCATGGTGTGAATGTGCAGTGGGCTAAAAAAGGCAAGGTTCTTCCAGGTGAGAACTACCACCAAAGTGTATGGCATTATGCAAAGCACTGCATTTCTGTGGGGAGAGCACAAGAAGCCTTGCATCTGTTTGCTCATGGAAAATCTTTGCCAGGATCTAATTTATAATGGCTTGAAACAAAAGATTCATGGTTGCTTCACAGGAGTTGTAATACCAATTTATTGAAAGAACTGGCATCAGAAAGTGGCATGTAGGAGTAGTGGCAGGTATCTCAATCGGCATATGTATTGGATCTTCAAGTTTCATTATCCTTGGACAAAGGGACTGTATTCTCACTTCTTTAATATTAGCTGTGACTGGAGATCCTTTATGGTCATAGATTTGCCTTTCAATTTGATTTCTGAGCATGCAAAGACAAAACCCCTGTAGCTGTACTTGCTACTGCCATGTATTCCCATCCTTTCCTACTAAAATGTGTGATACGAAAGAATGTGTTCATAGACAGCAGGATTGAAAAAGAAATACCAAAGAAGGTGGAATATAGAGGATGGGAAAGGATTATGTTTATAAGTAGGGAGAGATGACAGGAACAGCTCTGAAAACAGACTTAAGAGAATCTTTGAGAGACTGACAAATATTCTACTTACATGAGATTATTTTTTTAGTATATGTGTGTCTGCTCTATATAACACTGTGTAGGGTTTCTTTTTTTATTCCTGTCATATAAGATAAAAAATTTTGGGAGTCAGCTCCTATGGCTCCACTTGGAAAATGCCAGCTCAATGCTATGGGGGAATTGTGGCATCAGGCCAGACATGTTACATACCTGAAGGATATTCCATCTGCTTATCACATGAAATACCGCAGGACCTAGCCTTGCAAGATGATCTAGAGTGTCACATATTGAAAGGACCCTGAAGTCTGCTGGCTTCGACAGCATAAAGCTAAATACCAGATACATGCAACCATTGATCATGAGATAATATTGAAAGTAACACACAACCACGGCCTTCCCCCTCCTCCCCTGCCTCAGAGAACCTCAACCTCACAGGATATGGAATCTCACAAATTGCTTCATTTCATAGCATGATCCCAATTATACTAGGGATAGTTACTACAGTGTCACCAGGTACATGCTTACCAGCCTCTTTACCAGCGCTTTATTTGGCATATGAGTTGATAAAGAACACTTACACCTGTTCTTTAGTGTTAAAGTTCTGGGATATTTTTGATGCTTGATGTCACAGCTGGAGTCAACGTGGAGAAATCAATGTTAAGAATTAATCTATACTGGGGTGAAATAAAAATAAATATTTTGCTCCATGAAATCCATAACAAGAAGGTTATATTTATCGCTCTTGTTAGTATGTTGTTTTCGACACTTGTCTGTAGTGTGGCATTCCAGTTACTGATACAACCAGTTGCTGATAGAAATTAAAATCTTGAGTTTTCTTCTGTTTGAACCTGAATTAACTAACTCAGGATAGCATCGTGAATTAATTATTTTTTTACAGTAGAAGCAAACTCAAGTTTCTCTGCAATATTTCGACCTGAATATGCAAGTATGACTGGAAGTAGAGAAATTAATACCGTACTGCTACTGTGCACGTTTGCCTAGAAGATCAATGAGTAGACAAAGGAAGGGCATAGCCCTTTTTTTTCCTCTAACTTAAACATGAATGTCATCCAAACAAAATTATGGTCTTTATGGAGGCTTGCGTAGTGTTTGAAAATCAAGGTGGCTATAGGTGTATGTTATCCCTAATTGCTTTTAAATGTAGGTTATGCCAGGAAGACTTAATGACCACAGGAAAAGCAGAGAATCTTTAATGTCCAGCATAGATACCCCATGAGATCCACCAAATACATCATATTTCAGATGTATGTCTTATGGAGATGAATTTAATAGGTTTATCCAAACCACAAATGACCAATGCTTTGTACAGCATCCTGCATTTAAACCTTTTAACTGTGATCATCTAACTATTCCCTCCATCCTTCCTGCCATAGGTATTTAGTGTTAATATTGGGCAAAAATACAGCACTGTGAACTGGCCAGAAAAAGTGACCTGTTAGGACATAAGAGAAACTTCATGATAAAATAATGTTTTGACAGAAGAGATCGCTAACAGTGGAAAGCTGATTGAAAGATGTTGAAGTCTAATATACAAAAGGTAGATCTCTAGAATGAAATAATTCTGAAAGCTTTGGGTTAAAATCCAAAGTGACTAATGGATGAAGTCTGTGTGTACAGTGGCTTCATTAACATTTAATATGAATTTTGCTTGAATGAAGGCTTCAGGATTCACTTGTGAACTCTGCAGTGAACCATAATAAACTTCACTCAGCCTTCTCTGTAGCTTTATTGACGTTTTCTGGGAAAAACCTGGACTGCAAGCAAATATACACTACATCTAATAAAACTAGGATGCAAAGGTAAATTTTTATTTATTTGTTTCAAGCTTTAACTGTGTCTGAAACCACTTTTACGCTTCTGTTAGTTATCTTGCAGAACATGTCAATCGAGAGGATTAGCTTTTATAGAAGTTATTTTGATATAACAGCTTTGGCTTCAAGGGCAAACTGATAAGCATGTATATTAAAATCTTATTTGATAGTTATTATTGATTCAAAAACTATTTTTTTTGAAGATGGAAAGTCTGATTAAAGACTGACTTCTAGACCGCTGCAAATAAGTCTACTAGGGGCAGAAATGTGTTAGAAGCGGGCCCTTTAAGAAATGAGTCCTTATTATATCCATTTGTGGGTGACTTTAAAATGAGCAAATTTTACTGAACCCTTTGAACTATGCAACTAGATAAGTCTTGTGAAAAGCTCTGCTTTGCTTCATGAAAGCTATGACTTTATATGTAGATTTAGCAATTGCTCTGTAGCTGTATCTTTAGATGTCATATTTGTTGGCTATCTTCTTGTTGGCATTAATAGGGTAATAGAGCAAATTTAATAGAATCCTGGATTGCCATGGGGAAAAAAAAAAGTAATGAACTTAAAATAACCTCAAAAGGAAATGCAACTCTTTCATTTGTTAATCATAACCAAGAGCTGTAAAGTCCCAGCAGTGCTCTCTAGCATGTTGACTATATCGCGAATGCTGCTTGAAACCATCCTTGTCACCAGAGCTAATCTCCAATTGAATTAGTTTCCCCTACCAAAATGTATAAATTCTTCCTTCTCCCCTTCTCATTTAATTATAATTTCCTCGTTTGAGAACACATTTTCCATCCTTGGGATCAGTGTGGTAGAGGTATAGGTAATTACTCAAATAATCTATAAGTGACTTGTTAAATACTATTTTTTTAATTTTGTCCTGTGTAGAAATTTGCTTGAAACTTGACAGTGCTATTAGCATATGGAGAGAAACTATAGAATGTCAAAATGCATGTTTCATGTTGACGGTAGCGCATTGAGTTTGAACAGACTTTTTAAAGATTTGTGCTACTGTGAGTGTTACTAGTTTGTATCATTATGTGTGGAGGTGGCAGAAATATTCCAGCTTTTGCTGCTTAGAGTTGTATGAGACCCTTGGGCATTTTCTGCTTTTATGGCTTTGCAGCTTCATAATGGAATTTGTTGTTATAAAGTGCACACATAGAATAGCTGAAATTCCCAACAGTTGGGAAACTCAAGTAACATACAAGGTCTCAAGTTGCTGCTGCAGATCATTCACAGATATGAAAGTCAGTTCATACTTTATTGGTCTATCCATGAGGCTATTATAGTTACACAAGCTAACCGGTGGTGCTGCTTTCTCAAAGTTTTTGTTAGAAATACCAAATGTGTTTTGGTTGCATATTGATGCAGAACGGAAAAGATGCGTAACTGGTGGGGGGAGGGGACAGATATTAAATTATTTTCTGTTCTAGTCTTGCCCTTGCCTGTACCGAAGTCATGTTATAACAAAAAAGACCTTCCCTGCCTCCCAGTGCAAAAGTGGACCTTCACTGACTTTTAGTGGAACATAAGATCCTATGTAATTTTTGACAGTTCTGACGATTCTACCTCTCAAGGATTTTTTTTTTTATATATACTTTAGAGTTAGGAATAAAATAAGTAGTTGAAACTTTTACAAGCTGGAAAACTTTTGCCAAGAATTATAGTTGTTATTTCTATTAAAAGCAAGAGCTCTTGTGGTGTAACGAAGAGTTGTGCAGCTGCTTGTTTTTTACGGGCTTAAACAAATAGTGGTAATAACATTTGAAACCTTGAAATCACAAGCTTAACCTTCAAGTTGCACAGATTTTACACAGTAAAATCAAAATAAGTTTTATCTTGTACAGAGTTTTGCAAGCTTTATTTCTTTTTTGAAAAAGGCATCAAGTCATACAGTACACTGATAAAGATATTAATAGAAACATAGAACACCAAGTTGGAAGGGACCTCTGGGATCATCTGATCCAACCTTTCTTTGCAAAATCACGGTCTGGACAAGATGGTCCAGCACCTTGTCCAGCTGAATCTTAAGTGTCCAATATAGGAGAATCCCTCACTTACTTGGGGAGATTATTCCAATGGCTGATTGCTCTCTATGAAAACCATTCTTCTTGTGGATCTCGGATATATTAGGGCAGATCTCAGTATTCCTGTTTTCTTAGGTTTCTGCATGCCGTCTACCACAAAGAAACGAGCAGCTTTGGCTCCATAGTAAATGAGGGGCTTTTCTGGACAAAATTCCCTGCATTTTATCTTATCTTGCAAGGGTGTTTTGTTTCCAGTTTCTGTTTTTATGGTTAACTGCTTCAACCTCTACTCTTACAGCTATGACCTTGTTACTGCATTAAAGAGGAATTTACTGTAATATGCTGTGACCTGCATTTCTTGCCTCATGCCTGCATGCTGCCAGACACTTCTTGAATACCAACAGAATGGGGATTTGCATTTTAGCACATGCTGCCCAATGGGCTAACCAACATCCCTTTTGATGGTTCAGGTCGAAAACTGAAGTATTCCTGTAAAGAGCACTGGTTTCAGACTGAAAGGGTCTTGATCTAAACCTGCTCAAAGGTCTCTGTGTAAGTACCAATTTTTAGAGATGTTGAGCTTCCAATGGCTTCCTTGAGAATGTCAAGGACTCAATAAATTATTGCTTCTGAACACCTGTTCTTTCAACCAAGCATGTGTGCTTTTGATTACTATGTCATGGCCAGAATTCAAAACTCTTATATAAAAATTAATGGGGAAATACTAAGAGTACACAGGGACATTAGTCATTGGATATCATTGTAGGGAGAAGGAAGGTGTTGAAGAGCAAGCGGTTAATTTGGGAATCCTGATTCACCATCCTGAAAAGCTGCACTTTCCACTTGCTGATCACAGACAAAGCCTCTGTGCACTATATAAGCAAACTGAGCCTAAGGTGATTGACATGAATTTTCCTCCATAAACATGTCTGTGGATGATTTTAGTAACTGTCCGGTAAAATTTTCTATCTCCTAATGTTTGGACACAGCGAAGTGGGAGGGGAACTTCTTGCTTTACCTTGTGTTCAGGAAGTAGACTGCATTTGTTTGTACTAAGCATCTACCTGAGCTAATCGAAGTAGAACAGTACCTATGTAGTTCTGCAATTATTTTCTAATTCCTGCTAAGGTCTTGATTAGATCCACATCCTTCAATGTATTTCCAGCATGTTAGGTCCTGAAAAATGGCCTGAAGGACTTCTCATCAACTTCATTTAAAAAAACCAACAACCAACCAACCAAACCTTATGTCTTTTGGAAACCCTCTGGTCCACATTTTCTAGTTCAATTTCTCTTGCAAGCCATGAAAACAAAATTCTATAGTGATGACTTATACAAGAAAAAACCCCAAAAAACTACACAAAACTAATTGTGAAAACAGTATACCTTGCATTCTGCATGCCCAGTGATATTTGCTTCTCTTTGTGATGAAAGTTTAAAGATAACACTGGCAAAAAATGTACTTAACAATAAAAACAAAAATTCATTGTTTCACTTCGAAGAGAGCCATGACAAGAATGTGGCATGTTTTCCTTTAGAGTGGGAAATCCTTCCTGTTAATCAAGAAAGCTTTCTAAATTCATCACCTGTAAAAAGGGATGCTCTAATACTTGCAGGGTAAAGAAACTTTCTTAGAAATCTTAAAGCATATCCCACTGTGAGATATTTGGTTAATAATATCATGGGTTTGCTGTTGAATGCCTTGACACAGAGGCTGTGTTGCTCTAGATTTTGTTATTCTTAGTTGCCTTCCTAAAATCAATGTTGCTGGTGCTTTAGAGTGGTATTGTTAATTTGTCTTCCTGAAATGCTTATCCTTTTTCTAAAGTGAGATCAGATATCTGTGAAAACCTTTGAAGGTTTCTGCTGGATCTAATGATTATTCTTTTACAGTGAAATCTGCATGTTTAACCTTCATACAGCTATATAAATGCACATTATGACAAATATGAATGTCCTTGAAATTAACTGCAGTGTATATGCATGACAAAATACTTGTGCTTCATATTAGATCATATGTACACCAACTGAGACACAGATACTTATCTAACCTCACAAACTGCTGTGAAAATACACCCTTTTGTTGTTAAAGAGGTTGTATATATAAGCTCAATGACTGAATTTAACAGATTTCAGGTGACTGACACATGCCTGATGGGCAGTTTGGGTTTTGATCATCAAATTTCACAGACCATTGAAACAGAAATCATTATATCCTGAGCAAGACAGAATTGCCTTGACGTCACTAAATTATCAAAGTGTATGGATAGGGTAGTGCTGAATGCTGAAAATTAATCTGTGATTCATGTCATAACACGTTAATAAGTTTGTAGTGGGTTTGAGGTGGACAGAAAAGGAAAAGAGCGCACAACTAATTGAAACAGACTGGTATTTTTATGATAGCAGCAAGATAGGAAAGGACACTCAAAATAATCCAATGTCTTCCAGATGGGACTTCTTCAGCAGTGCAACCCTGTGCTTTCCCGGTTGTTCTTTGCAATGCAAAGACTTCCAGGAAATCCGAAAAGAAGCTGGAATTCTGCTAGTCATTTTGTTCATGTTAAAGGTGCATATTAGTCTCTACTCTTAATTCCCTAGGTTTTTAACAGATTTTGTTGTCGCTGATTATATCAGTTTTATTTGGCAGCTTCTCCTTTAGAAAAAAAAAAAAACCACAACCAAAACACAAAACACAAAAAACCCCACCCAAACAAAAAAACCCACCAAAACCAGAAAAAAACCCCACCCCCCAAAAAAACCTCACCCCAAGAACAACAAAAATGCCACAACAATTGCCAACAGAAAAAAACCCTTTGGAGTATGATCTCTCACTTAATGAAGTAACGCTTAGGAACAAGTATTAGCTTGGTCTCTTTCTGTTTTTTTTTCCCCTTGCCCTACTTCTTGGCCATTGGGCATCATGGGTCAGATGCTAGCACCCTACTCTGAGTAGTTTTGAAGTTAGTGATACTAAGTTTGGGTTAGTAGCTGGTGAGCAATGGGACATCACCTAAAAAGCTTATTGGTGTTAGATTCATAATATGAGCTAGCTAATTTTGAGTTAACCTGCTAGCAAAGGTAACACTTATCAGAAGGACTTCAGACCAATTTGCAATGTTGGCTAGTGATTTAATTGACCTTTTTTATTTTTCTTACAGGAATTGTTTCAATTATGACTCTCACTGTTCTTGCCTATGAACGCTACATTCGAGTAGTCCATGCAAAAGTGATTGACTTCTCTTGGTCTTGGCGGGCTATCACATACATCTGGCTCTACTCATTAGCCTGGACTGGAGCACCTCTTTTGGGCTGGAACAGATATACACTGGAAATTCATGGATTAGGCTGCTCGGTGGACTGGAAATCAAAAGACCCCAATGATACCTCCTTTGTGCTCCTTTTTTTCCTTGGCTGTCTAGTAGCACCTGTTGGGATCATGGCCTATTGCTATGGCCATATTCTATATGCAGTAAGAATGGTAAGTTAATTCAAATAAGACTTCTTTTAATGTAATATTTTCAGTTAAAAATGTTGATGCTCTATATTAAGCTTGGATCAGAGGCTAAATTTGCACTCTTGCTTCCAATTCAAACTTTTGAACGTTTAATTTTCATCCACGTCAGGTACCGCTAGAAAGGATGTAGGGTTGGAGGAGAACCATCCTAGAGCTACCAATGTCTACTTGTTGTATAGTTTCACTGGGAAGCAGGTTAGGGAAGTGCTCATGATTTCTAATCCACAGCAGATCCTCCCTTGGAAAAAATGGAAAAAGAAAACTGTTTGCAGTTCTGATTAAACAACTCTTTCCCCCTCCTTGCTACTCTTGAGAAGATAATGCTGTAAAACTCTTCCAAGTGGAGATTAAGCCTTGTTAAAACAATTTTCCATGTTAAGGCAATGCATTTTAATTCAGTCCAGATCTTTAGTGTCAGAAAGTGTTAATGTTTCGTATTCTGTGTGTAATTAGTTTGGACCTGTTCGGGTTTGTGGTCAATGATATTGGACAACTGATAACTGTTATGGAGAACGCTCACCTATGTGACCCATCTTCTCCTTATTTTTTGACTTAGATAACACTGGGAACCTGCTGCTTAGTGTTCTGCTTTAAATAGAGGTTTCATAATTTTAGGGTTACAAGGTGGCAGAGCAGTACAGAAAACTCTATTTGTGATATTTTCTTCTCTCTAAAGACTGCGAATCACATAAATCTACAGGATTGTCTAACAAAGTCAGGCTAGGGACCATTGAATGTAAACTGAACTTGCTTATGCCAGTGGATGAGAGCAAATCAGTTTTCTAAAATATTTATAATCAGTGCAGCATGTTTTGTAACATCACTGGATTTGCAGTTTTCCAGTGGATTTGCTATTCTGCTTTTCCTCAGATTCTATCTTTACATTTAATTACACAATAAAAGTCTGGGAAGCATGATGTAAACTTCCAGAAGAATTGTAGTTCACAAGGTATGGCATGTAGTATCTGTGCCTAAAACTAAATTAGCGAATTAGTTATTTATGAATAAATGTAGAACTATTCAGTTACAAGTAAAATGCAGAGCTATTTTACTTTGCCATTTTATCTTCTTCTTCTACAGCTTCGCTGTGTGGAAGATTTCCAGACAGTTCAAGTGATCAAACTTCTCAAATATGAAAAGAAGGTGGCTAAAATGTGTTTCTTAATGATCTCCACGTTCCTTATTTGTTGGATGCCCTATGCGGTGGTCTCCCTCCTGGTAACATATGGCTATAGCAACCTTGTAACTCCAACAGTAGCTGTCATTCCATCATTCTTTGCCAAATCAAGCACTGCTTATAATCCAGTCATCTATATCTTCATGAGTAGAAAGGTAGGTACATTAAAGTTTTTCTTTTGTTTAATAATTAGTAGCCAGTACTACAGATGTGGAGTTTAGATCTGATTTATTTTAATCTCTAAAGCTTAGATTTTCAACAAAATTTGAACAGCTAGGATAAATGGTAAAGATCTAGTAGAATTAAAATCCCTGATGTTGCTTAAAGTACTACCTTATCAGAAATTGGATTTTAAATGTCTCAGTTCACACGTGAGCACTCACATGAAAGGGAGGGGGAGTGTCAAAATTTAAGTGTCTAGTTTTGGCAGTTTACCCATGAAATGGATTACAACTAGAAAACCTCATCTAAATCACTGCCTTACCACAACAGAACTCCATCAGAGAAAATTCAGAATATCTGGTGTCTTGTTTTTAGGAAGAAAAAACTTGCCTTTGACTTCTCTGTTATGGCTATATAAGGATTGAACAACTCAGCATAGTATTTCCAATGTTACTCTGGTAACATTTGTCAGAGCTTCATTGTATTCAAAGCCGAAATCGCATGTGGATGACAGTGAAATGTTTTTTTGGAGACAAATTATATAATGTTAAGAAGACATACTTATCGATGAGAAACAAGTTTTTATTTTTGTCTGCTTTTGTAGTCTTCATTATGAAAAGTAGACTGCTGATTTAATGGTGGTAACTGCTCATTTTAGTGCTTTATAGAGCAAAGAGAGAATGGAAGTATTTGGAGTTATCAGTGGCATGTCAAATATGTAGAAACTAGAGAACTATACATCTTTCTGTAAATCATCAGTACTGTGAAGATAACTGCTGGATGCAGTTAAGCAGTGTTGGTGAATTTATTTAGACATTAAAATAGCTTCACTTTAACCCAGAATGCTAACTGGAAGTGTAACATGCACAGTGTAAACTTCTGAAACCAAGTTTGTATAGATCTAAATATATCTGGAGTGTAATAGAATCACTTGAGAAGAGGTAAAAAAACATGAATGATTCCTAGAAGGATTTCCCAGGGTTTTAATTACCTTTTAGCTCATTACAGATATGGAATTTTCTGTGATTTCCTACACTGGTTTGCAGTTGCCAGGTAGCAGCCTGGGCCAGCCAGCAGTCTGTAAGCACAAGGCAGCCAAGTTAGTGGGTTGGATCAGCCAAGTGGGCAGCCAGGCAAAGGCTGTGGTGCCACTCAGGCCAGGACCGAGGGCGAGCTTAAATGCTGTTCCTGAGTGAGGGAAGGAGGCCCCCAATGTGGTGTCTTGCAGCTTTTCACCCATAGCTAGTTTTCACGGCAAGCTGGTCCAAGACCCCGCAGCTGCACAATATCAGAGCTGTCCTGGATATGGGGAGCTAACAACAATCGTGTTCAGAAAGAGTATTTTACAATAGAGTGACTTTTTAATACAGTGGCACTGATGCTGTACCCTAGATGACAGGCTGAGTAGTTTATCTGAAAAAGATTTCCTAGGTTCTGATACCCAGAAGCAAATCAAACTGGTACCAGGCACAGTGCCAGGGAAGTCATAGCCAGGATAAGAATGAATCAGTTGAATGTGCTCCACAAGTACCCCTTGTGGAGTACTTCTTACTCACCTCTAATTCCAGAATAAGACCAAAACGATAATATTTGTGCTTATCTTCAGGTTTATTTTGCCCTCAGAAGGAATCCTAAAGCCACGTCTTCTCTATAGTATTCTTCATCTGTCTGACTTGTTCTAACTTGCTTGTGCCTTCACTCTACTGTGCTACTCAGAGGTGCCACATTATCTCTGAAATCTCCGAGACCTTCACATGATCATTCTCTTACATATTATCTTTCTATATGATCTTAAAACTTTCTAGGTCCCCTTCCCAACAGGACTTATTGCTTCCCCTCTGTCAGAGTAGGATTAATTTCCTATAACAAAACCTTTTTCCAAAGTGGCATGTCAGAGAGCTTCTTGCATAATAGCTGGAAAAACAGTCACTGGCCATGCAGGATAATACAGAATAATCCTTAATACAGCTAAATGGAAGGTTGTTGAGAAAGATGTCTACTCCCTTTACAGAGAAAAGTGTGTGGTTGTTCCCCTCCACCCCCCACCCCTCATTTGTTGTTGTGTTTTTGGTTTTTTGTTGGGGTTTTTTGTTTGTTTGTTTGTTTTTGTTTTTTTTTAAATCCTCTTCATACATTCCAGGCATGTCTTCTTATGGTTTAGTAAAAGAGGGAGCTGCCCACTTATTTCTTGTGAAACCAGAGAATTTCCCTAGAGGAACATATTTGAGCTTCAAATGTGTGCGGACATGGAACTACTGAATGGTGCATCCTCTAACCCACATACCTGAATGCTTTGCTTTGTGAAGAGGAGACCATAACTGAAACATTTTAAACGGTGCTACTACTGCGTTTATTGTTCTATACACTGATGCAAGCTTTCACTGAATACCTTGCATTATCCAATCACAAGGCAGGACAGACTTACTGTATCATAAATGGCTTCTAATTAACTGAAAGACTTCTGTTCCTTCCATATTGAATAGCAACATTTTAGTTCTATTTACTAATCACTTAAATTTCATTTTACATCTGTGACATTCAATGCTTTTGTTAAAATTCCAGAACCTGCAGTTACTTAAGAGAACGAAAACATCACTTTGTATCCCCTTCATCCCCTTGTTCCTTCCCTCTGCATCCTTTGTGGAGTGTTTCTGAGAATAGTCTTCCCCTGCTAGATCAAATGTGTGATTTTTTTTTTGAATATGGGAACAATACCTATAGCACAGTTCAGTCTTCTTGTTCTTTGCAGATTGTGAATTGCAGATGTTGCTGCTGGTAGAATATTAAATTGCATTTCATTGCCCTCTACTGGCTACGTGATTCTATTCAGCTCTTTGGCATAGAGAGAAAAGTACCCACTAAAAAGCCACCATGTTACAGCACTGAAACTAACGGAATGGTGAAGATACACAGAAATCTGTTATGTTGAGTCATTTACTGTACTGTTGTTTTCCCTGGGTTGTACATGATAGTGAACGCTTAGGAAGTGCATGCTTAGGAAGCTGTAAATTAATTCTATTTATTTTCTCTTGCAGTTTCGACGATGCCTTTTGCAACTCCTGTGCTTTCGCTTGATGAGATTCCAGAAGACCGTGAAAGAGACACCAGCAACAGGGAATGACAAACCAATACGACCAATAGTTATGTCTCAGAAAGCAGGGGACAGGCCAAAGAAGAAAGTGACTTTCAGCTCTTCCTCTATCATTTTTATTATCACCAGCGATGACACTCAGGAAATAGATGACAACAGTAAACACAATGGAACAAAAGTAAATGTCATCCAAGTCAAGCCACTATAGGGCTGAGCTAAAGAGACGTGAGAATGAGATGGACTTCAGCCAGTAGACTGCTTAGGTTAGAGACTGGTTTTAGTGGCAGTGTCTGTGGGCTGCCAAAGGAAACCACATTCTTAAGCTGTGAAATACTGAAGGGATTCTGCATCTGAAGCTCTGCAGGTAGTTTGGTTTTGGTCACAGTACTGAAATCTCTGCATCCGTGCCAAAATTGCTGGTGGATGTCTTTACCTTGGATTTCCTTAAAGCATATTGTAGGATTGTCATTCAGGAGAACTTGATCAGGCTGGAGAAATGTGTTGACAGAAATGTTATAAAGTTCAGCAAGGGCAAGTGCAAAGTCCCATTCTTGGGAAGGAAGAATGATGCTGCAGCACAGCAGGCTGGACCTGGCTGCCTGGGACACAGCTCTGTGGAAAAGGATGTGGAGTCCTGTTGCTCAGTGAGCAGGACATGAGCCTGCAGTGTGCCCTGGCAGTAAGGAAGGGCACCAGCATTCCAGGCTGTACTGACAGGATCAGAGCCAGTGGTCTGAAGGGATTATGCCCTCAGCTCAGCACACAGTAGACCACATCTAGATACTACATGCAGTTTTGGGACCCCAGTGAGAGATGGGGAGGTTGTCAATGAGATGCAGCCAGGCCCTTCAGGGCAATTCATAGTGAAAGGATCACGGGCAATGAGTATGAACTGAAACAAGAGAGATTTGGATGGGATATAAGGAGAAGCTTTTTCACCTTGAGTACAGTCAAGCAGTGGAACAAGTCAGATGAGAGATTTCCTGAGGTTCCTTTCAGCTTCAGTTATCCTGTGATCCCTGAACTGCCAACATTCCCAGCTCTCAGAGTTATCAGGGAAGGAGGAATGTTTGAAGTTGGCTGCAGTTTAGTTGGTCTGAATTGCTACTTTGCAGGGTCAGGGCTGGTAAAAGTGATGTAAATGATGACTGGGGTTACGGTTAAACCAGAAGCCTCCAGAAAGCTGTCCCTGTGTACTCAGCAAAACATTTTCTTGGTGCTACCTGGTAGGACCCCTGAGCTACATAGTGAAGAAAATCATGCAAATCAAAGCACCAGTGAAAAAAGGTCAGTGAAAAGGGAGAATCAGAATTTTTCTTTTTTTATATGTGCTTTCTGCATCTTTATGTGGCATCCATTTATTCTTTACATGGATGAAGAGTGTCTTCCTATAACAATCCTGAACCTTCTCTGGCACTGGTGAACGTAGTGATTAGAGAAGAGCAGGGTAACTTTTGCCCGAGTTGTAGTGTGAGTAATGATTGTCTTACTTCCAGCTCAGTAAACAGAACAGATACAGATTTTTATATCCCCCAACACACACACACACACTTTGTAAGCCTTGCTGGTACAAAATAGCAACAGGATTGTGCCCCAGACATGGCTTGCTGTCAGCATTTGGTGAGTAAGTTAGAGAACTGATTTTGAATTGTGGAAAGTAGTTCTCTACCACATCCATTGCACCAGTGTTAACTTCTCTGCCTCAGTCTGCTAAATGGGCAGTGTGGATCTGCTAGATGCAGATTGTCCATCTTTGTGAAAGCTGTAAGAAAAACAATTAAGAAACTACTGGGGACAAATCTTCTGTGAGGTATAAAAGGAACATGTAACTGTTGCCACTGTAGCCATTGGCCCTGCAGTCAAGATTAAAAATTGAAAAGTAAATAGAAACAGGGTCTAAATGTAGAAACTTTGAGCTAGTCCCTAGGAGTAGGGAGTGACCTCATCTCAGAACAAGTGACTGACTTTGTCCTTGTGCCTGTGTTTTTAAAGAGGCAAATTCCTTATACGTGCACCTCTAGAGCTTTAGCACTGGTAAACTGGCTGTGTGTCGTGTTTAAAAGTGCATCTGGAGTCTGCTCTGGTGTCTAGATTAAATCATATAATCTCAGAGAAAACAGACAATACTTGTTGTTGTTTCTTTCATATTTTTTATTTTTGTTTTGCTACAAATGCATAGGTAAGTTGTCTTACCATGTCAATGATCTGCCCTTACTAAAGCATGTTCATTACAACATCAAGAACTAAGTTTTCAGCCAGTGATCACTACTACATCTATGCACGTTTATATTTACAAAAGGAGAAAGATGTAAATTAGCATTCCATGTAATGAGTCTATCCTTTTAACAAAACATTTGGCATTTTAGTATTTTCTGTATATTGAGCCTTCAATGAGTGATTAAATGTACCTTATTTATATCAATGTGTTCTGGGTTCAATATTTCTTTCCCCGCTGAGAGGGAGGGAGATGGTTTGGCATTATCACTTGTTGGATACAGCTTGAAGGGTAGCATTAGGCCCTGAGAAAACCATAGCATTTCAGGATTCCACTTGACCTTTGTAAAGAACAAGTCTAGGGTCTGTAAAGAGAAACTATCCACTGTTCAGATTTATTAAGGTAAATTAACAATAACGGTATCTTTTTAAATAACTGATGAGCAACATATTTACCACAATACATAGCACACTAACAATTATGTAACAGTATATGGCAACTAAACACTGAAAACTGTTGTAAATTTGTTATCATGGCTACTTTGTGTAAATTGGTGGCCTAAAATGATATTTTTTGTGAACTGTTTGAGTTAAATTGTTTGTATAGCTTGTGAAGTGTCACTAGTTTTTTAAGTGCGGCCATCCAGTGTTAGCATACTGCAGTCCTATTTGCTCGTCTTTTTAAACTTAACTATTTTCTGGGGATAACCGCAGCACTGATGCAAAATTCACATCCTGCTGCAGAATTTAAGTATTTTAGTGGTCAGTCTTTTAAGTATCACCACATTATATACAGATTCATTATATTTTTTAAAAATTTCAATTCTGTCTTTGTTCTGAGGATGTCACAACTGGCTAGTTTATTACAGTGGAGATGCAGAAACTTATGTGGGACCTTTCTCTCCCATTATAGGGAATGGAAGAGCAAGATGGTTAGCATTAACATCTGGGCCATTAGCTTTTCCTAAAGTAACAGAAATGCAGACTAAGAAAGAGAAGGAGAAAGTGTGAAGGGCAAAAAGATAAAAGAGATGAGCAGGGTACATTATTTATATAGATTTTAAATTAACTAATTGTCAAGAACTTTCATGATCCTGTCATGAAAGGGAAGTGGCAGGTGTGGTGAGTACCGTGATAGCCTCAGAGCTAATGAATTCTCTTAATGAGGTTTCATTGATCTCATATGTTAGTGGAAAAATACATACAGTGATTTAGCTAGAATGACGTTTGTAACCTGCAAATGCAGGAGCCTCAGTTAAATTGCTTCCCAGCAGCTGATGTGTCAAGACTGTTGGGAGGTTCCACATCCTTTTCATGCTGAGGACAGGATCCCCTCTCACCACATATTTTTGAGGTAGTCATGAATCCTGAAGCTGTCTCCAGGGACCTGCAGTGCAAGGTCTTCTGCTGTTGCCGTGGTTCTCATGAAGGCAAGAAACTGATGTGTGGTGCAGATCTGCTCCACAGCCTTCTGACCTTCCTCCTTTTTCAGCTCCCAGAATAAACTAGATTTATGCTGGATGCTTCTGACTTCGTGCAGAAGAGTGAGGTCTTATACTGCTAAAACATTATCTTTCATCACAGTGTTTGCATCAGTCAGGAGATCAGTATTCACAAACATTATCCTTTGTGTAAGAGCAGTCTCCTGCTGCTGTTTCCTGCTAAAATACTGCAACAGCAGAGTGAAATGCATACCTGAGCACTATATTGTGCTAAACTGCCTAGAAAGAACAGCCTTTAAGAATACATTTATCCTTGGCTTATATAAACAACCCTCAGCTCAAGAATGAAATTTGACTGTATAACATTCAGAGGTAAGAGCTGAGAAAAATCTGACTATGATGGTGGAAAGTATCACAAACTCATATTTGACCCACGTATAAACACCTCAGATTGAAAATATCTGTTGTCAGGTATTTCTGTTGTCCGTCTATTTCACCATAGTTAAGGCACCTTATTTTTTTGTTTCGCATAAAAGAAAAGAGGAGCAAGGGGGTGAGGCAGGAACAGTCCCAGAGGGTGGGGATGCCTGTTCCTGCTGCTGTTAAAGGTTGGCAGTAGCTGCCCCTTTTGAGTTGGACTGGTACTTGCACGTGCCCCAGTCCCTGCCTCAGTGACAGCAAAAGCAGGATAACAAACAGGAGAAAGAAACGCACGGAATGCACAGCTGATCTCCCCTTCTTCTGCTGCAGGCAAGTGCTGCAGCCTTTTAGTCTCAGTTGTCTGACACCCAAGGCCACTTTGCCTGCTGCTCTGACCTGGCTCTGCATTTCATTTATCCAGCTCAAGCTGAATGTTTTGAATTTCCCTGCACGCCCCCTCCCCTGCCCCACCCCCTTACCAAATTAGTATTGAATAATTACTTGTAGTGCGTTAAAACTTAAGAGGAAATGAAATCGATTTTCAGTACAAATTAGAATGCAGGTTATTAGCAACAGACTTTGTATCAAATACTGCCTGGTCCTGGCTCTTCTGCCTCTTGTTTTGTTGCATTTTCCACAGTGTTTGCGCTCCATCTTGTGGCTTGTTCAGCCTGCTGATAGGAGAATGAGCCCAGCCTCCTAAAAACCTGGTTTCGTTATAATATTTCCCCCTGCATATCGAAGATTCACTGTTTCATGTATATTATATTTTGTTTATAGTCATATACTTCTGTCTTTGAAAAATTATGGGAAATAGATATCTGTAAATAATAAAAAATCTGGCCTGCCACAGTGATAATTTGAGGAGTTTATGTGTTTGCATGTTTCTAGAGAACGCAGCCAGATTAGGAGGCTGGTTATATAGATTGTGTAGGCATGGTGTTGGAGCAGCATACTGAAGTGCTTCTAAATTATTTTTTTTTGCCTTGCTGAAACTTTCTCCAATTGAAGGTACTGTTACTTCTCAAAGCAGCCTGAGGTCTGCTCTGAGGGAGATGGAAGTGTACACATACCGGTTAGCCATGCTAGTTTTCACCAGTCTATAGACAAATGATTGACACCGAGGTCAGGGTATAGTGTAGAATTGCTAAAACGTATTTAATAGGCTTGCTGCCACCCTCTATTTGCATTAACCGAATTTCTATTACATTACTGAGCTTCCAGGTGTAGCTGTAATGGGATATTGCTGTCTCGAATCCATCCATCATAGAAACAATGAGAAAATACTCTTCATCTTCACGTATCCTATTGTCTTCATAGTTTATCTAATTGTCTTGCATCAATACACCCTCAATATACTGTATTTTTCATGTGGTTTGCTGTGCTTGTGTGAGGTGTCTATTAAGTACATGAGATGGGCCAGAAGTGATATTCTGAATAGTGTCTGTGCAAATTTCGTCTGCAATTACTCTTTTCTAAGGCATGCTAAAGCCTTCAGAAAGAGGCACTTATACAATCAGACTGTATTTTCTTTCCTTATGCCAAATACATGGGGGTTTTGGCACTCTTTTAGTAACATGTATGCCACTTGGAACTTAAAATTATGCTTGATGGGCTGTTAACATGAATTCTAATTATTCCCCTAGAGGTAAAATACCGAAAAGGATTTTTGTCCACTTCTCAAACCTCTTTCAGCACTGAGCTTAAAAGAGATTTTGGGTAGGTAGTGTTAGCACAGCATCTACATACATCACACAATACCAGTCTACACCTCCATTTCCCATGACAGCTCCTATTAGCCATGACTCATGACTTTGTAGAGATAGTTGTAAAATAAGCATTTTCTTCGAACCCATCAGAAAAAACAAAGTTTACAAATCACAGAACTATGTATGGTTTTCAGTATTTAAGTTGCCTGAAATCTTCTTAATGGGGGATAGCGGGACAAAAGAGGAAAAAAGAAGGTGTAGGAAGACATTATTTTATTTTCAAAAACACTACAACAATACCTGATGTTTCTTCTACTGTGAGGAGATGATGGTAGCCATATGACTAGTACACACTCAGGATGTTTAAGAGTATGTAACAGTGTCTAGAGATGCTCAGTAAATAAGTAGTTCAAGTAACATAGCTATGGCTACACAAAACAGCCTGACTCAATGATATTAGACGTATTTAAAATTTTAAGTAAAAGCTTAGCTATAGTTGTCTCTCTCCTGCCCTGAAGATACTTCTAGTAAAGTTAATAGTGCATCTGGTTTCCAGAGAATTGTTATGAAATGTACTGACAGTGGGGAGCATTTGCTTCGGTAACTATTGAAATGGCTTATTGGTACCTATTGCTGCAAAACTGTGTGATAGAATAATAATCATATTTACTTTGAGTTTTCTCTAACTACGTTTTATACATCCAGATCAGAGTATTGTGGTAAAAGACACTCAGCTTTTAAAAGAAATGTGGGAGATCATATGCTGCCAATTTCCAAGGTGAAATGAGAAATCAGTGATTACAAATGGACATGATGCTGCCTGAAGCAGACAGAACATTTCCCAGGAACAGTATGTCTCAAGCCTTACCTTTTGAACATCACCTCCTAATAACTGGTCCTTGAAACACTACAGAAGAGTATAAATGAACATGTCTTTCTCAGAAAGATAATGAACAACAGAAATTACGCCTAAAACATCATATATAGGAAAATTTGGTAACCCTGTCTTCCTTTCTTTAAGCATTTATTCTTCTTTGAAATTGAATTTTTAGATGAACAAAGCATTGCTTTTTCTGAGTGAAGACCCTTCCACATTCCTTTTTTTCCCCCTGGTTTTCAACTAGTTATCATATTCTTTCAAGATTGTGTTCTTTTCTAACAGAAAGGCTCAAATGTACGGATTCTGCTGAGTAAAGAGAAGCACAACATAACTTGTGATCTCTACCTTATTGCAAGGAGGTTAGTGAAGACAGCATCAGCTTGGCAGTGGGGAAAGGGACTGAACTGATACCTACAGAAATTTTAAAAAGAATGATGTCAAGTGAGGCAGCATTGGCATGTACTTTAAAGCTAATAAATCCATACATATATTTTGCACATAATACACGGTTATATCTGAGCATAAGGAATTAATTGGTCTTAAGAATATGTCACCTTCAGTTGGAAACGGCTTGAAACGTGCATCATTTGCGCAGCAAGACCATTTTTTATCCAAGTAGGTGTCACCCTGCAGAGGGAGCTGTCGGGTTATCAAGCCAAACATGACTATTGTGTTTTTATTGCTGGAGTTCGACTTTTTTGTGTGTGTGTTCTTAGTTTGTTGCGGTTTCAGTTTTCGTTGTTAGTTTGTTCTGCTTTTCTTTGACAGTGAGCTTGCACGAATGCTTACAGATTTAGTTTTCTTCAGGCTCTGCAACATTTCGCTGAGACTCATCTCTTAAACTGTTTATCCTTCCTGGAGGTGACAATTACATGCTTAGTGCTTTCTTTACAAACGAAACAAGATAGGAAAAAAAGTCCATCCTGTTTCAGAGTACCAAGGACAACGCTTAATTTGTATAAAATGCAGCAGATCTCACAAGGGTACAAGCTGTCCAAGCGTTGTATGTGGGTATAGAGTGCTCTGTGCAGATGGGAGCGGCATTCTGCTGTGACTGAGGAAAGAAGTGAGCTACTTGCATGGGAAAGGCTTACACATGTACAGAGAAGTGTTGTTCTTTACTTAAAAGGATTCTATTTGTTGCTGTTTCTGTACCCCACTGTTGTTGCTAGACTTCCCCAAAACTGGAAAGATGCTCTCCTCATTGTTCTTTCCCAGTCTACTGAGGTGACTGTGTCTGGCATTGTCTCAGATTTTGGCAGTAGACACATGCTGAATTGTGATTATGTCAAACTGACAGCTTCTCTTGGGAAGCTGAAGCTGTTCCATTTGTATTATATGTGGACTCAACTGGAAGACATAGACCTATTCTAGGAGATTCCTAATTGAAAATAGAGCTTCAAAAGTTCTTCTGTGCTACAGTATCATATTCATTGTGAGTGAACATCCTACCTCTTACTGTCAGATATTCCCTGTTCAATTAAGGTAAGTATTTTACTTTCTTCATAAGTAAATGTGCTACCAGATTGGGAACTCCACTCATTTCAGAACAGTACAAGTCTGAAGAACATAAAAAGTAATTTTCACCAAACCATGCAGTCCATTTCCATAGTGTTTGTGGCACTTTTCCCTTTATTTTGGGGCCATTTAGCTCCTATGAGCAAGGGTGTATCTGTGATCTGCAGGGATTCCTGTGTAATGAGAGACCCACAGTGTCTGCCTTGGTGTCAGTGTGAGTCCAAGGAGAGCTGCTGTTCTTTCCCAGGTCCAAACATCAGTTGCTTTAGTCAACTGTAAATTTGTGTTGCTTAGAAATAATTTTCCTATATTTTCTGGCTTACCCTTCTTCTTTCCCAGTCCTCCTAAAGTTGCCATTATCCTTTCTGAAATAGGTCTCCTCTGGCTGTTCTACACCTCAGTTTAGATAATATTGGAGACTTACCTCCTTATCGCATTTTTTCCTTCTAAAGGAGAGAGGAGCATGCTTTAATTTTAAAACCTGTTAGTTTTTCCCTAGCAGGTTATATTTTCAGTCCAAAGTTCTCAAATGTGGCTAAATTTTGGTCAATTCATAATGAGACTTACTAGCTTATAACATCTTTCCCAGTGATGCTTTCCCAAATCTAACTTGCTTATAATTAAGGACAAAGATTTTAAATGTTTTCTCAAGCTGAAGAATATACATCAAAGGTCTGAAAAATATGCTGGGGAAGGAGAAAATACTAGTGGGATGAGGAGGCCAGGAAGCAATATCAGTGCTGCAAACTGTTCTCCCTATTCCCTTCCCACTGAGTGAAGCACACACTTTTCCTGCTTCCCCTTCTCCACTGAGTCACTTGCTGTCCCAGTTAAAATTAATAATTCATAAAGGCAGGGTACTTTTTCCCCCACATCCCTAATGGATTCAATACAGTACATGCTCCTTGGACCGTACTTTAATTTGCTGTGTAAACATGGGAGTCTTTCACAGCAATTTCACACTCCTGTAAAACTCTGTGCTAGTTCCTCTGTTAGGTTTTGGCTTTAGTTTTTCCTAGTCCACATATGTCTTTGTAGCTCAGTCATCTTATTGCTACCCTGAATGGCCTTGGAAAAGATAGGGCCATGCAAGCTAAGTTTCTTTTCTTGGGGGATTCCACGTGAGCCCATAATGATGCTCCTTTCCACTGCATGTGTGGAAGTCCTGAAAGTAACAGCAATATTTTCCTGACAGATCTGCTAGATTGATAGAAACAGTCTGTTACACTGCCTGATTTGAGTGATGTTACGCTGTTGTTCAGGCAAATCTGTGCAGTACAGGCAATGATTGTACTCAATTCATTGTTAGCCAGGGGGCTGGCAGCAAGAGCAGAACAAAGCTCTGGTGATGCTTAGTTCCCACCTGAAGACTCCATTATTGAACTTCTACACAGTATTCTTGTAAAGTAGCAGTATTATTAAACAGAAGTATTGGCTCACTTTGTCTCTACAATGTCATTCTTGAAAACAAAACAAACCCCCAAATCTAATCCTCTCCACGTTTATATCCACCGTAATATCAGTGCAATGCACTGCTGATCCCTCCATTGCAAACATGGTGCTGTGGTACAGCATGACCAAAGACTAGAGAGCCAGGGTCCTGCTGATTGTGGTTGGTAATCGGTTTCAGAGCTGTTTCTGAAGTAGCTGAAACTCATGACTTTTGCCAAGTCAATCAGTCACCCTCTCTACAGGATAGGCCCTGGCCGTCACAGGTGGGGTTCAAAGGCACATTCTGCAACACACTAGAGAAAGATGGGTTAGTATCATACACGTAGTGTGACTGTCCAAAATGCAGTGATCAGTGTAGGTATTGCACTGATCTCTAGACTCTTCTCTGGTCTCTTCCAGACAAATGGGTATGTATGTAGATAACATTCATGCTACGTTTTTCTCCTTAGTTATCTTCTTATTGTACCAGAGGGTACTGCAGGATAAGATGAACTGCTTTTGGTTGGTCTCTACTATTTTCTGCCTTGTTTTTTGATTTTGTAGTTTGTGCATATGTGTGTGTGTGTATATATATATATATATATGTATGTATTTATGTAAAATACATTTGCACTGAGATTACCAAGCTATTCCATAGCTGCCCTTAGTCAATCACCTGCAAGACAATTAAAGTTGCAGAATGAATGCTCACCCTCTTTTCTGTCTGAGAAAGTTAAAGTCATGATTTTAACATTGCACTAAAATGTGGACAGAGTAAAATGAGGCAAAACCCATGGGAATGACTGGAAGGAACCAGCCTGCTGGTTAGGTAATGCCCAACCAAACTAGCACTCCACAATCACTGCAGAACAGCATCGAGAAGATGCAGCAGGCATGAGATAGACTCCGGTCTTTGGCAAAGGAGAGTCAGGCTAGATGAAGCAACTTCAGTGCGGGTTGCAAGGAAAAGAGTCACTAAGACCTGGGCTTGTGAAGCTAAGTAGGGCTAAGGAGCCAAGGGGACAGCTTGCTCTTTTGTGAGTAGTCAGTGCAGTTGGGTCCTGCAACACTGGCCAGAGAGTGTAAAAACCAGCATCTGACTGACCCCTAGGGATGGACTGTCTGGAATAAGTATCATCAGCTGTAAGCTGGAAGAAGCACGTCTTTGTGCTGTTATATGAAACTGCTCCCAGAAAGCAAGGCTAGAGGAGGCATCATTACATCTTCCTACCCTTCAGTGTCGCTGAAAGTATGCATTTGAACGCTGGTGCGCAGGAGCTCCATGGTTACAAGTCTGGATTATTTTGTAGACAGCAGTGTCCACGGGGTTACACGTGAGTTTATAGAGGTCCTTTGGATCTCCTAACATTTTGAAGTGAGAGAATGAAAATAGACCTACCTGTTCTCAGTTCCTTCACCAAAATTGAGAACCATAACTATGAGATCATGTAAAAATGGAGAATAGCTTGGGAGCCTATCTTGACAAAATATCTCAAAGACATCGTTGCTCCAAAGAGGATAACATTTTTACATCTCCAGGTGACTGGGTGCTCAGATCTTGTGCCTCATGGCAGAGAAGTTACTGCCTGGTGAGTGCTGAAAAAGATGAGATGCATGAGACCCTTGCTAAAATGGGCATCCATTCCTCCAGCCTGACATGCATAATGCTGAGTGAAGGGAGTGGCAAATTCCTGAAAGAGGAATGCTTCTTCAAACAGACACCGAGGCCGCCTTGGCTATCAGTAAACAGATAGCTCTGTGTGTGCACGGACCTTTTCAAACTTAAGGAGGATGCTTCATGGTTTTTGGAATCTAGAGGGTTACTCAGCTTATCTTGAAGCAGATACATGTGTTTGATTAAATGGCAAGTTTTGTGGATTCCACTGCCTGTATTGACTGAAAACTGTATTGACGGTGATGCCTGCTCATCCCAACTGCATGGCCTTGAGTTCCTGCTCCGCAAGGGTGCAAGTCTCCTGTTAGTCCTATATCAAATTTATCAGCCAGCTGTAGATATCTTGAATACCCTAGGGCATCTCAAGGGGCAATAGGCAGCTACATGGGTGCAAAAGTATGGAAACTTAAATCTTCACTGACTACCATGGAAACCTACGCATTTAGTTCATACCTAATCATCTAAACTTTGTATGTCCAAATAGGCGTGTTTGAATGTGGGCTTGAATCTTCCCCCTCTGGGCTTTTTAACATGACTCTGCCACTTCACTTCGTAAATTAGTTGAGGGCTCCTGTTTCCTTCTCCTCTCTTTCTTTCTGTCTTTCATGTCCCTCTCTTTCCATCTGGAGCATAATACGATGAACTTTACCTGAACAGCTTAGTTCCCTGGCAGCTAACCACCTAGCATCCAGGCTGTCAGATGTAATAATGCTTTATCCAGATGAATGATCTGGCCCAGTTTTTTTACAATTATGTCAGGTGGCTGGCAGTTTGAGACAAGCTGTTGTCTGGACTATACTCTGTGTGTGTATCATGATCACTGCTAATTTCTCATATGAGTTTGACGCTAATGAATGCAATTCCACTGAACGGTGTAATTTCCTTGGAATAGTGTTTTCTGACTGAAAAGCATTGCATTGAAAGATTTTTCGCTAGCAGTGCTTGGGAAGAATGAGACAAACAAAGGTCTTTCTGTCTTTTCTATAAATAAAAAGTCTTCAAACATGTTTATGCCATCCCAAGTCTGTAGGGTTTTTTGTCATTTCAAAGTGAGCAGCTGCTGAAGTATTATGGGCTTCAACCGGAGATAGTTAATGCTACTTTAAAAGCAGCAGAAGTCATGGAGGGAAACTGTTGAGAATATTATTCTATAGTAATAGAACTATGTTCTAACCGAAAGAGCTTTCCTTGGGAAAAGATCATTAGCCTGAAAAAGACAATTTTGACTTTTCCACAGAGTGAAGCACCATCAACTGACAAATTTATGTTCATGAGAGTCTTTCAAGTCCAATGCTGTTTGTTCCTTCATACTTGTGGCAGTGTTCTGAATCTAAAATAGTTTTCAACTTGTTTTTATCAGTTTGTTGGCAACCAGTGGAAAGGAGATGCAAAATGCTGCCAAATCAAGTTTGCAGGGATTTACATGCATTTAATATTGTGGGGAAACTAACTGCATGAGATACAAGGCAAAAAGGACCCCGACATAAAACTTCTCCAGTAGAACCTACTTTGTATCCTGAAACAGTGGGCATCTCCGTATGCCTTCTCCTTCACTACCTGATCCTCCCAAATTATCCTCCCATTTCTCTACAGTGGGACAGTACTATATCTCATACAAGTAACCAAGCTGAAGACCGGCCCTATAGGAAAGTCTGTAGCAGCAGTAGGAATGCTTGCCTGTAGTCTAGTGCTCTGTGAGCTCTCCTCTTGAACAGACAACCCCTCCGACAGAGATTTGAACCACTTTTCTTGCCAGACAAGAAGACATATTTACTGCTGCTAACAAGGAAAGAGAAGAAAGCAGTTCCTGCACAGAGGACCACAGGGGGTGATTTTTCTGATGGTGAAAGTAATTGTCTTTCATTAAATAATGTGCAATCCCAGACTTCAACACTGCTTTCCTTAGCAGCTGTTTTGGGATTCAAGAACATTTGAAAGTTATGTGTAATTCCAATGTCTAATTATTTTTTAAATCTTCATTTTAAAAAGCTGTTGAAATAAAGGTCACAAAATGCAAACTATGTATTTCTCAGGTCACTGCCTTTCAGTGGCTGTTGCTACAATGAGCAACAGTTATGACTAAAATATGGATTAAATATCCTAGAATATGTTTTTACTCCTACTATCCTAGCAAACATGAAGATCACAAGACATAATGATTTAGCAGACATTTTTCCATGGTTTGCTCAACACTGAGTTAATATAAGAATCCCTTTCAAATACAGTTGTAAGCAGTACTAGCAATGCTAGATATTTCTTTTTATCAGCTAATGATTTAAGTTTCAGGGGACACTGGTAGACATCGTGGCTATCTTTTTCCATAGTGCAGCACAAAGTAAGTCATTACCAGAAGTTCAAACCTTTAAAATGCTGAACAGATAAAAGCTAGCTTTGTCTGTCTTGGAGACAGATATTCCCTTAATTTTCTGAAAACAGAGCACAGGGGTTGAGTGCCTTCCCAGCTTGTTGTCTTAGTCAGACTTCATCATCTGTCAGATTTCCCTACAGTCACTCTCACACTTGGATCTTGGTATTATACTGCGCCCCTAACAGCAGTAAGATTTGGAAAATTATTAGCAAGAGAACAAATGTAAGTTCTTCGGGGATGAACTTTTTGTTTTGTTTTCATATTGTGCCCATCCTGGTAAATACTGAGCCTAGGTATTTAACAGCTTACGTTACAAACCACGATGTCTCAAATGGATAGAAACATTGGCACTCTCATTCATTATGCAAGAAATCTAGCTGAAGGAAATTTTGGCATGTGGAGTCATAGCTTCAAATGGGTAAGACAGATCTCCACAGAGACTGTTCAGATGGCCTAAGACTAACCTCAGATAATAAAATACCATATCATCTTCATAGACATGAATCCATTGTGGAATGCCTTGTGTGGTGTTGACTCACCTGGTCGCCCAGCAGTGGCAGGAGAGGCAAAACGGCCTCTCCACATCCCAACAATGGCAATGCTATTTAATAATAATAGCAGTGCTTCAGCCCAAGCAGGGTGGGTAAGCAAGCATGTAGTTAAGCAGAAAAATAAGTGTAGCTTGAAAAAATGTGGTGCAAGCACTGGGATTAAGCAACACTCAGAAAACAGGATGAGAGAGCAAAATCAGTTAGTAGCTGTAGAAACGGTTTTGGCCCAGGCAAGGCTACTGGTTAATGAATTATGAAGCATCAGAGCCATAGCTATGGTGGGGCAGAAGGGACACAGCAATAAAAGTGCTACCCAGGGACTGGGGAGGCAGTTCAGTGACAGAGAGCTGGACAGGAGCTGAAAGCAGAGGAAGCTTAAAGAATCCGGCAGGAATCTGATCCCCATAGAAATAGCTGTCTTCTCCTTCCTCAGGCTATTCTTCTGAAAATAGGATAGCTGCTGATAGCATAGCTCCATTGTTGTTGATATGTAGAAGCTGTGCTTTAGCTGCTGATTTGCCAGAGATGTCACTCAGAAAACCCTGAAATCTCTACCAAAAATAAATAAGAAACTCTATTTAACATGGGCTGAATGAAAATTATTTGTTACATTTGAGTTTGCTGAGTCAGAGAATACATCTCAGAGATCAGTTGGTTGATATCAGCAGTGCTTGCTCACCACAGAAGAGATTAAAGTCAGTGGGAGATGGGTGTAGGCAGAGCTCTTCAGAGTTAAGCACAATTGTTTAACAGATTAAACTGCCTTGACTGTCTGTGGATTTTTTAAAAACGAAGTTATACCATTCCTCCTCTCTCTCTTTGCATTGGTTTTGTCAGCTGCTGTTGTTTACAGGAAGCATTAGGAGAGAAGCTAAGCTACAGACCCAGCAGAGTTCCTCAAGGTCAGCTATTACGTAGCTGTTGTCTATAAACAGCATTGTGCATATGCTGTCAAGGTCCACGGGCTTTTCATTCCTAGCAACTGCCATTTTCTGTTAGTGGTAATTGGGAAGTAAATCAGGGCCTTATGGTATATCAAGCCACTGAATCAGAGCTTCACTTCTCCTACTGCCTTTGGTTTGCATGAGCATTGAGAAGCAGTTAGTGTGTGTTTCATATTAATGCTTAAAGATGCTTGGATATCGCAAAGGAACACTGGAATTCAAGGGCAGAAAAACTACAGCACAGGAAAAGGAATACATGTATTTTAAGGATTTAAACACAACAGCAGTTAAACCCAATAAGAATATGTGAAATACTGTGGGCTGTCTGTGACCCTCTCAGTAGAACAAATTAAAATAAGATTTTTTTTACTTGTAACTATTATCAATATGAAAACTTTGGTTATGACATGCAAAGAAAAGCAAAAGTAAACCAAATTAACCAGTGACTTGGTAATTGGAAAAATCCAAGTTGACCAAGTGAAAAATAGGCTGCAAGCAGGTCAAGAGAAGTTCAGACAGAGCAAGCCTGACAGTCCTCAGTTGTGAGGCTTTGCAAACACACTGTAAAGTGTGTGGCTTGTGACTGGCAATGGGAGCACTTTCCTGGCATGTGCTCTTCGTAACACACTAGGAAAGATGCATGTTGAGTTTTTAGCTTCTTGGTGTAATGCTCCCAGCTCTTTCCAGTACCTCCATTCCGTCTGCATTTATATCTGTGTCAATGCTATCTCTTTGGCAGTAGTGGTAGTGTATGCTGTCCTGGATTTCTTTCCCAAACTGCAAAATGTCAGGAAAGACTTTACTCTCAAATCATAGTTACCTTGGGCAGAGACAAAGCAAGGTTTAACCTGAAAAGGAATATAATAACTGAGGAGTGTCTTCAGTTAGAAAACTTAAACAACTTTTTGCAATCTTGATTGCCTCTTGCTAACCTGCAAAAGCCATAAATGAAACATCTTGTCTTTAATGCCAGATTTGCCTCTGGGCTCATGCTGGGAGTTCAGCTTGTTAGATATAAGAAGATATTCTTCCAAGTGGAATACAGATTTTGCAGAGGTAAAAATTGGGGCAGGCTCCTACCTGATGTCATTCTTTAAAGATATACCAGTGCTGAACTTAGTGTTTAAAAAATGTCTGCTGGAAGATCAATCAAAAAATCTGATTCTTCAAATCTGAGGGAATGTAATGTTCTTTTTCATCTCAACATCAACCTACAGTCACTCTGCATTGTGCTCTATAGGGTCATCTTCAGCTACAAAAGACTAATGAAGATGCCAGCATTTAGTTCAGGGAACACACTTCAGTTTCAGTGACAAAACATCTGGAAGTTTAACCCGTTTCTTCACTCCCAACTGTGAAATTATCCTTTGGGGAGAAAGCGCTACCTTACTTGAGGTTATGGTATTAAGAAACTGTGTTTTTTCCACTTTTTAATGCTTTTAATCTGTGGTAGAGTGGTATTCCCTCAACTCTTGTCTGTCAAGCAGATGTGGCAGCTAAACCAAGACGAATGGGCTGGCAGCTGTCAGTGGAGAGAAGTTATAAAGGCTTCACGGGTAGGATTTTGCTGTCAGCTGCATCAGAGGTGTCACAAATTGCAGAGGCCTGCAGAGTGAATTTTCCTCACTGAGCTAACTTGGTGCTGTTCAGCAGCATGGCTAAACTCAAATTTTGAAATCCGAAGCACGAGGTATTGTAAGCAACACCTGCTCATGTCATGAGAAGTGAAGGTGGCAGAAGGGACAGAGATAGGGGGAAGGGCAGGGAGAGACCATTTTACCTCTCCTGCCACTGCTGGGTATCAGGAAGTGAGTCAACAGCAACTGATGTGTCTTGGGTTCTCTCTCTTTTCCTTCACCTCCTCCTTTCCCTGTCCTTCCCCTGCTCCCTTCAATACCTCCCAGCCTATGTTACCCTTTGGCAGCAAGTAGTACGTGCCCTTGGTGGCTTTCTAGGACTTCTGCAGGACAAAATACGCACCAGGTTCACAGGCAATTTAGTGCCTACAAGCAGTTCTACCATTCTCCACATCCCTGTTTACCTCAATCCGGAATGGTGCTGCTGATGTGGGGGACCTGCTCGCTCTTCACTGTTGCAGAAAGAACCTGTTAGTGCCTGTGTGGCACCTTCCATGTGAGACATACTTAAAAATAGACAGGTTTCCCAAAATGTCCAATACTTTGCAGCCTGTCCCAGGGTAGCAACCTCCTCTGCAGTATTTATGCAATGATTGGTGACTGCCTTGATGATACGAAGGTTTACTCAGAAATGTCACCTTGGGAATAGAGTCACTAAGCTTATCACAATGAGGTCCTTACTAATTTTGTCATTTTGTGTGGCTGAGATAACATAAACCCACCTGAGACCTGTAGTGAAATGATGCCACTTCAGTAATGAATTCTTAGGTGAAAAAAAAGCTGGTATAGTCTTGATGGTGTTGGAAGTCTCTAATGCCATCCTCAGCTTAATAGCATTTGCAAACACACTTTAAAGCATGGCTTCTCTGTCACCTCCACGCTTTGTCCTCTTCTTTCCATCGAGTCAGACAGAAGTTCTACAAAAAGTGATTTTATGGTCACTGTTGTGGGCAATCCTGGTGTGTTAGGAAAATGTGTTTCAGTAAAAAGAGCTAGAAAAAGATAGAGAGGTTTAGGGCTTGCATGTTTGTCCTCTGTAATTTAAGTGTGGTGGGAGGCACAGAGCTGTCAAGGACATGAGAGGTAGATTTCAGTGACGGATTTTGAAAGGTTTGTCTTAAAATAAAAACTTCCAGTTTCATTATCAAAAAAGCTCCTCCTCTTGGAAATACTAAACTCCATAATAGCTGCAATCTTACAAGTGCAAGGGAAAGGAAGGGGAGAATAGGAAATGTTGCTTGAAGGTTTCATTAATATGCAGAGCTTATTAATAAATCAGTGCTCGTATCTATTTGTCAGCCTGACAGCTGCTTCCCTCGTCTCCATCCCACTGTTTGTTGACATCATGTTTACTTCTTCATTTTGGAGAATGGAACATTAAGGCGATAAAAACTGGTGTAAAAAGTGACTGGTATGGGGAATAATGGAGCTAGTGAAAATGAAATCTTTCATTGATTTTTCTTGAAAGGGAAGGTGACCCTACTCTGTGTGAAGCTGTAACCATGGCAGCAAATGTAGTCACTGGGGAAAAAAAAATGATGCTGCTTTTACAGTAGGAGGTTGAAATGGACACTCTGAGCTGAACGTTTTCAAGCTCATGACTGGGAGCTTGAGGCATTTTCATTTAATAGGCTTTGACTTTGAAGATGGATTGCACTACTATATTTCTCACAGAAAAGATGTCAATGGGAAGAGACCACCTTTGGTAATTGGGCCACACCAACCAGAGAGCTGAGGGATACTTGCATTTGTTAGAAGAAAGCCCAATCCTCAATGACATTTTCCAATAACAGGTGTCAGGGATACAACAGAGTGTCCTAGATATATGGGGGCCAGCTGTTACTTAGAAAAAGGATCTTTACATCATCAGCTGGATAAAGGAACCTTGAAGCATTGAAAAAGAGCCTGAACGTAACCAGGAATTCAGGCCATAGTACTTACGGGGCATTGTAAGTCTCTCAAGTTCTTTACAGTGAGCTAACTCTCATTATCGCCTTGGAAAGAGGCCAGCACAGATACTGATCCAGCAAGGTCAGCTCTCTTGCCTAAAGCTGGAGAGAAAAATCTATGTCAAAGCTATTACTGGGAAGCACGGTTTTCAACCCCAGGCTCAGAGCATTCCTGATCCTGCATCAGTTGCCCCCACAGCTCCCACAGTGCCCTGCCAAGCTGTGCAGGCATGGCCACTTTAATCATTGATGCACATGGCCCTAAAACACATGCTGCTTCTCTTTAGTGGTTGGAGGGACTCCCAGACATGGAAGGAGTTGAAGGGCCCTGATCTGGCAGCTGGCAGCTTGCTCTGGTTCGTGCCACAGGCAAGCACAGCATAACTCAGTGCTTGTGGGTACACCCTCTCTGCACCCACAGTGGGAGCTGGTTGCAGGCTAATACCCATGAAAAACTCATCTCCTGCGTGGCTCCTCAGGCTTGCTTCAGTCAGTCTTCAAAGGTTTTGCTGAGCATTATTGCATAAATAAAGCAGGCTGGAGTGTGCATTTTCCATTTTGCAGGAAAAAAAAGTATGTAGTATACCCATAATTATGGGGTACAACTGGTTGAGCTGATCCCTTCTTATGTTTAAGGTAAGTGCTCTATAAGGCCACAGCTGTTTGGTACACTGGGACAGTTATGGGGAAATGACAGACATTGAGCCAAACTGTTTTTTTGAATGTTTTTAATTAAGATTAATGTACCCCGAAGTGTATATCAGTGATAGCACCATAAACCTGCAGCACAAAAGAAATGTTCATTGTTATATTAAAATGTTACAACTGTTAGGAACTGTGTGCTTAACTTGGGACCTCTGTTGCTCTTTATAATTACATCAAGAAAAGCTGGGTTGGACTCTAGAAACAGAAAGCTTGTTTCATAGCAGCACTTTGATTAAAAAAAACATTTTGTAACCTATGCTGTGCTAAATAACCACAGTAAAATTAAAAACACTTGTCCTTGTAATGCCAGGTAAGAGAGTGACATATATACAAGCTGCTGTTCCTGCTTGTTTTCGATGGAGGTTGCCCCATAGATCTAACCTCCACAGTAATGCACATCCACTTGGAATTCACAGGAAATAAGAGAAAGCAATACACAACTTCAAATGTAACCTTCAAAATCTAGCAATACCAGGAATTCTACTCACTGCCACTGGCAGGCATGCTGCATGTTTTCCTCAGTGGGATGCGTGCTTTTTGTATATAATATCAAAAGGTTCCCTTTTAAAATCAGAGTGTCTGATCCCAAACTTCCTTATTGGTTTTACAGAAGGCCATGGCCTTGTTTGTGCATCCTGGAGACATCACCAGCATGAAGACTTGCTGCAGAGAGACCGGTCACATCTCCAGTAGAGCCATTAAGAAATCTGTTTCTCAGCAGGTGACTCTTGTTGCTCCAATAGAGACATCCTCTGGGCTTTATATCTACAGCACCGTGCCCTGGCATAGACAAAGCTTAGTGGGAAAGTGGGAAAATTACTTTCAGCAGGCAGTAAGGAGAAAGGGAATTTGCTTCAGTAGGCACTGAAGAATGAAAGGGTCTTGGGAAAGATTGGTTTGAGGATAACGATCAAAGGAGAGAAGCAGAGGTCAGAGAAAAAGGCAAGTGTGAAAGCTAGAGAATCAGAGGATGAGAGAAAAAGAAATTAAAAAAAGTATGGCAAACACTTTAATGATACCACTTCTGGATTTCAAAGAAGGAGAAGGATCAGACTCCCTTCAGTGCTGGGTCACTGCTGGAAGACGTCACTCAGATCCTCTGAAGATGCATTTTCCATCTTGACAACTAACAAATGATTGTGCAGGCTGACTGGCAAACCTCTTTTTCAATAGACTGATCTGTTATTGGGAGTTTTCTGGCACCATTTTTTTTGAGTAAAATTGGGAGAGAAAAGGAAAAGAGACAATAAAAGCAGATCTCCCTGCCTTCCAACTTCCCTTCCATATGAACCCTGCTTTTCCCACCTCATAACTAATTCTGGTGCTGCGTAGCAAATCTATATATCCGTAATAGTAAATGATAATGGGGAAAGGGAGAACTGGCTGCAGAAAGGCAGGGAAAGAGATAAAAACAGAACAGAACATTCAATGGCAGGAGACCATCAACACAATAGAGGACATGAGAAAAAAATTGAAGCAATGTGATTTTCAAGTGAAAATTCTCACACAGATTGGCATATTTATGATAGAAAATAGCAGACAGAGGTATGAACAGTTAGGGAATGCATAAGGTTAAGCAAGATTTTGTCCCAAACTTTTCTTCAGGTGGTAGATAATACTTCCAATACTGTTGCAGTTTTAGCAAATTGTTTAAAAAAGTTGGCAACAAATACCTTTCAAGTAAAAGCTTTAATGAACCTGTACTGGTTGTTTTTGCATAACCTAAGCAGAACTAGCAAAGGCATATTTCTAAATGACTAAAGAAGCTTGTTAAAAGCCTTTGGCAAGATTAACTTTGTGTGAGTCAGATTAGCATATTGAAAAGGCATAATCATATTCCCAACAGGAGATGAAAATGTCTAGTTTTGCAGAAATCTTTGATTTTTGCTGTATTGTGATCAGCTGCATATTGTAGTCAGGTTGTACTAAGAGTTTATTAATTGTGAAGCCACATAATATTAAATACCTTCTAGCGGCATGTTACCTGCGTATCATTCACAAAATCCTCAATTTGATTAGCAAATGTGATGCTAACAGCATACTGAAGGAGTATTTCTATGCTGAGGGCTCAGAATAGTCCATAAAATACTCTAGTGTGCACTGATCTGGATAGCCATACTATTAAAATTTCTTTAGGCTTTGGTATGGCTCAGTTTCAAATCGGATGGTAAATATCAGTGAGTATGTACATCTGAATATGTGTGTATGTGCAGAACGAACAAACACAGACATGCACACAGAAAGCAAAGGAAAACTGCTGGAGTACAGCATAAGCCTTAATTAAGGAGTCGTATCTGTTGAGTTACTGTACTATATTAGGTATTTTACATAAGAATTCATGTTTTGGAAAATGCTTGTTGCTTCTGAGAGCATACATGTGTTCTTTAGACCAAAACCACATTAAACTCCTAAAAGCTCTTAGGATATCATAGAATCATTTGAGGGAGATCATAGAATGGTTTGGTTTGGAAGGGACCGTAAAGATCCTCAAGCTCCAACCCCCCCTGCCATGGGCAGGGACACCTTCCACTAGACCGGGTTGCTCCAAGCCCCATCCAGCCCAACCATGAACACTTCCAGGGATGGGGCACCCACAGCTTCTCTGGGAAATGTGTCCCAGTGCCTCACCACTCTCATAGTGAAGAATTTCTTCCTAATATCTAATCTAAATCTACCCTCTTTCAGTTTAAAGCCATCCCCCCTTGTCCTGTCACTACCTGCCCTTGTAAAAAGTCCTTCTCCAAGCTTTCTTGTCAGGCCCTGTAGGTACTGGAAGGCTGCTATAAGGTCTCCTGCAGCCTTCTCCAGAACGAACACCCCAACTCTCTCAGCCTGTCTTCCTAGGAGAGGTCCTCGAGCCCTCTGATCATCTTTGTGGCCCTCCTCTGGACTCGCTCCAACAGGTCCGTGTCCTTCTTATGTTTGGGACCCTAGAGCTTAATGCAGTACTCCAGGTGGGGGTCTCATGAAACCGGGGTAGAGGGGGACAATCACATCCCTCGACCTACTGGTCACACTTCTTTTGATGCAGCCCAGGATATGGTTGGCTTTCTGGGATGCCAGTGCATATTGTCAGGCCACGTTGAGCTTCTCAGCTGCCAACACCCCCAAGTCCTTCTCCTTAGGGTTGCTCTCAACCCATTCTCCACCCAGCCTGTGTTTGTGCTTGGGATTGCCCTGACCTAGGTGCAGAACCTTGCACTTAGCCTTGTTGAACTTCATGAGGTTTGCATGGGCTGACCTCTCAAGCCTGTCAACGTCCCTCTGGATGGCATCCCTTCTGTCCAGCGTGTCAACTGCACCACACAGGTTGGTGTCATCAGCGAACCTGCTGAGGATACACTCAAGCCCAATGTCCATATGGCTGACAAAGACATAAAACACTGCCAGTCTCAGCATAGAACCCTGAGAAATGCTACTTGTCACTGGTCTCCACTTGGACATCAGGCCATTGAATGCAACTCTTTGAGTGTAACCATCCAGCTGATTCCTTATCCACGGAGTGGTGCACCCATCAAATCCACATCTTTCCAGTTTAGAGACAAGGATGTTGTGCGGGACAGTGTCAAATGCTTTGCACAAGTCCAGGTAGATGATGTCAGTTGCTCTTCCCTCATCCACCAATGATGTAACCCTGTCACAGAAGGCCATCGCATCTGTCAAGCATAATTTGTCCTTAGTGAAGCCATGCTGGCTGTCACCAATCACCTTCTTATTTTCCATGTGCCTCAGCATAGTTTCCAGGAGGATCTGCTCCATGATCTTGCTGGGCACAGAGGTGAGACTGACTGGCTTGTAGCTTCCAGGGTCTTCCTTAACTCCAGTTTTAAAAATGGGAATTATATTTCTCCTTTTCCAGTCAGTGGGAGCTTTACTGGGCTGCCACAGCTTCTCACATGTGGTGGATAGTGGCTTAGCCACTTCATCTGCCAGTTCCCTCAGGACCCGCAGATGCATCTCATCAGGTCCCATGGACTTGTGCACCTTCAGGTTCCTTAGATGTTTTTGAACCTGATCTTTTCCTACACCAAGTGGTTATTCATTCTGCCAGTCCCTGCCTTTGCCTTCTGTGACTTGGGTGGTGTGACTGGAGCACTTGCCAGTGAAGACCAAGGCAAAAAAGTCGTTGAGTACCTCAGCATTCTCCATGTCCCGGGTAACCAGGTCTCTTGTTTCCATCCAGATAGGGCCCACATTTTCCCTAGTCTTCCTTGTTTCACCAGTGTACCTATAGAAGCTTTTCTTGTTGCCCTCGATGTCCCTGGCCAGACTGAATTCTATCAGGGCTTTAACCTTCCTAACCTGATCCCTGGCTGCTCAGACAATTTCTCTGTATTCCTCCCACGTTACTTGTCCTTGCTTCCACCCTCTGTAATTTTTCTTTTTGTGTTTGAACTTGTCCGGGAGCTCCTTGTTCATCCATGCAGGCCTCCCAGTATTTTTGCCCGACCTCGCCTTTGTTGGGGTGCATAGCTCCTGAGCTTGGGGGAGGTGATCCTTGAATATTAACCAGCTTTCTTGGGCCCCTCTTCCCTCCAGGGCTTTATCCCGTGGTACTCTACCAAGCAGATCCCTGAAGAGGCCAAAGTCAGGTCTCCTGAAGACCAGGGCAGTGATTTTGATGTGCGCCTTCCATGCTGCCCTAAGGATCCTGAACTCCACCATTTCACGGTCACTGCAGCCAAGGCTTCCCTTGAGCTTCACATTTCCCACCAGTCCTTCCTTGGTGGTGATAACAAAGTCCAGCATAGCACCTCTCTTTGCTGGCCTCTCTATTACTTGGAGAAGGAAGTTATTGTTAATGCATTCCAGGAACCTCCTGGATTGCCTATGCCCTGCTATGTTGTCCCTCCTACAAATATCAGGGTGGTTGAAGACCCCCATGAGGACCAGAGCTTCTGAATGTGAGGCTGTTTCTATCTCTAGAGAAGGCCTTATCCGCTTTGTATTCCTGGGAGCTGGCCTGTAGCAGACCCTCACTATAATGTCACTTGTCCCTGCCCTTTCTTTAATCCTGACACATAAGCTCTCAGTCAGCTCCTCATCCATCCCCAGATGGAGCTCCATGCGCTCCAGCTGGTCACTGACATAGAGGGCAACATCCCCTGCTTGTCTCCCCTGCCTGTCCTTCCTAAAGAGCTGGTATCCTTCCATCCCAACACTCCAGTCACAGGAGCCGTCCCACTGTGCCTTCCTGGTGCCTACAAGATCATGGCCCCGCAGGTGTGCGCATGTCTCTAACTCCTCTTGTTTGTTCCCCACGCTATGTGTGTTTGCATAGAGGCATTTAAGTTGGGCCCCCAATGAAGCTGACAGTGGCTGGGGTGGCTGGAATTCCTTTGTGCTGCTCTGCAGGTGCTCTCCTGCTGCCCTGCGATCCCTCTCCTGCACCTCCCTCACTGACAGCTGTGTGGTCAGGACCTGAGCTAACATGGCATCAACAAACTAAGGAGCAAGTCCTTTGGTGGAGGTGGCAGAGCTGAACACCCACGTAGGCAGAAGCCTGAGGCACGTGCCTGTTAGTCTGAGCACACAGAAGGCATCTATTTCAAAGACAAGGCATACCACAAGTAAGCTAAATTACTAATTGCTTCAAAACTGGCCTTTTTCACAACCCTTTTCTCCTCTCCTCCTTTCTCCTTCTCCTCTCCGCTCTCCGCACCCCCTACTCCCCACCCCCCGCCCCCCATGTGTTGCATTTATTTGTATAGGGGATTCTTGACCCAGTGATTAGTCTGACCATATTAAGAAAGAAGTTAGACCACAAAGGGAATGGTGAATTTCTCTAATTTTAATTAACAGGCTAACTGCTTCCTTTCTTGTTGAAGATCTCAAATGCTGACTTACAGTACAGAAAAAACAAATCCTGCTCTGTACAAACTAGAGGGTGAAGAATGCCATCAGTGTGGGTAGGAGCTTGAAGAGACCCATGGGTCCCGCTTCTTGAGGATGTGAGACATCTATTCACTGGTTAAGCTAATGGAACAAAATCAGAGGAATGTTAAATTAGGACAGTCAGGATAATGAATAATATTGCATGTCGAAATCATACAGATCACGATTTTGGTTTCTTGTGCAGATATCTGCTTGTTCTTCCATACAACTCAGCTAGGGTGCTCTTTGTCAAGGTTGTATTGTATCAAACACTCTGTTGTACTCATCATTTTGGCTCGTGAACAATAAGTCCTCAGGGAAACCTTTTTCAATCACCTCCTTGCTTGCATGAACATGCGGCTTGAATGCTGACCGTCCTTTCTTGTCCAGTTACCTTTCTTTATTCTTGTTCAGAGTAGAAATGCAGGCAAATGTCAAAGATGTAAAAGCATTTCCAGGTAAGAAGCTAAGCGGTGAGTGTTTTTCAGGGTCTGCTGGTTTCTTTCAGCAATGTCCTTCACCTGACAGCAAAGTGAAATCTTTCACAGAGGGCTGCTCCTAGAGATATTATGCAGAGGAAGAGGAAGATTTCACTTCATGATGAGGTGGGGATAAAAATACCCAGCTGGCATACTGCAACATCTATTTCTAAAATGCTGAGGAGGTCTAGTTCATGTTTTTCTTACGCCCCATAATTCCTGCATGCTGACTGCTCCGTTGCTTGTAGTGTGTTAAATATCACTCTATCACTAGTAAACATGTCAAACGTTGCACTGGGGCTAGATCTGACAGTAACAATGCCCTTTGTTTTGTATAATTTTGAAAAGTGAATCATGCACTTTTCCAGTATTTCTCTTCTGAGAGGATGGCTTCAGTGTCTTGCTTTCAGGCTACATAATCAATGGCGTTGAATTGTTTCATGGGGGCAAGAAGAGGGTGTAATTAATTAAATACTCTCAGACTAAGATTTGTGTCCATCAGTACTTAAAATTACACGGTTATAGTAAGCCTGTACCTGTGTGTGTGGGTCCATCAGTGCTCACCCCTGCCTGCCCTTCTGGCCAGCTGCCACCACCCTTTCTGGCCACAGCTGGTGGACCAGAGGAGCACATTGGAGCAAGGAAGATGGAAGAGCTCCAGAAGCACTGCCACTGATTTTTCGTTCTTGCATCTTCTTCAGCAGCCTGAACAATTTACGTATATATGAGCTTCCTTTAAATTCTAGCCCCGGAGGCAGGAAATTTGGGATTCGCCTTCATGAAGAAAGAGCCTCCTTGTGTCCAAGAGCTAACGCTATGCCAGGCTCCCAGTGTAACCCTCCAGGATGTCACTTGTGAAGAGACTGGGCTTTTCCAGAGAGTGACTCCTCCAGTGCACATGTGGAGTGCTGGCATCACCAGCCACCTTCTCCCTCACTTAGAATCTAATTTAGGGTGCATTGCAGCTCCAGCGCAGAATCTCTGCTCTCCCCACTCCTGGGCTGACAGAAGGTCAGGACCATGTAGAAAGCCAATGTCATTCAAAAACACCCTCAGATTTCTCACTAAATTCAGCTGTTCTGTACCATCTGAACCAGCGGGCATGAAAGCCAGCCAGCACCCAAGTCAGGAGGGTTACTTACTTTGAGAACATTGATGCAGCTGAAAATCTGTCCCTCCTCCCTTAATCCTGCCTCCCCCTTTCTTTCCTGATTCACTGTCAGGGAATCAAAATGTCAGGCAGAATATTCAGCAGCTAATAGGTGGAAGGATCAGCAAAATAAAATAACCAGGATCAGTGGGAGCAAGCTAACCTTATTCTGTGAGGAAACACGTGAGTAGATGTATTAGTAGACAAAATAATGTTTAGTTTTGGATTAGGTGTACTGCCCTGAACTCGCTGCAGTCATTTAGGTGGAAAACAGTATAGAATTTGAAAAACAGGCCGGTGGCAGGTGGGAGATTTTGTTTTCTCCCAGGGCAAACTGGAAAACTCACATATACTTTCCTATATACAATTTCCTTTCTGTGACTGGGAAAGTAGCCAAATGAAAATGTTTTCATGGCAAGTATAATAAAAAAGTGGCAACTACCTAAGTTTCACCCGAATGCCAGTGGGTACTAATGGAGATCAATCAACAAAAGTCACTTGTTCAAAGAAAATAATAAATTAATTAGATAATTCTGTTGGATGCCTGTCATCCTTGATTAAAAAGTACACCCCTCAAGATGTCACGGCTGAAAACTGGAAGTCAGCCACACAAAAAGCCTTATTTCACTATGTAACAAAATACCTTGGGATCCATTCGATGTAGTGAATAAAAAGGCAATGATGTCATGAATCTCCTTTTGCAGTAGCATGTATTTCAACAATTGAACTGAAAGAATAAAAAAGTTGCATAGACTGTTGCTTAATATGACCAGTGAAATCTGAAGATCTGGAAGAGGAGAGGAGAGCTGCTTTTCCCATGGGTAGACATGTCTAGTTCTGTTGGCCCAGAAAGGCTGTTTACTTCCAAACAGGTCCTACCTGCATCTGGCCTCCTACATCAGCCAAGACAAAAGATCACAGAGTATAAGCTTTCCCCACCCAGTCTCTGAAACAGCTTGGGATCTCTAGACAGTGATGTGCACTGGGATCCAGTGGAGATGCCAAACAGATGGTTTGGGAGACTTTCAAGCCAGTTCTCAAAAGCAACTTAGGAATTAAGGAGCCGGTGGGACTTGGGTTTGCTTGGCAAATGGGATTTTAAATCTCCTGGATTGCCACATTGCTTTCAAACGTTTGCCTCAAACCTAGTTCTGTTGAGGATACAGGGTGAGCTAAAAAACATTCAGTTTAACTGTGTAGGTGTAAAAACATTTCCAGTTTGCCCAGCTATTTAGTTTACCAGTGAAGGTGCTATGCGTTTGACTGTTTGCTTTGTACACAGAGTTTACGGATCTGAAGTCAAGTGCAGCATTTTGAGGTCAGAGCTGCTGAACCAGATAAGCAGAAGGACTTAGTGACAGATAAAGCTTGTAAGGACATTGCAAAGCAAGCTAATTTGGCAAAGATACAGAGAGGTTTTCACGAAAATCTGCAGAAGTGGAGTTTTCAGATTACTCTGAAAGTGTTGGCTGGAACCCAGATTACTTTTATTTGGAATTCCATTTCCACACACAAAGCTAGGACACCAGAACGCTGGAAAAGGACATTAATAAGTGAACCCGGAGGAAGCAAAGGTAGGATCCATCTGAACCAAAGTGAAACAGATAAACCAAAGAGCTGACAGTGGTTAGTTGTCTTTGAGCTGGGAACAAGGTAAATGCTACCCACGGCTACTTGACATGGATAAAAAGACATGTCCTAGAGCTATGTTTCAGAAAAGTATCTTTCTGTCCCAGAAAGTACATGATTTATCACTGAACTGGAACAGAGTCAGACTAAAAACTCGGACAGTTTTCAGAAAATACCTCAGTGAAAAGATACTCTGAGGAAGAACACACACAGGAGGAACACAACAATGACAGCAGTAAGTGTCCATGCCGCACACTAGAAAGCTTCATAGCGAGAAAACATGAAAGAAAATGTCTGGGGTTTGAAAAGAGTCTCTGTTATAAGAGCTGTGCCTAAAATCATGGGTTTGTAATCCAGTGGGGCCCCAGGAGCAAGGCTGAGGACAGCCCCTCCCCGGTGG